>NC_081201.1:7646287-8246287 GCF_902713425.1 Acipenser ruthenus | reverse complement strand
AGTGCAAATCGAGGTCTGTGAAACCAAGCCATGTCACCTTTTTCAGTAGTTTCTCAGGAATAAAACATTCGAGTAAGTACACACAAAATGCTTTTATTAAGTTTATTGAGCGCCTTTTTGTAGTAAGACTGCAGTTAACTTCTTTAAAAAAACCCAAAAAAAACACAAATACTTCAGTTTAAAATATGTTTGTTTTGCACCAAGTCGATAAATGTACAGGCTATGTTCCAGCAATCGAATAATGATTAAGTCTGGGATCTGATCTCACAAACCACTGATGAAAGAAAAAGTAAAATACAGAAACGTGTTTTCTGAAAGTACGTATGTTTGGACATTCAAGACATTCAAGTACAGTCCTGATGTAAAGGTTGATCTGATATGATAATCTTACTGCAGGTTAACAAATAGCAGAGGATATTAAAATGAGCAAACCAGAAAGAATGAGATGGTAAAATGCAGACCGGCACTCTATAACCTGCCAATCACATCGCTTGACTACTAATTGTGTGTTTTAAGTGCCTTAGTGACATTAATAAACCAGGCGAAGACAAACCCAGAATACCGCTAACACCTAGAAACAGCTGTCTACTACTCAACTTAATTTATCCTCTGAACTTGAGACAACAAAGGTAAGGATCTATCTTGATATCTTATAGCACCGGGGTAAAGATCAGTCAAATAAAGCTATAACTTTTATTTCTACAAAGCCGCTCCATAAAATTAAGGACAGCAAAGGGTCACTATCTCGTGGGTAATAAAAGAACCATTTCCCTCCCGAGAGTTGACTTGTGTCTGAAGGTTCACTGATTTTGCTGAAGACTGGCCAAGGTAAGAGCAAATAAAAAGTGTTGATCCCCTGCTTTCAGCCTGTCACAGAGATAAACTCTGTATTGTGTCACATATTTTCAATTTTTCAGAGACGCTAGTGCGTCAGCCCAGCCTAAACCTCATGCTTTCTCCAAGGCCACAGTGCATCTGGAACATATTGCCTGCAGATTGCATTGATCTGGGAGATATGAAATAGAGAGCGCTCACCTCTGTCAGTGTCACGGTTTGGTTCAATGTATTTCACAGGTTGCTCGAAGCACTTACTTGTGACAGGCAAGAAGAACAGCACTGGCTTGAAAATCTTCACTGTAACCAAGGGCTAAATGTTTTTAAAGACATGTACGTCTTGCTTGAAATTTTCATGATATAAACCCACCATTACATCAGTATCTGATTGCAGCAGACTAGGAATCCACTTCAGAATATTGGTCCATAAAGACTTAATCTTATAAAACAGGGTACAACATGCTTTTCATTATACAGGAAAAGTAAACTGCTATTAGCTCTTAGTGGATGCACTTCAAAATCTAAAGTAACTCTTTAGGGTTATTCAAGAATGTCGGTGGTGCATATATAACAATAGTTAATGTTATTTGAGGGTCTTAAAAGAATTATGGGAACATGTTCCACACTTTTTAATGGCAAACACTACAATTGTGGTTTCTTTCAAAATAATTTTTTTCTATAATACATCTCACTTGATGACCAATTTATGTAATTGTGTTTTTTTGTTTTTTAAAGCAAGATTCAGATCAGAATGGTCTTCAAACCCATGATGTACATGCATTTTGAAGATTAGTCCCTTGTATATTATTAAGGACATCAAATGCCCTACTTATCTTTACAACACTACAATGGTATGTTAAATATCAAATAGATATAATTAATATGTAAATGTACATTTACAGGTTTAAATGCAAGATCCAGCCAATCATTGCCGATATTCCTAGAGACAGTAAAATCCATGCTGAAGACTGTAATTGGCCTGTCACAGTCCTGCTATTTTCATTGTGTAATTAATCTGTAACCTTGTTCTATGAAAGGAGGAATATTGTGATCTTTACTGACAGGTGTCCTTTGCTTTGGTATGAAAATACTTGTTGAACAATATGACTTTCCATTTGATAAAAATGGCCTCACGTTTTTTTTTTTATTATTATTATTATTTTTATTATTCTTTGAGAGCAAGTCATTCCGTCTAAATACGGATACTCTAAGGCAAGGCCAGTCTCTCTCTTTTTTCGAATACCTGTCAACCTCAGGTCACTTCAATTCCATTTTCTGAAAATGACCGATTACCAGTTTGGTTTGCTCTAAACACTATAAACACTAGCTCGAGAGCAATTGTCATTGCACAGAAAGTGAAAATCTGTAATTATATGTCAATGTGGAAGACTTGAGTGTACAGTAATATAACTGGCATGATTATCTTTCTAACTAGAAGATGCACTATGTTATATCCCCTGCAGTGCATCGATCTCATAGTACATATAGAAGATTTGAAAGCTTTGAACAATAGTTTAAGTAGATGGTGCCAAATTCATAATTTCCCTGACAAACCTGTGCTATTAGATTCATCTCTCTGCAGAGGGGGTTTGAGTTAGGGAATGGTACAGTATAGACAAACCCATCTCTCTGCAGAGCGGGCTTGAGTTAGGGAGTGGTACAGATAGATTCATGTCTCTGCAGAGGGGGGTTGAGTTAGGGAATGGTACAGATAGATTAATATCTCTGCAGAGCGGGTTTGAGTTAGGGAATGGTACAGTATAGATTCATGTCTCTGCAGAGGGGGTTTGAGTTAGGGAATGGTACAGATAGATTCATATCTCTGCAGAGCGGGTTTGAGTTAGGGAATGGTACAGATAGATTCATATCTCTGCAGAGCGGGTTTGAGTTAGGGAATGGTACAGTATAGATAGACCCATCTCTCTGCAGAGCGGGTTTGAGTTAGGGAATGGTACAGATAGATTCATGTTTCTTTGCAGAACAGGTTTGAGTTAGGGAATGGTATAGATAGATCCATGCCTCTCTTCCTGAGATTACCAACAATAGGCGTAATTGGCATTTCAACCATGTGTTGACCACCCTGCTCATCTTGAATTTTTAAGGTCTAAAATTCTTTTCTGAACCAGTTTTCCAGTCCTTTCCTTTGAATCATTTTATAAACATGTCCCTGGGGCTCTCAGGAAGATGTTATATTAAATGGCTGGAAAATGAAATGGGCAGCTAAATGAATTATGTCACAGAGCGGTTACATTGAACTTGGATATAGTCTGTCAATGCTAGCTTTCCAACTTGAAAACTATCATTATTTAATCATTTACTGAGAATGGAGCAGTAAGCATTCAAAAACATAATTTTAAAGAAAAAAAAAAAACGATCTTTAGGATCAGCATCAGAAGTGAAAACAGTAAATAACTCTTCTGTCAAATGAAACCATTTGTATTGTTGATGACTAATGTACTTCTGGTATGTAATAGTACTAGAACAGCATTCTTCAGGTTCCTTCTAACAGAGTGTTCAGTTTAAAGTGATAATGTTCCATCGGCAACTGAAAAGTAACAAAAGCTGTATTTTAACAAAGGTATGCTTACAACATCCTTCGAATACCAGCCTTTGAATATCTGGCTATCTTGAATAAAGCAAACAAGGGCATAGATATGTGCTTTAGAGCTTTATATAAATAAATATAGATATGATCCATTGATTAAATATCAAATTAATTATTTTGACTTCAATACTTGGCAAGGACATAGACACGCACCTACACTTCTTAACTTCCAAGACATCTGTGAAACCCGTGAACATTTAACAGTGCAGAAAAAAAAATCTGAAATGTAGATCTGAAATGCACATACCCAAACAGCGAAATAGCAAATGCATCTGGATCAATTTGACATGGTTTCCATTCAAAATACACATTAAAGAAAAATCAACAATCTATAGAAGAACGAAACACATTAAATAGAAGCCGCCAGGGCCTCTGTAATTAAGGGCCATGCACACATTACACCTAAGCTGCTTCCTTCTCTGAATAAGACTTCAGTATCCCTGCCAACTGTCTTTACTGCCTCATGTTTGCTAACATGCCAGTCTATCAACAGCACACAGCTTCCCAGCTATAATCCTCTTCAACAAACCCAATACATGAAAGGCACTGAACACACAGAAGTGTAAAGTTTATCTTTTACTCACTGTGCTGTCTTCTTTATTTATGCAGCCGCTACAATCAGCTTTAGGATCCTGAAAGAGAAGGGATTTATCATTATTTCTGTAAGGCAAAGAAAAAGAAAAAAAAAACACAAACACAAATACTGCTGTGGAGTTATTTTACAGCAGATATATACATGCAGTTATGTATGATGTTATCTAACTTCTGACACATCAGTTTACATAGGGCTTCTGTATTTTATTGATGAAGGCCAGTTATGGATGGCCAACCACCGCAACAGACTTTTTGTATTTCAGTATTATCCTGGATAGTCTTTTTGTAAAGTCACTATGTGCTGAGAGAGTTAAATCGTAGAAGTTACAGAAAGGGAAACATCATATTTCAAGCACTTTTACCTACAGATGCAATTCTTACAAAATGCACCAGAGGTCTCTGCATCACAACAGTGAAATGGAGTAACAAAAAGCAATGCTTATAGTCACTGCAATGTGATGGATTCAAAGCACTAAAGCACCACAGTTTGGAAAGAGCAGCCTATAACAACTAACAACTCTATCACAGATGAAATGTGCATCTGAAAACGTGGGTCTCATTCAGTAACAGAAAGCATACTTTACTGATGTGTGCAAAAACAAATAAATGAATCAATTCAACATGTTCTTTAGTGTATACGATCCTTGACTTTTTTCAAGTTTTCCCTTCCTCCAGAATGAATTAATTCAATATGAAATAATATCAAATGACAATACATTCCACACTACATAAACACAGTTATGACACAGTATTTACTTAATAATTTACTATCATTGATATATGGTAGACATAGATCAAATACATGTCGCTGCCTTCGCTAAAGGAAGTCCACCTTCCCTAAAACACGTTTCATAATATATTCCTGTACCACTGCTGTTGAGTTCTAAGTCTTGTGCTCAGGGCCGCCGAGAGCCCCCCCCACCCCCCCAAAAAAAATTATAGATCTTAATAATAGAATAATTCATACTGTGGTATAGATTGTGCAACTTTAGGGTTATTTTAGTTTTTAAAAGTCTTTAAAAAAATACATAAAATTGCTATGCCTTTTTTTCAGCTTTTTGGTGTAGTAAAATATGTAATGCGAAAGTTCAATTCACTGCGTGAAAGGAAGTGTTTGACAGCGCCTGGATACACAATCATTACACAGAAGCACATCGGCTCGGTGTGCAGTACGGGAGTTTTTCTTTTTAATGTGGTGGTGGGAATGCAAAGGACCTTGTGCAGGGCTAGTTGTTTTAAAATATTTTATATATATTAAAAAAAAAAAAAAAAAGTTCCCCCTTCATCAGGTCCCCCTTCAGGGCGCTGGGCCCCCTTCGAGGCGTTGGTCCATCGATCCCATAAGGCCACTTTTAGATGAACTAAATGAAACTCTGAGTTGACACCTTCTGTCCACCACAAAGTAATTAACAAGCACATCCTCAATGAAACTTGGAAAGGAGAAGTAGACAAGCACAAAACTGTAAAACAAGTCTGTGAATGGAAGTGGTGGCTTGGGGCTTGGTTACAAAGGACAGGCTGCCCTACCCTGGTAATACCACTGGGGTAATGTATTCTATACAGGATGTCTACTGCTGTATTCTCTATGTACTCCATCCCATCTGAATGTACCCTTCTTGATACAAACAATCAGTACTTCCCATTTGTAAATGTAAGGCAGTAGGGCTCCCAGCTAAAACTGAACAATACTTTTACTGTGCAATACTCCATCTGGACAGCAGATGTCAGTCACTACTAAGATAAAAGCCAAAACAGTAACCTGCTGTACTATAATGACAGGTACATTGTTAGAATATAACGAGGATGAACATAGACCTATAATTTAAAATGTATGTATTCATCAGAAATGATGTCTGTTCATGGGTCATTCATTTATATTATTAGAAAACATGTGTTATGCTGCAGTCACCAATAATATTGCAACATGCATTTTTCACTGAACATTATCCCAGATTATTATAGTCATGGATTCATTGTAGTCATGGATGCTTCATTATAAAATACTGTATTACCTTCTGCCTAATGTGCAACCATGTGTTATTATTAGCTTCCAACAGAAATAATATACTGAGCAAATGTTCAGGGATCAAATAAAACAACTAGAGCAAACAACAGAAAAAAGTTGTTGTAAACATTATGATTCACTGCGATGTTCTGAACAGTTTCTAGGCTTGACTAAAATAAGCTGGGAAATTATCATGTTGATATCATCAGTAGCCTGAGTTATTGAGCTTTATTTTAGATGAACATGGACTTTTCTATTAAACTATCATTTATCATTTTCACTTCATGAAACTTGCTCAATAACATAATCAATATTGTATGAATCTGATGTATTTAAAGCATTTTCAGCCTGGTTCAAAATCAGCTGTGTATTTAGGACACAGCACTTCCAGGACCTAGGCCATTCATTGTGTAGATCCTGTGTATTTTTTACGGGACATTGAAGGCACCAGATGAAAATATCCTTGCAAGTACAGTAACTTCTGCAATTTATAAGTGCCTTAAGGGAACCTTAACTACTAAATCTTGAATGATAAATGAAAGTACTCTGCAAGACTCACAGATGAGCAGTCCCACAACTTTATAGCAAGAGCCACCCATGCCAAACAGAGTTAGAACCATGCTGTAGTCACCCAACAAGGTTTCGTTGTTTATTTGGGCACTGTAACAGTAGATGAATGGATACTTAATGAATACAGTTAGAACAGTAAGAATACAAAAAGCTTTGAAGGTATTAGCTTTAACTTATGAGTTATGTAAATAGTACATTTTGATAGCTGTCAAAACTCCTCCAAACTGTTGTTAAAGAAACTTTACATAACTCATGTGTTAAAGTTTGGAATAGACTGTGAACAAGTTCCACATTTTCTTATATGTTGGAAGCTATGGACATATGAAGAAAAAAAAAATCTATAAACATGCATTTGTGTTTGCTATAAAACGTGTTAATAACCAATGCACACCTTTGAAATGGAATCAGCAATGACATTGCTTGACCACACTTCTAGCAATAGCCTTATCAGCAGGATATGTGCAGTAAGCCTTATGATACTGGACTGTCCAAAGTTTTTTTTTGGTAGCTTTGACAATAATAATTATAGTTCCCAAAAGCGCAGGATTAGCCAGTAAGTACATTTTTTACTGGCTGGATCCAATGTCCAATTATTTTTCCACCCAAGTAGGGAGTTCACTTCACCAGATGGCAAAACTGACCCAAGAGAGAGTCAGTCCAAGAGTTGAGAGTATAGCCATCACCCAGTCACTAATTTATTATGCCCTTTGATGCTTAAAACTTAAAGGTCTTCGGTCCTGGCAACGTGTTTCCAACATGGCGTTTACAATCCCCTAGCTCTCTCCTGCCAGGGCCACAGGGACCCTTGTATACAAAGCCAATAAAGTAAAGACCTTGAAGCAAGACCTCGACTGTAATTACATCCCTGCATTTTTACAACTCTTCATTCTCTCATTGACAGAGAACTCATACACTAAATAATACATTCAATAAAATGCTTAAATTAGCCAGGTAAGCGCCATCTAGCAATCCTAAGTAGGAGGCATCTGATGACATACTAAAAGATTAATGCAGTTTAAGCTATCCAATTTCATAAGACTTTGCATCTCTATTTAAAGACGCAGCAATCTTTTTTTTTTTTTTTGCTGACGATTACGTTGGCCTAGTTTAGGATTTGCAGCTAAATTAAATAATACATTGCTCAGAATCGCAGGCTGTCACAGGCGGTGCTAATATTGTTCAAAGTCTGCATTAGGGAAGAGATTAGGGAATGAACCATTTTTTTGTAATGAGGATCAAGAGCCATGCCTATGCTTTCTCTCAAAGGAGGTGAAACACACTTAATGGACTTACATATTAGGTTGGTTACATGGTAGACCATTGCGTTTTAATCACATTTATTTCCAGGATGGGCTCAGAAAAACCCTAATGCAAGATAACAAGTTAGTAAGAGATAACAAGCACATACACATTGTCTAATGTAGCAATGATTCAGTATTCCTGCACAGTCATTTACACTGTCTTTAGAACTTGTAAATTAGAATCATTCCACAGCTGCAACAGCTTGGGCTTGCCTAGGAACTAATCCACTGGATGTTTCAGGAATCAATATATTGCAAAGTCTTCAACAGAGCTTGCTGTACTGTAGATTGGTATCGCCCTGCCCAGGAATCTGCAACTGGATTAATGTCTACTGCAATGTTCTTTTCTAAAAGGACCAGGTACTACCAAAAGGCCCATACCTCTATCCATGAATCAGTCTTAGTGGATTTTAACATTTTCCCCAAAGCAACATCACACACCAAATGTAGGGATTGAAGTGAGGGGAATCTAGAAAAGCACAGTGTAACAGCGATTCTGGTTTATAAGATACAAATATGGACCAAACTGGAAATGTATTCCCATCAGAGAACCTTCTAAATATAAAAATACCTTCTAAATAAGTTACATACAATACACTGACCAAACAATTATAGTGTGTAGGGCCATGTGGCTCCTGATGCATTGTTTGAGTGGAAACAGGTGTCTGCCTGTATCTATCTATCTATCTATCTATCTACACACAGTATATAAAATCATAAAGAGATTCTACAAACACATGATAATCAAGTTTTGTGGGCTGCGGTGTAAAGGCATTAGAAGATATTTTTTCTTGCAACTTGGCAGCATCAGAAAATACAAAATACTGGTAAGGAAAGCTGAAAAAAAAAAGGGGAAGAGACACTTTTATGAAAAATGTCCTATCTATATGGCCTTGCATATTTAGTAGCCTACTTCATTTTTTTATATATTGGTAGCAATTAATGTATGGCTTAGCCTTTTCTCCTTGAATGTACAGATTATTAGTAGAACACAGATATTAATAGTGTGTAATATCACTCCAATCCAAGTGTACATTGAACTCTGTGATCTGTTTCTACCATTATCCATTATTAATGAATTTCTTCAAGCTGTTAAAATTTAAGGGCAGCATTTAAAAGCTCCAAAGCTGTGTTTTTTTTTTTTTTTTATTCATTTTTCATTCCCTAACGTGTGTTCCAGTGACCTTTCCTAGAAAACCCTGTGAATTGTATAACAATCGGTACAGAAACACGTTGTTTGCCAGTAGAGCAGACATCCTCATTCAGTGGTCAATCACCCTATAGGATCAGCTATAGAAGGGCTACACGAGCAAAGCTAGTTCTTGTGACTAATATAACACAACTTGACTATATCCATTCATTTCTAAACTGGGTAAAAACAATCAGAAGTACCAGGTGTTTGTTTTGTTTCCCTGAAAGATCTCAACAAATACAACCTAGTGTTAGTACTGCCTTTTTTCTAGCAACTGGGTAAACAAGATATTTTCGATTTAAATGTTGTGTGTCTTTTCAAGGTCTTTGATTGTAATTTGCCTGCATCTCTAGGAAAGCTTTGAAAATGAAATGTGCTTCATCTTCAAGGTTTCACAGCAGCTAACGGAGAGGTAGATAAATAAATAAATCAGATTTGAAGTAAACATTGTGTTGGTTCAAACAAAGACCGAGCGCTTCACGGTTTTGAGTGGGATAAAAACAAAATTGTCATTTTTTTATTTATTTCTTTTTTTTTTCTTGTTTTCCTTGGTTGGAAACTAATTAATAACAGCCAACAAGGAATAAAGGAATAACAACCTGAAAAAAAAAATCTAATTCCACAAACCAAATATTATTGAATGTCATGGACCTAGGTAAATGTGAGCGGAGGGTCTTGTTATTTACCAAGCCACTAAGTAAATAGTGACCGGCTTCCATTGCCTCCAATTGCAGAAGCTAGGCTGATAACTGATTTCCTCTGAGTTTTGAACCAGCTCACAAAATGAAAAAAAAAAAATTATATATATATATATATATATATATATATATATATATATATATATATATATATATATATATATATATATATATTAACTGTATATAAATTTACAGCAAACACAAGGTACTAATGCACTTTTTACCCGTTACATTGAAGGGTATAGCTTACATAGCAACCAATCACACATACATCCTTATCTGTGATTCCCAAATATGTATGCATGAGCTGCCAAGGTCACCATGCCAGGACGAAAGATTTTGGACAAATAGACTTTCTCTAGTTTATTTTATGCTTTCTGTTTCATTTGACTATTTTAAACATAACTTCCTTCAAAATCTCATGAGATTACAGCTTCCCAGTGAGAACGGGACCAAAGAAAAAGCAACATATGCTGAGATATATGTTGTAATTGCAACAATATATGTTGAGATCATCTTATTTGCACAATATCTAGTCAAAGGCACTGAAAAGGTGACGTGCCTCAAAAGAAGTACTTGAAATATATCTATAGCTTTATCAAAAGCCATCTCAATCACATTGTGTTCATAGAGCTGGAAGCTGGGGTAATGTTGATGCCAAGTGAGGTGTTAAAAACTCCTACAGCCTCCCAGACTGAAGAGATCTGTTATTTTTTTTGCTGGTTCATCAATACTTGATTTGCTTTCTCTACCACTTTATGCCTATATCTGCAGCTTCAGACTACAGCACCCTTCTCTTTTCTAATATTAACCTGCCTCCCCTCTAGCCTTTGCTTTCACCGGTCTGTTCCAGCAACTATAGATACAACCTTCTCATGTGTTCATTAATTTCTCACCTCCATATGTCCCCACAATTGTCTATCTACACTATGACATTCACCTGTATTTAACATGTTTAACTAAATACATAAATATGTGGCATTGTTAGGTTTATATAAAAACTGTATTTTTGAATATTTCTCTCGTTCTGTTCACTGACTGTGTGCCTAAACCAGGGGCTATTAACTCTGGTCCTCAGGGATCTCCAATCATCCAGGTTTTTGTTCCAACCAGCAAATAACTGTTTTTTATTAAAATCCACTGGTTTGCATTGCATATAGCATTCTCCCATGCCCTAGACTTTAGTATGCATTAGGACATTTAAGCGTTTTATATGCAATATTAAGCAGTGTACATTTAAAAAAAAAAAAAAAACTATTAAGTGCTGGTTGGATTAAAAACCTTGACTACTGGGTGTCGCCAAAGATGAGTCCCTGTCTTAAACAATGACCTAACATCACACCTGGAATGTCTGACTCTTTGACCTTGAATCTTACTCTCTGGGGCTGTAAATCTCACTCTTAAGGAAAGCCAACCCTTGTCATCTCTGATATTCCCATACACAAAGCATGCAGGGCCACTATATATATATATATATATATATATATATATATATATATATATATATACATATATATATATATGAACCACACTTTATAGTGACAATTGTATAGTTATTTTGAAATCAGCACTTTTTTTCTATTTCTTAGGCCTGGAATGTAATTATATATAATAATGTATGTAATTACATATCCAACACACGTAAAATATATAGTTTCATAGATAATGCATGTTTCTTTTGTGCTTATGTCGCGTTACAGCAACAAACAACATCTGTTGAGCCTCTAATAGCAAAAAATGACATTGGTTGGGCGTGTAGCTTCTCAGCCAGTAGTTTTTTGTTTTGTTTTGTTTTTTTTGTTTTTTTAAAACACTGCACAAAAGGTGAAATGAGTACAAATATATATCTTTTTACTTAAAATAGTTTAAGCCCTATCAAGACCCTTATAATACAAAACAAAACCATCAAAACAAAAATAGGGGAGCAACAGAATGACAGAATTTAACAGAATTAAATTTGAGAATGACACAAAACTTGAACAGGAACCGATTAAATCCAGCAGTGCAGCTCTGAACGCAGATAGCACATGTAGCAGTCACAGGGCTCCAAATCAAAACAACAATAGAAATCAGAAAGTATTTCACACATTTAAAGGCTGTATAAAAGTTGTATAAAACACATATTGGTGGCAGTATTGTTTGAATCCCAAAGCGCAGGGCTGTCCTGAATTTCATATATATACAGCTATGGCCAAAAGTTTTGCATCAATTTTAGGACTGAAACATAATTAAACAACAAACCAAAAAACAAACAAACAAAAAAACCATATATGAACATAATTTAGATCTTTTATTTAACATAATGTAATCAAAGAAGCTACAAAATGATATTGCAAAAGTCTGCCGGAAGCCATGTTAGCAGTACTGCTTTTCATATTAGATTTCGAAATGTTCAATTGTTGTTCGTGAAGTATAAAACTACAAGGAAACCTACAAAGCAGTATGTTATTCAATATGTTATGGTAACATTATTCAGCAGGTTTCATTCGACTTTATGAAGCACAATGAGTTAATTCTATACAGTGATGCAAAACTTTTGGCCATATCTGTATATAGCAAACTATTTTGGCTTGCTAGAAGTGTACGGATATGACTGATAAAATGGAAAAGGGTAACTTTACCCTAGACATATAAAATGACCACAAACATTTTTTATAATCCCAAAGTGGTCAAAAAGACCCTACAAAAGGCTGCTAATTCATCGTTAGATGACAAAGCTAACTGTAACTTACTGTATGTGGACAAAAAGAAGACAAGGGAGGTTGTGCAGGCTGGGTCACTTGTACACCTATGATTTCAATTTTACAAACCTTGTTAAGGATGAAATAAAGGATGACATCATGGACCATGAAAAGTGTACCTAACTAGCCAAGAAGGATTGGCAATTGTGCTGTGAAGACAGCGATAGATAAGGGAAAGCTATAGTATATGTACTGCGAGTAAATTCAAAAGGAATTACAATGCTTCCGTATACAAAAATGTAGTCAACCGTAGTGTCATAACAGTATGGGAAAGCCTAGGAAGTGTGCAAAATGATCAAATTGAATTTTCACAGGGGTCAGGTTGTTAAATCCTACGGAAATGCACAATCTTTCTAAGGGGATTGGAGTTAGCTGCTCTACTCTCTGCCTCTTGCTGGAGAGGAGAGAGATGCCTCAAGCAGTGAAAGTCCACTGAGCGTTACTGTGCAGTGCAGCTGTGCCCTGCCACTAGAGGAAAGAAAAATGGGATTGAAAAAACACACACACACAAACCCACGCACTCACACTTTATCAAATCGGTTTTTATTAGCTGAGTATAGTGTAGAAGCTACAAATTAAAACACTGTACATTAACAATAAACACATTTTGTATGTATGTTTTACAAGTTATTAAAGAAAGGAAATCATGCTTTACCCAGTAATGTCAAATGTTAACTTTTCTTTAGAAAATAATTGATATAACTGTAGAGACTAATCTTGGTACCAAATATTTTTTAAAAGAGGTTACTGTCTCAAACCCAAAAAGTTGCTATGGGCTTTTGAGGCTTCTTTGCAACCACGAGATTATACAGTACTGTATCATGCTAAAAGCTCTACATCCAATAAGATACAAACGTTCTGGTATGCCAAGAAGGAAACAACTCAAAATTATGGCATTCTTTTCTCAGTACTGACCATCATTAAAATGCTCTTGTGTAATAAGAGCACTGAGCCCTAGCCCCCCCCCCACACACACACATACACACACACACACAAACACACACACATACACACACACACACACACACACACACACATGCATTCTGATGCCAAAGTGCTGCTGCTGCTACCTTCTGTCAGATTTTTTCAATGACCTGTGACCGGTTTCCTTATTCCCCAACAGGTCAGGACATCACTCACTCACTCCCAGCAAGCCTATCAAATGGGACTTTTTTTTCTGAAGCCCCTCAGTGACACTGGGGGGAAATCAAACTCTGAATAATACATTCAATGAGCTACTTAATTAGCAGGGTGAAGGTGAATGTGAAACAGCTGAGCCAAATAATGAGATGTCAGGCTCAGCAGCTCAGTCCAAGAGGGGATTTTAATGCTCTGCTCCTGTCAAAAGGAACTGCAGGATTTTTCAAAGCGATAACATTAAGGGGAAGGGGGCAGGAGAGGGTCTTATTTTCTTTTCAGTCTTCCTGGAATCATCATATTTTCTGGTGAAAAGGAAAAAAGCTTTAAATGGAATTAATGGTAATGATGTAAACTTACAGAGCATTCCAAGCATAAAAAGACAAATCATTGAGTTCAAGAGGAAAAACACATGCTAGAAGCTATTAGGAAAAGTTTTAGACAAGAAAATGCTGTGAAGGTAGCAGAAAGCATTTTACTCTTCTGTATTGCAGTGGATTGAAAGTGCTGTCATCATGACAGCTGGTGAAAATGTACCTGCTAACATTCCCAGCAAGTCATATCTTTTAAGATCGAAAAGAAACATCTGAACATTTTTGCAATCAAAACTTTCGTGGAATTAGCTTTGTGTGTTCATTTTAGCTGTAATATTACACAATGTTAAACCACCCCATTCTTATCCCTATTGACTTCAGCCCTTCTTATCTCTCTTGAGTTTGAATTAGGCATATTATGTTGCTTATTTCCTGAAAGCAGGAGAAATCAGATATCTAATTCCGGCCTGTGTGGATACATTTTCTATCCATGTACTTTTTTTTCTAAAATATGCCAGATTGTTTTGCTATAAATAATTTAAAAAAAAAAAAAAAACGCATCTTCCAAAGCCCATTCATCAATAAAAATCTGTTTCCATTTGTATATTGATACGCAACAGTATATCCAGAAGCTAAAAATAGATTTTGTTTTACATTAGCATTAGACGTGAAACATGTAGTTTCCAAGAAACAAAGAAAAATCTATAGTATGGTGCTTTTATTATGAGTCCTCTTTCTAAATCTTAAGCCTTTTTTGTGACAACAGTCCAAATAAGAACATATTTTCCATTGGCAGAAAAAAATTAATATATTCCACAGTCGTACAAAATATCACTGACTTTCATTTTCTAAGAACTTGTCTAACCCACATATAAGTATATTACAATCTGATTTGTTAGACCATTTGTAAAATGGCATATGAAAGACAGCATATGAAATACATAAAACAGAAACCAAACCTTGAGGAATCCCGCTGCTAATATGTAGCTGTGAGGAACAGATTGTTAATGGTGACAAATTGTGTTCCATTCGACAGATATGACCTACACCATTATAAAGCTGGTGAATGCCTGAGGCTGAAAGTTTCTCTATTGTATGTTCAACCATATTGAAACCCTTTGTCAGGTTCACAAATAATGTTTCCATCGACCATGATCCCTCATCACTGTGCCCAGGATCCCACATCCACTTTGTTAAATAAAAAATAAAAAAGACAGATGTTAAGTCTTACTGGTATGACATGTTGAGTGTAAAAGTCCAGTACTGATTCCGATCTAGTGGGCATAGCTGAAAAAAAAAAAAAAAAATCTGTAACTGAACCATTACCGGGGTATATTCAATTGATCTAAATGCTAATGCTGCAATTGAAATCCCAATTGCTATACACATACACTGCAGAGATTCACATGCACTGTTGGAGATCATGAGATCAATTGACTAGACTCATTTTCCAGCATGTGGTTTCTGGGATTTCTCCCCTTTGGGTTGTAAAACATATAATCGTACAATGTTTTGAGATATAACAAAATGTTCCCATGTCATTCTGATGTCTTAACCCAGTATTGAACAGAAAGACAGACTGGTCTTCACGTTGTAACGGAATATGGCCTCCACAATAAAACTATTTTCACCCCCTTAAAATTCTAGTCATAATTCTTGTTTCTGCAACCAATTGTGTCAGTAATTACATTCAAATTCAGTAATTGTCATGCACGGGGAAGATACAAATAGCTCTTATCAATTTCATTTGGTATCTGGTTAAATCTTTCCACCCCAACTTCACCTGTGAATATAGTGTCCTTTGGGGAAATGCTGTGTTTATGTGTGTGTGTGTCTGTGTGTGTGTGTGTGTTTGGGTGGGGTGTGAAAGTCTTTGAAAAAGTTCCCTGACCAATCATACATCCATTCTCCCCATAGCTCCCCATAATAATGCTAATCAGCATCTTATTTCCTCCCTTACCTTGACTGAAGCAGCCTCTGTATCTTCTGTCAAGATCTTCAATCAGAGTGTATAATTACATACAAACCAGGCCCCCCTATTCATTATCAACCTGAACAATACCACTGGAAATGGATTGCTGCTGCCTTTTAATCTGCATTTAATTGGACGTCTCCAAAGGCTTGATTGGTTCGTTAAAATGCAGTCAGTGGATAATTTATTCTGGTGTGATGCCTCCAGGACACCCTTGGAAATGAACCAGAATGCCCGATAGGCATTGTGGTGTTTTTAATTGATTTAAACAGTGGAGGATCTTAATACCACCATCAACTGAATGCAAGACCTACTGTTAAAACATAATATAATACTCTAAGTTAGCTGACTTGTGTGGTTATTAGTTGCCACTAAAGAGATTACAGCGGTGACGGTATTAACATCCAACTCTGTTGCAATTGGAACCAGCCCAATTTTATGATGCATACAAAAATAGCCACATTAACAATGACCTGATAAATTAGCATCTTGCTCCTGAGATAAAAACAGCTTTGGCTCAGATGTACTGAAAAATAAATACTTCAAACCCACCAAATACTGGATTTTACAAACAAAAACACCCATAGGCTCTACATCCAAGGCCTTTCCATATATGGCTAAATAATAATTATACAGACATATCAATCCGCCACAACTGTCAATAACACAGAATAAATTACACAATTCCTGAGTGAATTTTACCTTAAACAACAAGACAACTGTGGAAACCTCGTTTGGCAAAGAGCATTCAAAGACAGAGCAGCCAGGAGACCAGACAGCACCTCTCAATGAGAGGAAAAAAAAACATTAAAAAAAGACACCTGGAGATCGACTCTGACAGAATCTGGCAGAAATGAAGCATCCACGAAATGACAAACCAACAGTCAAAGTTTTTTTATGACTGGGTGAGTGAGAGTAACACAAATATAGACTTGAAAACTGTCACGATAGAACACCTTAATACAGTTATACGATAATTGTATGCCTCTGTCAGAAATAGCGCCGGAGAGTATGGCATAAGCAGTTACGTGGGGCTCAGATCAGGCTTAAATAGACACTTAAATGAACCACCCCTGAGCTATAACATTAATATACTGTCAAATTCAGAGTTCAATTCTGCCAACAATGTGTTCACAGCATGCATAGAAAACTTGAAGTCCTGTTCTTATTAACTCACTTTAAACAGAAATAACACTTTAGTATATCTAGTAAAACGTCATAGTTAATACTGTTCTATAGTTGTAAATGGAAAACAGGCTCTTATGAGGCAGAATGTTATTTCCACATTTGTCTAATTACACATGAAATGAGTCGTAATTTTTTAAAGTGTGAACCATTGTATAATAGGAATAATGCACTCCAGGTTGTGTGTTGTGCTGGGATAACATCACTTCTCTGGTGCTGGATGCAGTCAGCCTGCGGCCTCGTGCCAAACCACAACACACACCTTGTCATGCATTATTCCTTTATTGAGACCTGTAGAATTTATTTTAAAAGACTACTTATATTGATGTCCCTTCATTTCTCTCTTGCATGGACTTTCATGTGCTATTGGTCACTGTCTGCCACTATGTTTTTTTTTATTATTTTTATTATGAATTTGAAACTGTGCTTTTATTACTTTATCATCAACTTTTACAGGGTCTTTGGAACATGGATGTAATGAATATATATGTTCTGCAATGTCAACACACACTTTCTAACTGATGCATTATTTTTTAAAAAAATCACCTGTTAAAGCAGTAATGCATTGCTGATGAGAAATTCTTGAGACATAAAAGCAGAAATGTCATGAGCCAGTTACTTTAATTCACATATAATGAATTAGAGTTATTATTCTGTCTGGAGTGTTGAATTTAAATCTGTTATCTGCCTTCTCTTCCTCGTATATCCATGAGAAGAAATAATTGTGATTCCGAACTCTGTTGTAGATTTCAACAAAGATATTTTAGTAGAGCAGCTGGGTACTCTATTTTCCTTAAGCACGTTATAATAGAATCAACAATACAATACAATGTTTGCATTAATATAGGCTTCCCTTATGACATCATCCCTTTTTTCTTAACCTATCAGAAAATACAATTACATACTGATGCCAGTTTTACAGGCCTCCTATCAACCAATAATATTATTGACCACGTGGGTCCTCTTTCTTTTTATTACTTTAAGTGAACATAACATCAAAGCCTCTTTGATGTTTTACTCACAAAGTCATAACATCATAAAGTTAAGGGAAGGAAGGAGATTGCCAGTCTTTGAAGATTTTAGCCCCAAAATGTTATCTCTGAGAAAACACAGGGTCCCCTTTAAATTGCCATATGGTACATTTCAAAGCTTTCTCCTTGCCATCTGCCTTTCCTGCTCCAGCAATCAATATTAAACCCAAAATTGTCTAACTAACTTAACTAACTCTAAAACCCAAATACTAACTCAATCTAAAACCCAGTTAATTTTGTAAACTATATATGAAAGTCATTATTCCTTTTCTGTTCTTGAGAATTAGTAATACAGCTGACCCGCACGAAAATCACATGTGGAACACTTACTGAAATGCCATCATTTATCATTCACTTCCCTCTTTGAATAATTTAATGTTGTATTCACCGGACATAGGGGAGGCATATTTCTCCATAGTACTGTGAAGGATTAACAAGAATATAAACTCAAGCCATCATTTTCAGAGCATGTAGGACAAAGGTAATTACAGTGACAAACACACAAGCCACCCATTAGATACTTACTTCTCAGGGTGGAACCAAAAAGAGGCTAGTATTGACTGTTTTCTTTATTTACTTTGTTTTATGCAGAATATCACAATGGCGCTACATGGCAAAACACGACCGGGTGGATAGACAGTGGTTGCTGTAATACAAAGAGATGATATCCTTTGTTCTACTTTGAGACCTTTGCTATTCCTTCTGTTTCTGCAATGTTCAATAGTGTCATCACCCAGAGTCCCAGGTCATAGCCACTATCCCCTAACATAGAAAATGGTGTCGTATTATGTTATAATTAGGGACAATGTGAAAATTCCATTTTTGAGGTGTCCATCGCTAAAAACCTATATTAAATAATGCATAAACATTTTGCCGTATAAATTATGTATATACAGTTTTCTATTTTGTCTTATAAAAACAATGTTTTGGTGCATTTTTAAAACTGTTTTCTTAAGATACGCTTTGATAAATGCAAATGAAATACTGAAATAAATAATTTGTTTTAGTAAACAAACTTATAAGGTAAATAATGAATACAAAATCTCACAAGCTTTCCATCAAGGACATTAAACAGTACTTTGCAATAGATTAGACACCCGACGTTACTGACTTTACCCTCTCAGTTTTGCCAGCCTGTTGCAGGATTAATTAAAACCATCAGGTTGTTAAGCCAGAACATTGTCCTCTATAACGAAACGACTCATTTAGTTTTGGCTTGCTTACATGTATACACCTGGGGTTTTACGGAAGAGTGTCACACTGTTTTTTTTTTTTTTTTTTTGTTATGCTTTTTCAGCTGAGAGCCTACAAATCTCGCAGAACTATCTAAAGTGTAAATGAACAAGTACACAGAACAGTCCTGCATGCAGTTCAAGTTCAAATAATGCGATTCATTGAACATATTGTCTTTTTTAAACTAAGTTTTTATTTTTATTGTAATACTCTGCATTTTGATATGCATTTTTAATTCCATGTGCAATTGTCATTATATTGCATTTATAGCCGTGCTGTGTTCATGAAGAATCACTGCGGTGCGGAACGCTTAAGATTTTCCCAGTCCCAGCCTAATTTAATTAATATGTTCTTTACTGTGAATTATCAGCATTTATTTTACAGGTGCATAGACAATACAGAATGGATAACCTTGCGGAGGTGCAAAGTTTTTGGAGGGTCAGTAATTGTCCAAGTGCAAGACTAAAGCCTTACATCTCATAATGTTTGCACCCACTTAGTATTCCAGATCTCCACCCAATTCCTTGCTCTTTTCTTTATTTGAAGACATTTCAATACCATTAAAATGGGTTAATGATGGCAAAGTGCTAATTTGATAGCGGGTGCAAAACGGCAGGCGAAAACTATTCTTTACATACGCCGCATTTTTACTGACCTCTGAAGTCCCACTTTAGGCCAGCTAAACATGTTTTTTGCCAGAAATATCAGTGTTTTCCAGCCACAAATCACTTTGCACGTATCCTTACATCGGCTCCTTAATGACAATTCCCAATTTCCAAATTCTTCTACAGTACATTAGGCGTACCTTTTGTTTTATAGATGTTCTAAGATCGCAAAGTTATTCTGCTGCGAATCAAAATGCATGAAAAGGCCAACAGTTTTATTGACACTGCTTGCCCTTTCAGTCTGAAAACAACATCTCCCATCAGAAATGTGTGGTCTTTAGTGTCAATCTCTTGGCACTAATCAAACAGATAAAATATCGATTGGAGCAAAACCTGCGTGGGTGAGGTGAAGTCTAGGGAAGGGATTCAAACTCAAGAGTTCCCATGCTTTTACTTTTTAATTACCTCTATTCGGCATACTCTCTTCCAAAGCCAGCCAGTGCTTGGTTATTGGTCAGGGCCTTTTGGACAGATATAATTAATCACAGCTAGTTTCTCTTCAGACAGAAGTGAGAATATGTCCTTGGGAGTGAGGTACTATGTTAATGAGAGGAATTCAGTGTTTTTGGTAAATAAAATCACAGTTTTATTTTTGTTTGTTTATTGGGTAAAAATCACTGTTTTACAAGCAAAACTGAAATTATTTACTGGTACTTAGAAGGCACTGTTCCCCTTTACAGCTTCTTCAGCAATCCCACAATATTCTCTAAAGAAATGAAGCCAATGTTGACAAGAAGACAATAATAAAAGATGGTGAACAAATTCAATCAAAAAATAATTAAAAAGGGCAATGTTGTGCTCGTTCTGGATGAACTGATTAGATCTGGTACATTTAATATGAAACCTAAATCACAAATATTCTTCAGTTTGATGAGTCTGGGGCCAGATCACTGCATTTTTATATAAATTAGGAGGTGGTAAAATTGTAAGAAAGCAAATCAAAGTGACAAACTTTTTGGCTTGGTGTTAGAACGATACCTTTTGAAATCTGAGATAAAAATGCCCATTTTGATGACCCTTGACTTTTCTCCATGTGGAGAATAATCAACACAAATAAAGTGCAAAAAAAGCTCATTTGTACTTCAGCTGGAACCAATTGTTTTTTGGGCCTTTTAGAATCGCAATATATAGAAAGCTGATATAAAACACTGATCTGACAAATGCATTTGATTATTGTTAAAAACTGCTCTTGTTCAGGTGCTGGGGAAAAAAACAGTAGGTTATGTTTTACATAGTGCAGGGGTCCCTAATGGGTTAAAATAACCAGCTGCTGTATATGTTAATTTTATCCGAGCTTTGTGTGGCTGATACAAGATGGATGGCTATATATTTTAAAAGGGTTTGGGCATGAATTTGAATAATCATGCAATTTAATAAAAAACCCTTTTGATTAGCCCTGCAAGTCAAGTGAACCGGATTCTCTCAATTCAAATCATACAGGATTCTTCACATATCTCCAAGGGAGAAAACATGCTAACAACCACTGGAGATGAAAACCTTTAAAATAAGCCAACATGGAAACATCATTAATGTGTTGATAAGCACCATGCTTCTTTCTCCAGGATTTAATCAGAGCGTCCTTCTCAATGGAGGGTTCTTTCTAGCCATTAGCATAGATAACAGGGTCCAAACTATTGCTGTGAGTATGTTTATTATTATTATTATTATTATTATTATTATTATTATTATTATTATTATTATTATTTATAGGTGACAAACTTTCTTAAGTAATACAGTAATTCATAATATGCCTTCTTTCCTTGCAGCTTCAAAAATGTCCTTTAAAACTATATACAAAAAAGACACTACATTCCTAAAACACACTTTTTCATTTGATGTACTTTCTTTGCGTCAGTTCCATGCCAGTATAACCATAAAAATATGTTATCTTTGGGTTAAGTAGCAGACCATGTAAAAGCCAGAGCCTGGATAACTAATTCTAACAAGAAAAGATCGAGCAGAGTGATTAAAAAATAATGAATACATATGTGCCATTCTACAGCACATTGAGCTTTTGTGTGCCAACTGGAACAAACAGTGAAGAATATTAATGAAAGCCCCATGCTTACCCTCATGAGAACGCAATTAAGAAAAATGTACTTTTAACTTCAACAGACTGTGCCATCTAGAGAGCGTTGGTTTCTGCCTTGCTCTGTAACCATGCAGAAAAGAACGAGTTCATAATGCTGTATTAAATTACAGAGAACGTCACTATGATTGCAGAGGAGTGAAATGGTATTAAAACTTAATGGTAGGGTATTTTAAAACACACACACACACACACACACACACACACACACCAAACAATCTCTGAGACACTTCAATCTGCCTCACTATGCTTTTACTGTTCATTACAAATTCTGCATCAGTCCACAACCCTTGAATGACTTTCAACACCAATGTGGGTTTAGTAAGCCCACAGTTATAAACTATCAATTAGTTTATATTCCGTTAGACTGTTTAAATAGCTCTCCTTTTTACTTGTTCCCATAGCCATGGCAGTAGTGGTAATCACAAATCAGATCAGTTATAAATGACAAACATATTATTGTGATATTACTATTTGATCGTGGCTAACAATTAAATGTGACCATGGCATTTTTAATTAGTAGTGTTAAAAACAGTGGTGACTTAAAGTTCTTGCCTTAACTGTCTTAGACACAACTGCTCAGCTTCCTTCACTACCCGTGCAAATCAATCCCAGTAGTACAAATGTATTCACAACATGACGGAAAAGTTGTGGCCCATGGGATCACAGCACACAGCTGGAGAGCCAAATGTAATACCTGGCATCCGTCTCGTAAGTGAATCATGCAGCCTCAGAAAACGTCTGTTTATCAAGAAGCATATGAAATCACACAGTTGAGAGCATCAATCAGAGCTGACCACCTTCACATGACTGGCGTTTATCACACAAAACATTGAAGACAATAGGCACAATTGAAAACCATACCAGAACACACTTTGTTACAATCAACGCAGGCACACTGTAGGCTTCTTGGAGATAGCAACTGCTATTCTTCCCATTTAGAACACTGTTTATTATTATTCTGGACACTGTGATTGGGTTGCCCACTTCCACAGATTGCGTAGATACTGCTCTGGATTGCTTGAGATGCTAACATGGCTGCAATCAAGACAAAGGGTGTAACGCTGTAATCATGCACTTCTGCATTACACTTCTTCGATGGGATGGTAAACAGTTATCATCATTTCAAACTTGCAGTCAATTTAAGAACAAAAACTGTTCGCATGTTGCAGTGCCTGTTAATGTGGGTTCTGTTTTTAATGGAAGTCTTTTGAACGGTATCTTGTGACTTGGGGTATGACCCTTTGTTATTATATTATATTACAGAGGTGGCCGGTTCAAGTGCGGCTCCCGGTGACATGCTGGGTGATGCACACTTTGCAGCTCGAATGAACTGAAGAAAGCATAATAAACGAAAAAGAGAGACAGTAAAAAAAAAAAAAACATAAGTTTATTATGTTTTTTCTCTGTATTCATTTGTGTTAATTATTCTTTCTTCTCTCCCATTGTCTCTCTCCTGTTTCTTGAGCCTGCATGTTCACTGCAACGATATCTCGTCACTTGTTGACTTTCGACACCGCTCGCTGGCGCATGCGTATTTCGAGCACAGACTGAAAGCCAAATGTGCAGCTGAATGTAAATTTCATAATTTTGAATTAAGTGCTCGTTCGTTTTGGGGAGATAATGACATCCAGCAAACCATCCCTGAGTAATAAACAAATGTAGGAGGCTTTAAACCAGACTAGGAGAAAGAGTTTGCTTTCACTGAAAAGAGTGGTAAACCTGTGTCTCATCTGCAACAAATCGTACAGCCTGTACAAGGCGAGCAACCTCAAACGTAATTATGAAACAAATCAACAAATTTTCATCTGAATATCCTCCTGGATCAGACTTAAGGCAGATGCTCCTTTCGGCGTTCAGTAAAGAACCTGATTTAATGATTCAAGCAAGTTTTGTACGGCATGGAATATTGCCATGCCAAACGTCCTTATTCAGATGAATGAATCTTTTTATAAAGTGTTGGAGCTAGACTAGAGAATGCATGTTTAAATGTTATATTGCAGGTCTAAAATTAATATTATATTTACATAGCTTATGTCTTGTCATGAGCAGGTACTGTAATCCCTTTCAAAATAAATACGGTGCATTTGTCATCCACAAAGCCCGCAAAAGTATTTAATACACGCAGCAGTCATACAAAAAAAAAAATCTTTTGTTTTTTTAAACCAGCATTCAGATCTTCAAGGGAAGTGCTTGTCAAAAAGAATCCTTACAAAAATGTGTCTTTTTATTTTGTGTTTTTGGTGAAATCAGGTCAGTTATTGTATTTTGCTTCATAATAACTGAATATATTATATTTAAAGTGCGTATTACATACAGTACAAACAGAAATAATGGAAAAACACCAGAGTTTTACATGTGAAGTTGAAAACACTGTAGATCTATGTGTAGGCTCTACAATGTTCTATCACTTGTTCTTATGTATTTTGCTGCCATAAATAGATAGCCTAACAACTACTGAACTGCACAGCAATGCTAGTATTTAAAATGTCTTGCTCTTGCAAACATGTCATGTTTTACAGTGTGTGTCTTGCGGCTCTTGACCGTATAGAAATGGTATGTGGCTTGTAGGGTCAGAAGCTTGGCCACCCCTGCTATATTACTTGGTATTGACATTGAAAATTAAGTCCCCTGCAGGCTCAATGTTGCATGGTTAAATGGGGATTGTATGTGGTGCCGCATACACCACTGCACTCCTCATCAGTATAGTCAAGTTAGTTCAAATATATATTTCTGCAATATTAAATAATTTGGGGGGCTAGGTGCTAGCACAGTCTTGGGTTTCAGTAACCAGACTGACATAATACAAATTTTAAAAAAGATTACATATTGAGATACCACATTCTATTTTATCCTAGACAGTTATCAGACAGAAGGATTGCCTATTAAACTTGTTATAATGAAATAGGAAAAGGTCAGAGCAGCGAAACCATGTGGGGTGGTGCCTTTACTAGGTAAGCCAACACTGACAACACAAACTGTGTTACCTGATTAGCATAGCATCAGCTGTAATATAATAATATATGTACAGTGCCTTGCAAAAGTATTCAGACCCCTGACCAATTCTCTCATATTACTGAATTACAAATGGTTCTGTTTGATATTTTATTTTAAAACACTGAAACTCAAAATCAATTATTGTAAGGTGACATTGGTTTTATATTGGGAAATATTTTTGAGAAAAATAAAAAACTGAAATATCTTGCTTGCATAAGTATTCAACCCCCACACATTAATATTTGGTAGAGCCACCTTTCCGCTGCAATAACAGCTTTAAGTCTTTTGGGGTACGTATGTACCAGCTTTGCACACAGTGTCGGAGTGATTTTGGCCCATTGTTCTTGGCAGATTTGCTCCAGGTTGTTCAGGTTGGTTGGACGACGTTTGTGGACCGCAATTTTCAAATAGTGCCACAGATTCTCAATGGGATTGAGATCAGGACTTTGACTGGGCCACTGTAGGACATTCACCTTTTTGTTCTTGAGCCACTCCAATATTGCTTTGGCCTTGTGCTTGGGATCATTGTCCTGCTGAAAGGTGAATTTCCTCCCAAGCTTCAGTTTTTTAGCGGACTGAAGCAGGTTCTCTTGCAGTATTTCCCTGTATTTTGCTCCATCCATTCTTCCTTCAATTTTAACAAGATGCCCAGTCCCTGCTGATGAGAAGCATCCCCACAGCATGATGCTGCCACCACCATACTTCAGTGTAGGGATGGTGTGTCTTTAGACATGGGCAGTGTTAGGTTTGCACCACACATAGCGCTTTGAGTTTTGGCCAAAAAGCTCTATCTTGGTCTTATCTGACCACAAAACCTTTTCTCACATCACAGCTGCGTCACTCTCATGCTTTCTGGCAAACTCCAGACATGCTTTCAGATGGTACTTTTTGAGTAACGGCTTCTTTCTTGCCACCCTCCCATACAAGCCAGTGTTATGCAGAGCTCTTGATAAGGTTGACTGGTGCACCATTACTCCACTCCCAGCCACTGAACTCTGTAGCTCCTTCAAAGTGATTGTTGGCCTCTCTGTGGCTTCTCTCACAAGTGTCCTTCTTGTCTGAGTGCTGAGTTTTGAGGGATGGCCTTTTCTTGCAGTTGACTTGCCCATACATTGAGACTGCACGTCTGCATCCACTGAATTGGTTGGAAGATAAGGCAAAGCTTTGCCAAGTTATACAGATGTGGAAATTGATTAGAAACAGCCCAAAAACTTGGTTACACAAGGGCATCTGGCATACTTTAATGAAGTCAATGTATGCAGCACGTTCGTTGTCATGTTATTTATCCCATCCAATAATTTATTTTATTAGTACCGAGTCAAAACAAAGAAGACGTGGCTATTCGGGTCTAAAATTCCAACTGTAACAGCAGGTTGAAGCGAGGTGGCTGTGCTGGATCGTTTTAGTACTGATTTAACTTGCAGACAGGAATACTTTTTGTCTTGGCTGACTTTCCAGTTTGGTTTCTGAAAGCTGTTTATTTTACGTTCTGTTCAACAGCCTCTGTAGTAGCCTTTTGTTTAATGTGTGATTCTGAAGCTGAATAGCTATCGATTGTATTTTCTCCAAATACACATTAAGATATGGAAAACAATTACCTCAGTCTGCATGTAGTTTATTTGGGAAATATCTTGAAACGATCATCAGCCGAAATATAGTTTGCTTTCTTTGTCGTCCATTTCTACTATTTTACCTCCAATGCTGAAAACTAGATTTTAGCAACCTAAATGAAAACAATGCAGCACCAACTTTGTCCCGCCCCCTCCTGCACAGTACAGGTCACATAAAAGCAGTAAAGACGCACTGATAGGCTGATTAAAACGTTGTCATTTGAATAGTAAACAAGAACGTTAACTGCTTTGGAGAATTTATTTTGTAAATCTTACTTGTGGACATTTTTTGTTTGTTTTTTGCTTAAGTGCAGTGCACACAGGACGGCGAAGGAATAAAAATGGGCTATCTGCAGAAGGAAGATACATAGTTTACGTCACTTGCGTTGTGCAGTAGTTCATTTAAACAAGTTTTTTTTGCATTGGCCCCTAAGAGGTGAATTTCGCGGTGACCCCTCAATTTCACGATTTACGCGAAATCCACGAAATCGCGAATTAGGTAGGTCCCTAATCATAAATTACGAGACACAAGGTCTCTGCTGTGGTACTATGCCTTTTTTTTCGAATGGCTTAGGATGAAAATATAACCTTCATCCACGTATCTATTTCCATTGATATGCATATGGATGCACAGCAATTTAAGGAACAATTCTTCTTTTAATGGAAAAACCTGCAGAATAGTCAACCACTTTGCTGGTAAATGTGCTTTTTAATACCTCCAGTTAACAACATGCAGCCTGCCCTCTGAAAAAGCCTGATCAACAGAAAGTCTAATATCAAAAGGGTAGCAATATTAAAGGTCTCTTACGGGTTTGGGTTGTGCTACTTACTGCTCAGGGAATACTGTACTGTGTACTGTGCGTGGCAATGGCTTCAAAGAGTAAAAGAGTTAATGCCATGAGACTAAAGTTAATCACAAAACACAATGAGTTACAATGGATTACATAATGGCACTGAGTCACCGAGACACATCTTTGCAAATGTGTAGCCTTGAGAAATGAATGCTGGTTGACTGTAAAGCAATTTAGCAAACCAGAGATGTTGAAAAGGACAAAGCAAAAAGTTTGGTATACTACAAATGCTATTTAGAATCTATTTGTATGGAATGAAAAACAAACCAAGCAGCACCTTTAAAATTTTAAAACTCAGTTCCTGCAGAAAGGGGATCTCTGGAGACACCACTTAAAATAAAGACAGCTACAGTAACTCCCTGCCAAGAACAGTCTCTTCCTATGTCAGACTGGGTACTGACACTTGGCTGGGGTACAATTGGTATCAGAAGCTATCAAGAGTAAACATGCATAAGCCATACTTTATTTTCTGCAGACCAAGCCAAGCATTGTCGTCTTCCCAGAACATGGCAAATAATAGGCAGCATTACAGGATCTGACCCCTTTACACTGTCAAAAAAATTCTGAAACCTTTGTCTCAATGCAAAAAAGCATTGTCTAGCGATGTAGCTGAGCGAAGAATAAATTGTGAGAACACACGCACACACGTAAAAAGCTTGAAGGTAAAGATTAAGGGCCTCATTACCACCTGGCAGGGAGAAGCCACACCATGCGCAAAAATGAACATGAGGTAGCTCTATTCACTAAGCTAATTATACGCACAAATAAAGCGCACTAAATGATCTGCAAGTTGCAAGTTGTCACAACTCGCGGAATTCAGCACACAGTGCTGCTTACTGGGGCTTACTGCGTGCAAAACATGATACCGCTGTTTAGTGAATGATGCCCTAAGTCCGCTTTTAATATTCAACAGATCCACAGCTTTCATAAGACCAAAAGGGAGGTATATACAAGTCAAAGCTTATGATGCAGTGCTGTTATTGATAACGCTGACCCCTCGCGTGTGTGTAGTATTTTTATGTTCTGTGTCTGGATTGTTAAGGACTACCGAATGCAAAAGCTGGCAAGGCTAACCAGCTCAAACATTCATCTTCATGCACACATGTGCGCGCGCACGCACACACACACACACACACACGCACACACACACACACACACACACACACAATGTACATTCTTCACAAGGGAATGGTTAAAAACAAGTTTAAGGGAAAATGAAATGGATTTACTTTCCCAGTCATTTCTGAAATGGGGATCTATACCTGCATGTTGTCCCCTCCTGCTGTTCCTTATTACCTGGTGTGGTGTGGTTTGACAATCACACCACTTTCTCATTGTAATGAGATTATAGTTGCTCCGTTAGTGAGTTTCAGCTCATGCTGCAGAGTGCTTCCAAGATCCAACATTTTTAAAGTGAACTGCTCTTTTAACTCAGTGAACAAATCACTAAAAGCAGTCAGAAACTATAAAAGTGCCCATTTATTTTCATGGAACTTTAGGAAAGACGGAATGTGGCTCTTATAATACAGTAAAATCCTTGAAAGGCCAATCTCTGTATTCGAACAAAAGGCTGTGACATGCTGTTTTAGTGAGTTAGTGTGACACAAAGGCCTGCATTCCAAGCTATAATAATAATAATAATAATAATAATAATAATAATAATAATAATAATAATAATAATAATCTGGATTCTATATGGATAGCTAAGACTATAGGCATGGTAAAAGCTAGCTATCACACTTTACTAAATGATGCAAAATAAGTCACACAAAACACAAAAAACCCAGATGTTTACAGCTGTGTAGCGCTGTTATGAAGTGTAAAGAATGAGGTTGTTCATTTCTGTTCAAATCTGCCCCAAAGGTCTTTATTTCGTTAAAACACACGTCAATCTCCATTCATTCACAAAAAAAACAGGGTTGCCTGAAACTCCACAATCTGACTAACACTGTGATGGATGGAACTACAGTACATTTCTCCCCAGGGATGAATGTGGCAAGGAGTGGGGACAGGGGGTCCATAAACACGCATCAAAAGACAGTAAATCTACGGCTCATTACATTTGAACCAGCCTGAAACACAAGATTGAATGGGTGTATAACAGGCTATTTGCATGATCTTTATCGTGGGGAACCAATAAAGCAAAACTAAGAGGAATGGATGGCCCAAATGATTAATGCACACCTGTACTGCCAAGACCAGTCTCCCTCTGAGAGGTGGCAAGAAAAAGTTATGTACAGTGAACCATAACTGCTTTGTCTAGTCGACACCTAAACTTGGTGACAAGACACATAAACTCGTTAGTGAATCTTCTATTGCAATCACCTCTGATACGAGGTTACTAATGTCTCTTTACTTTCTGCAGTTATTAAATCTATGTCAGCGTCAATTTCCATCTGCACAATTGAATTGGTTATGACACACAAACGATGAATGCATCAGGACAGAGTAAATGTTGTTGTTTTATTATTATTATTTTGTATGTTAGGTTTTTGTTTGTTTGTTTCTATTTTTATTTTCTGTAAATAAAAAGTACCGGTTTATGTCTGGGTCAGCTGAATAACAGGTAAAAACGAGCCTCAGTCGTAGATAGATAGATAGATAGATAGATAGATAGATAGATAGATAGATAGATAGTATCTAAAACCTTAAGCCATGTTAATTTCATGGTTAAACTTTATACTATTAGTTATGTCAGTCTTGATTTACCATTGCCAGATCCTCATCAGACTGTGTGTCTGACCACACAGTTTCAGAACAAAGCAGTGAAGGGAGGGACATCTCGGGTCAAGGATACCATATGGAAACAAGTTATAACTATATTTAATTTTTTTATTATTATTACCAAGAATTTGGCATCTAAACTGTGTTGAATATTCAAGATGTGGAACACAAAATATGTAATATGCTTATTTTAGCATTCTTCTGTGATGCTTAGCAGAAGGTCAATCTTGGATATGAGATACCTGCAGACCAATTCAAGAGCAAGACCACTGGGAGGTTTGATTTACGGGCAGTGCTTAGATCTAGGCTCCCAGCTGTAGTATCAGAGGCAGAATAGCAAAACACAATTAAACAGTTTTCTTTTGCATTAGTAAAAAAAAAGAAAATCTTGAACATACTGCTATTGATATCCAATTTTGAGGAGTTTGTTAGGCAGTGAGTTATGCTCCTTGAGGGAAAGCAAGTAATTATCAAAGTACTTTTTTTTTTTTGCATTTAATAAGAAAAACAAAATTATACAACAAATTAACAACAACAAATGGTGAGGTGAATTAGTAATGGTGTCATACAATCACAGCACAGAAAGACTCCTCAACATTATCTTGTTTGTGCTTGTCATCCCCAACCTGATCAAAGCATGACCTTTCCATGGATCGGGTACCCTGGGAAGCACTTGTCTGTGATTTCCAAATGAAACTCACAGGTGCTGTGAATGTGTGTGCTTGTGAGTATCTAGCAATTTGCAAAGTTTATGTTTTCTTACATTTTCAATTTGTATTTTATCGCATATAAACTCTTACACTTATTGACAGTGGAAGCAAATTCAATCTGTCAGTTTGGAGCCTGATGTGTTTGTTCAGTTCAACAATTTGGATTTTTTCTGTTTTATTTCCAGGTTTGTACAGAATTTGACACTCCCATCTCCCCTATGCTAATTGTGGAGGACTGGCCTAGGGACAATCTGGTATGGGTGCAAAGTATTCAGACAGGGGTCCGAGGTCTGGTGCAAAACACTACAAAGACGTTGTTTTATTTGAAACTGTTCACATAAACATTGTAGGCACACACATTAAGCTAGGGGTCTCTGCTGAAAACAGTCCAAACTATATCCAAGCCCTTTTGGCAGGGGCTGGATTTCTTCAAACCAATTAAACAAAACACTATGCAAAGGGACTTAAGAACAAAGGTAGATACAGAGAGGTTTTAACTCGAAACTGTGTGTGTGCTTGCAGCTTACCAACAGGACAGCAAAGGCCAGCAACCTTCCTTATAAACTCATAAGCCTGCCTCCAATTTAGCTGTATCCAGTCAGGGTGGCCGGCAGTCTAAACTAATCCAGTTTAAATCTGCCACTCTTATATGGCGCCCCAGAGGCAGCTTTAGGAAGTACTGGCCTGCTTTTCACCAAGATGGCTGCTACTATCTCTCTTATACTGAAGAGCATCTTTTCCATTGGCAAGGAGCATCCTGTAGCTTGGCAGGCTGGACTACATGTGGCACCTCTTCATCACACCAACCTACTCAGCCCTGGAGGAGATGCCCTGGGAAATTTCCAGTGCCTGACCAGTAGTGGTCAATGAAGCATGAAAACACAAACTAGCCCAAGACAACTTTAACCCTGCAGTAGTGAAAAGTCTCCCTTTTGGCAACATGGCATGCATAGGATTCAAACCATGCACACATGGCTCACGCTGTCCTCCAAAGTGCTTTTACTTGATAGCAGATCCCAAGTGACATCCCAAGAAGGCTGCAAGTAATGGCTGGGCGCGTAGCACACACTGCCTCTTGCATTATACAAACTTCTCTGATGCTGGCATTGACTGTTTACACCTCACCAGGTCTTTCTCACTATATGTGTTGAAAGACAGGTGAACTGTTTGTAGCTCAGCACTGGGGCAGCTTCTAAGACATGTTATAAACTACCCAGACTCACATTTCCTAAAATAAAAGCTCTGCTACAATAAATGTAAACATTACGTTATCACTTTTCAGCACAAGCTAGCCAGTAGAATGATTCTGTTTCCTAGATACCTTGATTTCTGAGTGGCTCTACTGACTTCATCTTTAAACAGAAACAGTGCTTTGTCAAAATCCTTGAATGAATCTCTCATCATTAGCATCTTTTTAGGGTATCAGAGTAGTGATTCTCATAGACGAAAAAAATAAATAATTAATGCTGTACCAGTTATGACTTTAGGCTAATAAAAACAGCACTCACAGAATTGATAGGGATGGACTGGTACACAAAGGCCAGACAAGGTACTTGTAGGTGCTGTACAGTCCTTAACTTCTCTTCAGCTGTGTCGTGAATTACCTGGCGAGACCACAAACTAATAAATACATTAAAAAAACAGGCCTGTTGAGGGAAAAAAAGTAATTGAATCCTTAAATCCAATGAGAAAAAAACATCCCATCCTTATAATTAGGGAAGAGTATTAAGTGGCGTTGTAATCAATGTGACAAATAGCACATGGTACCTCCGCTCGGCCATCTGTGTGGACTGTTTCAGTGTAGGCTGAAGCCACGTTAGGTATAGTTTTTCAAGCAGCATTGCACTTTTGCAGCCAACTTTGCCAAAAGGCCCCATTGTTCTCTTTCTGACTAAACAAGTCCAGCACCAGTTAAGCTCGCAGAAACTTCATATGATCTCTCATGTGATCTGGTCTAAACAGACAGTGCTTAACATCACCCATATACCCAGATACAGTCAATCCAGCCCAGGGGTGAAATTCTCAAACAAGTGCAGGTATACTTATATGCACAGCCGGGTGTAAACATTTTAAAAATGGAGACAATTAATAAATGCCAATTAATAAATACTTTTAAAATGTATACATAATCGGTACACGACACATTTATGAATACAAAATAAGCCTTAAAAAATAACTGATCACCATACACAAGGAAGCTGAAAATACTGAAAGTGTTGTACCCTCTGCATGTATCTCAGTCATCTACTGTAATATAACACTTAAGTTAAACCTTAAATGATAAGCATTAAGAAATATTACACTATTCGTGCAGTAACTGCTGTAGAGGGGGAGTTTTTGTTTGACTAAATGACTCCAGACTGCTGTCTTCACGTTGCACTGCTAAGGTGTTCTCTTGTTGATCAACGAATGAGCACTGACACAAAGTGAAATGGCCGGAGATTTATGACTCAGGACAAAATGAAATCTGATCAGAATGAAAGCTGGGCCAATCAACATGCAGTGGTTACTGACGTTAATGGTGGCCAATAGCAGCTAACAGAAATAGAATACCGGTGAGTACAGGCAGAATTTCACCCCTGGTCCAGCCTGAGATTAGCTTGTTTTAAACCTGGTCAGAATCTTTGTGATTTAGTTTATTTGGCAATAGGGCAAGAGCTATGGAACTTAACATAACTACAGTTCTATATGAAAATTCACACAAAATTATTTTGGGGTGAACAGGTGATGTCAGTTTACAGTTACACCTTTTGCACTATAAATAAGACAAATAATGCTTACTTCCGAAGAATATCCCTGCAGTTATCCACCATAAACAAAACCAGACAAGCAATTACAACACATTATCCTGATATTATAACTGTTGCTTGTCTTTTAATGATAAAAAATGATCAACATGTACTACTCGACTCTCTGTTGTCATTTCATAAGAGCAGATGAAAATTGCTGGCAATTATATACCTCCATCCCAATTCAGATATTGTTAAAATAGAGAACTTTATGTTTCCTATTAAGCATTTTCAGAACTATAGCTCAGAAGTAGTAGCTGCTGGGAGGGATAATTAAATGAAACCTGTTTCATGCTATCGACTATTAATATAATTAGGGTCACATTTTTATAGTGACGCAAAAGCATCTGAGTGTTAAACAGAAGCTCATCTTTCAAAGTCCAGAGCAAACAAATAAAGCAGTCGAAATATGAGATTATCTCTCAAGTTTAAGTGAAGGACAGATTATTTCTAGGTAGTGTAGCAAGAGAGCAGTAAAGAGTTAAATATCAGGCAGATGCCAGTGGAGTATGCATGTGATGCTGGGCTAGATTCTCAAAGCTCTTTACTCCAAGGGATGTATTAACAAAGTAGCAGTTTTCTCAGCCAAGCCTCTGTAGTTTCCACTGGATTTCATTAAAGAGCATACTGCATTGAATGTTATCGTTAGCAGACACTGTGTGACTCTTAGACCCCAAGACATATTCACATCCAAGGATATGATCCCCAGGATGGTCTGAAGATGGATGTGTTTGTTCAATAACTTATTGAACAAACATACAAAAATCTGTTAGATTTTTTTTTCTTTTTTTTTTTAAATCAATAATTCAAATTATTACTTCTGAGGAACAGATTTCTCAGAACTAAGAGGCTACAGCACTTAAAATATAGCAGAGACTCATCTGCCAAGAAATTTACAATCGGGACTAGCGTTCAAGATGTAGGATTCAAGATCCTATAAAGCTAAAACAAACAAAAATGAAAACACCACACCAACTGAAAACCCTTGTAAGTGGCACAGCAGGCGTAACATCACTCTGAATTTAAAGTTCCTGACCAACCACAGCACCTAAATATGAAAATATCCTTAAATGCTAAAAGAGACTTTTCAATGAATGTGATTAAACAACAAATATAAATGTTTACAGAGATGATACTTCTGAAATGAGCTTTTTCCTGGTTAACACACTGTTTAAATAAATGGACACTTGAATGATATATGTTGCCTCTTTGATCAGCAGGTAATCCTTTCCAGAGGGCCATTCTAAAGTGTGAAGTGCAGCAGAAGGGCACGCTTGATTAACCTCTCAGCTCGGTGTCTTGGATTCAAGTACAGAATTGCCCCAGGCAAATCCAAGTGACCCACTTCCTGCCTGTGATGATTTACTGTCTCCGAGACACTCACATTGTTACTGAGCAAGATACTGGATAATTAATGGATAACAGTCTAGGGTAAATTGAGAACATTTTAAAATTGGAAAGATACAAGTTTTGAAAACTGGCTATCAAAAGTTACTAACAGTTAAAGCAAAATGAAGTAATCCTTCCCCTATTCTGAATGGCAGTTTATATACCGCTATCACAGCCAGCACCAAATTTCTCCTTTCTGAGGCAGCAAGGGCAGAACGACAAGCAGCTGATGCAACAAACAGTGCTTCGGGAGACCAGAGCTGAGACACATTTAATGGGATTCAAAAGAAGCTATGTCACTGTCTACATTGTTTAACTTAATAAAACACTTTACAATTAGCAGTACTACAATTTTAATAAATGTATTAATAAACAGACAGATTGATATGCTGTTGAAGTAGAAAAAAAAAAGTTGTAGAATTGGAGATGTTAAGATTTAAGACTTAACTAGAATGAGTCATTCGTGGCTTATTATCACATAAAACACGGGCAAGGGAAAACTATTTAAAAGTAAAGGGTTCATTTGTAAATATATGGTTTCCTGGTTAAAGCAAAAAACTGGAAACCAGGTCTGAAATTCTGTTCAGTCCCTGTCCTTCTCCGCAGTAAACTAAACTACAACAAGAAATGAGCTGGCCTTTCTGAAGTACATTTCTAAAACAATAAAATGAATATACTGGGTACTGTAGCAATGCATCTGCGAGCTGATAGGGCAACAGTGTATTGCATCCCCCTGTTCATTGGTCGGTGAGCACTGTTTCTATGCACTTACAAACTGCCTATAACCTATTAATTGTAACATTCAATTACAGCTCTGGTCACTTAATTTACTTTCCATCCAAGCCCTGTGAAGACCATGTTAAATTAATCTGCCGATTCCCTGGACAGTGAATACATTAGTGCTGGTTGAAAGTACAGTGACTATAATACCGGTCAGAGGAGAGCAAAGGGCCTTATTTCACTTTACTGCATCCCTTACTTTGCTTTGGTGAATTGCAGCTGAGCAGTGTCTACGTTTACATGTAAAAGGTTAGAAAGTATGTATATACAGTGCAGCAGGCAGGCTAAACTGATAAAGAGAAATAAAAAATGGGGAAAGCAAAGTGCAGGTATTTTAAATGGAATTGGATCCCTTTACTTATCTTGTGTACTGTTGACCATAATATATGTCTGAATTGTGCAGGTTTTTTTTTTTTTTTTAACAAAATCCACGAGCTGAATAATATAAAAAGAATTTTAATGAACCGCAATGGTTTGTAACACGGTGTGCGTTTTACGCAGATTCAAGACTACTGAAGGTATATTTTATTAGGAATCAGAACAGGCCATTTCTATTGCAGTGTAAGGACACACTGGCAGTATCAGACAGAGAAGCCCAGGGTTTTAAATCCTGGGCTGCAGAATAAAATACAAATAAAATACGCAGAAGATGAGGACTGTGAATATATTATAATGTCAGGGAAATATTGGAGGCTGGTGAATTAATTTAGAAATAGCAATTATGCAAAAAACTTGATAAGAACAGGTGATCTTTGACATTATTATTATTTTTTTTTTATAATGCCTGGTTGCAGATTGGACTATGGACTGCAGATGGAATCGACTGCTTTCAGATTGCAGATGGATATGTGGCCAAAGAGACCATCAATCATTTACAGAAATCATCTAGTATCATGAATATCTGAATAGTACTATTAGTTGGTTGATTATCAAAATGATCATTATGCATTTCTATCTGTTTAAAAGAATAACTGGTACTGTTCTGAGATTCACTTGCAACATTTCATTAAGTTTGTCTGCAGCTTTCATTTTGTGCTACTTTTACATTGTATATATGCAACCTCATGCGACTTTTACTGTAATGGCATGCCTAATTATCATTTACAGATATCTCGAATTGCATTTTGAGATTATTATTATTATTTATTTCTTAGCAGACGCCCTTATCCAGGGCGACTTACAAGATATCACATTATTTTTACATACAATTACCCATTTATGCAGTTGGGTTTTTACTGGAACAATCTAGGTAAAGTACCTTGCTCAAGGCTACAGCAGCAGTGTCCCCCACTGGGGATTGAACCCACGACCCTCCGGTCAAGAGTCCAGAGTCCTAAACACTACTACACACTGCTGCCCTATCTTGAAATATTTAGAGATATCTCTAAATCATTTAACAGGAAGTTATTTCAAGATATCTTAAAATGATTTAGAGAGATCTCTAAATAAACAGGAAGTTATTTTGAGATATCTCTAAATGATTTTGAGATACAGTATATCTAAATTAACAGGAAGTTATGTAGCGATATCTTAATTATTTAGCGATATCGCTAAATAATTTTAAGATATCTGGAAATGCATTTTAGATATATAATTTAAAGCTCCATTTGAAGATATTGGGAAATCATTCTGAGATACCTCTAAATGAAGTGTTCGAATTATTCTTGGGAGGGTCTGTTTAATAAATAAATAAATAAATAAATAAATAAATAAATAAATAAATAAATTTGCAGACTGTACACCCTAGCTTTCCTTCGTTGCAAAACAACCATGGATTACGTTCCTTCCATTCCTCTCACTGTTTACGGCTCCAGATGTCCGGTGTTTTCAGTGTTGTCGTTGTTCTTGTCGGTGTCTACATTCTGTATTTCAGCTTCTTTAATCAAATCTGCGCTTAACTAGCCAGTTGAGCTGCATGTTGAAATGGTTACGGCCTGACTTGCGCCAGTCTTAGGTTTCTTCGTGAAACCGAAACCTGGCAAATCTTGCTGTTTTCTTTTAGACATTTTCATTCAACTACTCACTATGCGCTAAACCTTTATTTCCGATATCAGACCGAGGCGCGAAGATAAAAACCGATCGTGTGTAGTTGAGCGTTCATTTGAATGTGTTAACTCTACACAGCGCCACCCGTGGTGCGGCTGATATGACAGGTCCACCTGAGTGAAGGAGCAATAGGCTATGGACGGAGACCCCACAGGCTACAGTCGGAGACCCCCACAGGTTTTGATTTTTAACTCTTATAGGGGGGCTCTCATGTTTTATAGGGGAGCTCAGCCCCCCTGAGCTCCCCCGTAATTCAAACCCTGTCTAAATGTATTTTAGATATCTTAAAATGATTTAGAGATATATTAAAATATTCAAACATGGATCATACTAGGAGGATGCGGCAGCTCTGCACCATTTACCAAGTACGGTACGCTTTTAAACCAATGCAAATTTAAGAATTCTTCCATTTACAAGTAGTTTTTAGCAGCTGCTACACCACTCTGTTTTCTTAATTTCCTGCCTGTTCTACTTCATAGAATAGTAGTGTGTTTAAGATAACTAGCCAATTTTATTGCATTACTATAGCATGATTACAGTTTTACAATACAAATCTCAGTTAAACGTTCTGGGACTCAAGCTTCGGTAAAATATGATTCTAAGCTTGTACAGGTCTATACATGTTTTAGTATTATAGATTATTTGTGCACTAAAGCTAAAATGTATACAGTTATAAGGACAGCAGATGGCACCATTGTGATCCTTTACACAGAAGCCAAATTATTTAATCATATATGTCACTGTACCACATTTTGCAAATCGTAAACAAACAATTCAAATGATATCCGTAGAAAAATGTAAACATGACATTGGTTCAATAGCTGCACAAAGTTACTGTCTCAACAATGCAGATTGTGTCATTTAAGAACAGATTTCATAATTATTATTATTTATTTCTTAGCAGACACCCTTATCCAGGGCGACTTACAATTGTTACAAGATATCACATTATTTTTACATACAATTACCCATTTATACAGTTGGGTTTTTACTGGAGCAATCTAGGTAAAGTACCTTGCTCAACGGTACAGCAGCAGTGTCCCCACTGGGGATTGAACCCACGACCCTCTGGTCAAGAGTCCAAAACCCTAACCACTACTCCACACTGCTGGCCCCATGATAACAAAGTGTCCGTTAGCAGTAGTTTCTGGGTTTTACCACCAGCTGTACCTCATTTAAATTCAAATACATTATCAGAGCTATACAATCAAGGGTTCATTTGTGCCGGATCGCACTGGATCCCAGATCCGGTACCATTTGTCCGACAGGCGGAAATTATAGTTTGCAAACAATAAACTGTTGCAAAAAAGAACGCTATGTATATAACATGTACAATAGTCATTACAAAAAAAAATAATAAACATCCGTCGGCCCACCACTGGTATTGAGCAAACCTAAAGACTGTAAAAACCTGGCTAGGCAAAGGTTATCATGTAGCTACCTACACCCACAATAAGATACAAAAACAACCAGCAGATGAGAACCTGAAGCCTACATGGAAGCTAAATGCAATCCTAGGTCAGTGCATTCGGTCTAGAAACAAAAATGCTATCCCTCTTCCTTAATTATAAGATTAGGCACCTTTTTGTTTACAAATTAACCCCTATATGCAATAACAGAAATAAATATATACACCAACTATAAAGCTAGCTTCATCAGTATTCTAGGATATCCAGAACATATTATATTAAACAAGTTAAGTATGACACAAATCTGTGTATAGGAAACACAGTCAATAACATTGTTGGGTCTTTAGAATTCAGAAATTCTCTTCATGTCAAAGCAATGGGTATTTCCTTGGTTTATAATTGGAAATGAATTCACCCCAACAGAGGGATAAAGGGGAGCCTATGCTAACCAGGCAGAACAATGTTTCTGATTTTACACAGCAGTTCTCTCTTTCCTTCATGCTCTCATGAAGTAAATGTTCAGCTTGTGTTAATGTATATGTAAACCCAATTTCCAGCTTCTAGGAATCTGCGCACACATATTTAGCAGAGCAGAAAGTACAACTCTGCATGCAAAAACTGGTTGGTAAAAACAAGAGGATCTTGCTTATTAAAAATAACCAAACATCATAACATTTATTGGAAAATCCATGCCCTTTAATAGGAATGGTTGAGTGATTTGTCATCAACAAACAGGAAACACTGATTAGGATATCATGACCTTTTGCTGTAAATGTGCTGTTTTTAGCAACATGTTTTACAGTAAAATGTTAAAATAACACACTGCATAAAAAAGCAAACCTTCAGGAAATAAAAAGAAAAACATCTTGCTGTCTAGAGTAGGTTGTATACAGATTATTCTTATTTCACAGAACATGCATTTTAGCCATAGCAAGTCTACAAAATAGTCAATATCAAACTAACATTATTCATAAAAAATGCTTCAAACTACTGTAGTTCTCATTGCAATTACTCACATTTTACATGTATCTAAGCAACTCCTGAAAGCACCCTGACACAGACTTATGTATGAAAAAATAAGTGGAAAAAGTGATGCAAACATCATAAAAAGTTAAGGGGAGTACTAAGACATATTACAGTAAAACTAGCTCTCAGTAGATTTGTGGTTGATGTAATCAATCTGCACCTTGCCAGGATACACCACAGCTGGCTTGTTTTAGGGCATTTCAGATTCACCTTGATTATGCCTGTGTAGTATTCCCTTCCCCAAAAAACAATACAGTATTCCAGTTGCTTCAATCACATACGGTTGCATTGCTGCAACGGGCAGCAGTGTGGCGTAGTGGTTAGGGCTCTGGACTCTTGACCGGAGGGTTGTGGGTTCAATCCCCAGTGGGGGACACTGCTGTTGTACCCTTGAGCAAGGTACTTTACCTAGATTGCTCCAGTAAAAACCCAACTGTATAAATGGGTAATTGTATGTAAAAATAATGTGATATCTGTATAATGTGAAATAATGTATAATGTGATATCTTGTAACAATTGTAAGTCGCCCTGGATAAGGGCGTCTGCTAAGAAATAAATAATAATAAAATAAATTGCTACAGACTAAATGTAGCTTAACCTGGATAGAACAAGTATAAGGAATTTACAATCATTTTAAGCATAGCCTTTGACTATGACTAGAACAACATGTTGGCCCCACTCTCAATCTTCATCTTGCTGGACAACAATCCAAAATATCCTTGTACAGTCAGCACTCACATATCCGATCTTATAAAATTTTGACTTCAGTGACGGTTAAACGCATGTGATTATTTCATTTTACATCAAATATTTCCCTTGTAAATCCACTTAAAATGTTTGAAGTAGACACAAAAATACATTTACATATATCCACAGTGAATGTGCTTTAAAAAGCCAAACAGGCAGCGTCACCAAACCAGCGAGAACACAGTCATATTACATCAAGCAATTATAAAATAAAACAAAAGCTAGTAAATAACTTACCATTACCTAGTTAGTAACAGGGTAAGGCGTTGAGGCTTGCTGCTGAATATTACAATTATAGAGTTGTACTCCAGAGAATCGCACATGTCTCTTTCAAACGACAGGAGAGACAGCATGTTCAAGCGACTTGTGAGCATTGAGGCTTGTGCAGCTGTCTTAATCCTGTTCATAGTGGAGAAGAGCCTTAAAAGTGTGTGAATATTTGGAAAGACAATCAAGTGGCAATCATCTCAAACTAAAATGAGTGTTGGATCATTTTTCCCCACAGTCGATTGCGCTTTATTTGTTGAACGAAGACTAAAAACTTCATCCATATTAACATTGTACAACAAAGTAGATGCCAGTAGACTTTCTCTATTGCCGAATGTGTCTGATGTTGGCAAGCATGTAGACACGGCTTTCATGAGGCCACATCACATGTCTCATTTTGAAAGCGGCTGTTCAATTCTCAAAGTTGACAATCTAGTAAAATATGATTCCACATTGATCTCAAATCTTCAATAGAGTGCTCCCTGGTTGACTTTCCCAAAGATGAAGTAACAAACAAACCATCCAGTCAATTTGGCAATTTTCTCTTCTGACATTTATTTTCACATGTTGCCATTTCCACTGCTGAAGTAGATGAAAATGAATAATTTGCAGATTCAGGGGAAGAGGCTGATATGTGAGTTGCTTTTGTGGCTTCATAATCAGTCCGTTGTCTTTAAAAAAAAAAAAAAATACTAATTTGTTTCGCCATGTTGACCACCGCACTACTACTAATTAGCCTGCAAGTTTGTTTAAAAAACAGCGCATTTTAAAAAGCTGGAATACGGAAACGTCTGGGACTTAACAGATCCTTGCCAACTGCCTCACAAGCTGTCAATCAAACACATCTTGCACATGATTCGTTGTGTAAGAGGAAGATCCTACCCAAACATTGCAACACAATGATTACTTTGCTTTGATTGGCTAAAGCCTGCGACATTTTCTCTATAGCATATTTGTCGGAAATCGTGTGTGACGGGTAAGTGCATTCATTTGTTACTATATATAATGGGGATTAAATTTATTCTTAATACAAGGCCGGTAAAACTCGACTGACGTGTATCTGGGTAACGGATATCCGAGTGCTGACTGTAGTACGGAGATTCTACAAAGCCGTCATGCTACCCTAAAAAAGTACGTTTTGTTCAGAGCCTAGTCAAAGATTCACTTTCTAAATACATCACCCACCTGATCCAGACCCCTGTTCTCTGAAACACTTACCATTCCCAGCGCATTAAAAAATCAGGCCTGGAGTTGTGATTCTCTTTGTTTTATCGCTTTCACTTAAATTGATTGAGGAGAGCATACAATTTCAATTCAGCGGCATTCACCTCCTGCCATCATCTCCGCATAGGAATGAAGACGGCACAGACTCAGCAGCATCTGGTAATTCTGAAGAGATAGTGTCACTTTTACAAGATTAAATAGACCATATTTAATAACATTTTACTCTGAATGACTAATGTTTCCTTTCTCGTACATTAGCATTTTGATAACCAGTTATGGGGTGGGGGGGTGTTCTAGCTGAGATAAGGAAAGAAAGCAGAGTGGCACAGACAACGAACAATAATTGGCACACAGCTTGAGAAGAGTCAGCATTTAGTGCTCACTTATATTAAAGTGCCTGTATCCTATTTCCAATGAGTATTTTCTAAACAAAATGTACAGTTAACTGCCTCTATCACAAAATGTTTAGGCTTAAGTTCCATCTTAATCATACCTTCAAAGAACAAAAGAAAAACGTATGATTGCTATTGCTGATGTACAGTGGATTTTAGATGCATCCACATATGGTAAATTTACATAATCTATAACCATGATTCATAAACTATTTTAGCTTTTTTCCATTCTTTATTACTTTGAGCTCGGCCATGCTTTTGTCGAGTTGTTCACTCTCATTACCATACACACGTCACTAAAGCTCTCCACACTTGGTATTCTTCAGCAATATTTTTAAGCTTTACCACATTTGTTTCTGACCTTGTCAATAGCTGGTACTGTAAATATGGGGCACAACCTTCAATCAATTATCCAATGGGGTTAGCATATCACAGCCATTTTGGAGGCATCCTGTTTTGAATGAAAAGGTAGACACGCATTTCTAGGTCTTTATTATCCAATGGAACCTGACTGCAACTCTGGTCTGAAGAAAGAAAAAGCCCTCCTTAAAATAATCAACTTTGTCCTTTCCCCAAACGCCATCAAATTAGTCATCTAAAGAAACAACATATTGTCTCAACAGATCTATCCTGTATAACTTGGCATCAAATAAATAATTAAATGTTTATATGCAACCATGTAGCATTTCAGATAGGGGAACATTTTAAGGACCTCATGGTGCCTTGAAAAAGAACCAGATACATTCCCATCCAAGCTATTTTAATGTGCTTCTCCAATACAGAGACAGAATCTTACTGACAGGAAGTCAACTTAAATGACTTCAAAACACTTGTATATTTAAAAATACAAAATAACCATGAATGTAACACTGTACAGTCAATACATGCCTTGTCATTTAAATTGTATACAATGCCACCTTCTAGTTTTACTGTAATTTATCCAAAAATGACCATCTGTTTTAATTAATGAAAACCCACTCAGAGAATTTCTTATTTGTCTGATACTTAAAATTAAACCTCACAATCATGGAGCCTGGGGCTTAACATTTTAATTAGCGCAGAATTCTGCAGTAAATTGCTAAAGAATGAAACAACTTCACCTTCAAACCTCATTGCAAATGTTTAAAGAATAAGTAACTTAAAAATCAATTTACATCGTCCTTAACTTTTTCTGATGTGTGCGGTCGTACTGAACAGTTACTCCAATATTGTTTCTTACTTTGTGATATATTCTGTTAAGGTGTTTTGATCTGAGCTCAGGAGTTCAGCGAGGCCCAACATAATGGGTGGATTGTGCTCCATGCCACAGTCCCCACTGCTTGTAAGAGCAAAACAGGGCAAACCCCACTAGGACTATACAATCCAGACCAGCAGCCAGACACCGCTAGCGGTGAAGGATCAATTTTAATTTCCTTGCACAAGAGGGTAATCACCAGGGATCCTAGTTTACCGCAATAAAAAAAAATAAACTTATCAGATAAAAAAATAAAAATAAACTCATTGACACAATCTTTAGGGGTGATTTTTATCATTTTCTGCATCTTTAAACAGCTTATTCAGTAGTAACAACGCACTGGATACTGAAGTAAACTGCAGCTACGTTTCAACATGAATGTGACACTGACAGTGCGCCTCATTCAACCTTGACCTCTGTACACCAGAGGCAGTTTTACGACAAGTGTATTTTAGTTTTATGACAAGTGTATTGATTTAGTTATCAAACAAACAAAAAAAAGCCTTGCATGTTTTTTGCCCCCGCCCCAAGTGTAAAACAAAAAATTCTCAGACAGCACAGAAAATCCATTTTTTTCCAAATTATTCTGCAACAAACAGATTATTAGGATCTCTGGTAATCAATAACCTCATCATCAAGGAGAAAAAACTACTGCCATATACAATTCAATGCATCTCTGGCATCCAAGGATAACAAGCACAATTGTATCGGAATTCATAACCCAGAATAAAGGGCGAACGTGCTGTGTATGATCGTACCTGTTAACATGAACTATTGCAGTCCAGATCCCAAACCATACGCAAAAGTACACTATGTAGATTCTTACATTATGATCTATTGCTAGGGGTCTACAGAGATGCCCCTGTATCCTGTCGATGCTTTCTAAGGAACCATGTGGTGCTTTACTTGTTTTTGCAGATAGTACACTGTTAACTAGATGGCATTTTAAATTCTTAGGAACACCGTCACAGGCCGAAGTTCCATATTAAGCTATTTAATTGACTTCTTAGATAACTCTTGAAACATTAGATGGGCTAAATACTCACATGCAGTTAAGTTACTCTTATAATACAGCCTGTGTTACTACGGTGATCCATTAAACAACCTCATAAGCTGCTCCAATACGTTGTTCTTGTTGATGTTCAGTTGAAAAAGATAATTAAACACAAAAACCTACATTTTACTTGACGGTAAGAGCTGACGATTCCAAAAAAGACAGGAAAATATCTGGTAAGGCCACCACTGCACCCTTACCTGACCCATGTTCTGACAAGGCTTTCCAGCACACACTGCTTCACTGGTACAGTAGGTGGGTTCAATGTGTAGTCAACACTGGGTAGGTCAGGTCTAAAACCAGAACAACCATAGTTGTTTTCATGTTGTCACAGAATCATAAGTGAATTGGAAAAGCTAATTTGAATAGTTGGAATATTAACAAATCTGGAGTGAGACAAGTTATGTATTGAATACTTTTACAAGTATACAAATCTTTACAACTGTGATAAATATTTCAGCTTTTTTCTTTCTTTTTGGGGGTTTTGGTTTTGTTTATGATGGACACAAAAATGTGTTTAATATGGTGGAAAATAAATTTGATGTATGTGCGGCACAGTAATATACAGAACCATTAAAGGTACATAATGTAAAAATTTAAATGCAAGGCTACTACCTTGTTCGACTTACTATACTATCTCATGCTGACGATATAGTAGCCTCCCTTTTTAATTTACACCATGTCCCTTTAGGGGTTCCGTAGTAATGAGATCATTGAAAGGAGACAAATATGTTACACAAGCATTTTCCAACCAACCAATCCATGAATTTTATAGATCTGTGTGTCATTTAAGGAGTCAGTGTGGTCCAGTGGTTAAAGTCCAGGGCTTGTAACCAGAAGGTCACCGGTTCAAATCCCACCTCTGCCACTGACTGACTCACTGTGTGACCCTGAGCAAGTCACTTAACTTCCTTGTGTTCCACCCTGTGGATGAGATGTTAAATCAATGTCCTATTGTAAGTGACTCTGCATATAATGCACAGTTCACAGCCTACCTCTGTAAAGCACTTTGTGATGGTGGTCCACTACGAAAGGTGCTATATAAAGATATTATTATTATTATTATTATTATTATTATTATTATTATTATTATTAAAAAGGCATTAATTGTCGACTGATGAGAGCTGTCGATTAGACGTTGCACTTGGTGTTTTGTTTTGTGTGGATTTCTATAAGACTTATAGCGGCTTTAACCACTTCAGGTATGTAAAAAGAGCACTTGCAGGATCAAGCCATACCTGCGTACATCAAGGTTCGCCATCTATTCTTTCAGGCTGGTCTATCAGTATGCGTGCTGCACAGCACTGCATTGGTGTTGGAATGGGGTTGGGCTTTTGTGTGCTGACATTTTTATCGAATCACATGTCATGCAATCATCACTTGCATCTGTGAATTGATCTAAATTTGTATATATTGTATTTATTTTAAATTTTGGTAGAGCTGGCTTGCAGTATTACTTGTTTACTTTTATTTTATATTGGTATAACTTGCTTGCTATTAAGCAAGATGATGATGAAGACATGCAGAAGAAGCCATCCTGTGATTTTGCACCACAGTATTTGTTCACATTCCTCTGTGCGCTTGCACCAACAACAAACAAGCAAGTACGCACCATAGTAATTAAGGTGCATGTTATTGTTTAGAGAAAGTTTATTTTTATTCTTCAGAAATCTTGTGTTTTGTATATATTATACAGTTTACAAATTTATGGCATGCATTGCTATTTACAAAATAACTTTTTATTGTGTATGTTGTTTGTGTTATTCTTTTCAAAAAGAAATATTTTTTATTGTTAAAAAAATAATAAGTGCATAGCAAATGCGTGCGTCTTACTATGTTTGACTGGCACACAGTGGTTAATGAAAAATGGTACATGTATATTTGATTTATGTTTTATTTTCTATACAATTGCATTTTATAGCAATTTCTGAGGCAAAAACAGCAATTAAAATGATTTCAAAATCTGGTACCCAACGTGCACTGTAATTTTTACAGCTGGAGTTGAAGGGGTTAATGAGCTGGTAATTGCTTCTATTTCAGATTTCATCCCACAGACAGCACTAATGTCTTATAATAATATATGTATTAGTATTCTGTGTAATAACTTCTGTGATACATTGTGGAGTGTGTTCTTATCTTTACTGTTCCATATTTTATCAGCGTATTCATGTACTGTGCATTACTCACTGTTGCATCATCTTTGTTGCATAATTCTCCTACTGTGTCTTCGCTATGGCTTGCAGAAACTGACTTTTCATTTTCTGTCATTTTATTAGATACCATTTGTGTTACACAATTTAAAGTAAAAAATGTACATATGAAAAGACTCAAAGTTATGATATAAAACAACAACAACAGTGAAATCAATCAGCTGTACGTTTACTGCTATTTATAACATAGCAATAACATACTTTAGAATACATTCCTGGCAAATTAAATGGTGTTGTAGATTGGAAGATTTAATCTCGACCTCTGGTATCCTCCCTCATTCCTAGACTGAACTCATATGAATTATTTTGTATACAAGCATGTAAACTAACCAACCACAGCTCTCTACTTTACCGACTACCTAAAAAAGAGCTATGCCCTCCACAGGGAGTGGATAGAAGCACAGAATACAGCACTACACGAGAGATCACCACAACTTTGCACAGCCCTTCATTCTCAGCAGATGATTGCCTTTTACAGAGTTTTATGGAGAAAGTGGGAGTTGAGATCATAATAACATCCATCGGATACACTTTGGAACTGTATAGTTTTGTAATCCTCAAAGCAAAGTAGATTTCGCCGAATGATTAATGAGCAGAGAAGTACATGGTTTTCAGGGTGTGGTTGCACGGACACTTAATGGGATTGAGGAGTGATTGATTGGTGTGGGTCCAGCAGGTCGGACTGCACTGAAAACTACGGAGCGATAAAAGCACTATAGGAAATGTGGACTGACTTTCAGTTCAAATTCTACAAAGCATTTGTTATGTAAGGGAGTAATCTACATTTTTATCAGAATACCTTTGCCAATTCAACTTTGTTGGTTTATATATATATATAAACCGTAAACATTCTCCCAGATGGGTCTTTCTTAATTACCACAGCTGCCTTTTTGACACCAGGCAAGTTAATGAAGCCTAAAACCAACATACAGCACTTAACAACAAGACAATAATATAAGAGAATAAATGACATGTAAAAATGAATAACTGAACTACAGGGATTTTGAATCATGCCTAAAGGAATTTAGGGAATGGCTAAGTGCTACTACACTTTTTTTTGGCTGTCTCAATAAATACTACAGTGCTGATAACAGTTATTTTTACTTCCAATAACTAGCGATCTATCAAAAACCACACTGATTAAAAAAGCTGTATTCTCCCATGTAATAATGCCTGCATTATTAAATACATAAAACTGAATATGTAGCAGGCCCCATCTTATATTCTTTTCATATTTGTTCTATGCATGCTTTGCAGCCATCATGAGGATGTCTGTATTCCAAAAAAGTTACCTTTGAATGGTCACATATATATATATATATATATATATATATATATATATATATATATATATATATATATATATATATATATATACACACACATATACAGACACTGCTGTGCAAAAGTCTTAGACATGCTGCTTTTTTCTACTCTGATGCATTATGAGCATCAACAACTTACTCAAAGACTCTACTAGTGTTTTCTACTATTATAACAAACTTGACTTGCATAAAGAAGTAAAAACATTGAGTGAAATAGCTCACATCACTCGATTTTCAAGGTGTGGTATCCAAAGCATAATCAACAAGTACAGAGAAACATCATCTGTAATCGACAAACCCAGGACTGGAAGACCCAAAAAGCTGTCTAACAAGGATGAGCAATACTTGAAAATAATATCCTTAAGAAATAGAAAGAAGATAAGCATTGAATTGACAACAGAACTGGCAGAAGGCACAGGTGTCGTTGTCCATCCATCAACAGTCCAAAGCACCTTTGACCATTGTTCCATAGTCCAATTTCTGTGTTCTTGAGCATATTTTAGCCTTTTAGTCTTCTTCCCCTTTCTTAAGAGGTATTTTTACTGCAACACATCCTTTAAGTTCTGATTTCAAGAGTGACCTTCGTACTGTTGATTTGATGGATAACCTGCCTTGTATCGATTTACCACATTACCAGAATTTGGTAAGCGAGTCAGAATCGGGATACAGATAAAAGTGTGCTTCACGCTTTTCAAACACTGGCCCAACTTGCAAGGTACATGTTAAGCAAAAATTTGGAAACTGCAGTTATTTTTTGCATTAAGCACAGAGCTTCTCTGCTCCCCTCAGGTCTGACTCACTGAATCTGCATGCGATAGAGCTCACCTTCTCCCCCCTGCCCTGCCCCCTGTGAGTGTTTACTGATGGGAATGGATCTGTGCAGGAGTCTTCAAAGTAACAGAACAAGTTAAGAGCAATGCCTTCCGATGTTTGACAATTATTTTCTTAAGTAAGATGGCAAGAAAGTCCGGTAACACAACTAATTTCTAACAAAACTCTGGTAACACAACTAATTTGTGTGACCATTTAATGAGATGGCACCCTACAAAACTTCAAACAAAATCCACATTTATTCATCTGAACTACCCTGGAGTGAAAATGAAGAAAAACAATCAAGATCGTTCCTAACGTTGTATCTTTGGTCATAAGTAAGCATCGCGGCAGATTGTAAGCAAGTGCCAGTCATCACTTAAATTAAAACAACGTGGACACTACCGTGTTCCTTAGCACAATTAAAATATAAGACATGGACAACACCCTTGTTATTAAACTGCTGTGGACGGTGATCCCTTTATAAAAATGAGTTCTTTTCTTTCTCTTGATTTGTTTCTCTGACTCAAATCAACAAGAATAAGGTAAAAAATAATGTCATATATTTTGTAATTACCATATGTATAAACAGATGTAATCAATTTAATATGCATAATAGTTTTGAAAGTGTTACTAGCAATGTTACACAGTAATCCACAGCTCCACATGTATTACTGCTGATTATTATTATTTTTTTCTTTTCATAACGTCGATAAATCGATGCATCTGCTTTTTTGGAGAACGATATATCGATAGTGAAAAATTAGGCATTACCTCAGCCTTCTATATACCGTATATATAATCTCAATAGGGAGTTCTTACCAATCCAGCTACAAATGCGTGAATGACATTGAGTTTTGTGGCACCTCAGAATCCTGGAGGTGTATTCACCTAAAAATAAATTAACCTTTTAACCCGTTTCCTTACAATAGTGTCTCAATGCTCAGAAATGACCTTCATTAATGGCCAAAGACAAGTCTTAAACTTCAAAAAGTAAAACATGATTGTCAGGTTGGCAGCTTGACACAGTATCAAAAGTATTCTGCATTTTGTTTGAATTTCATTCCCAATATTGTTTTCTACTAATAAGTACTGGATGATGGCATTTTTGTTTTATTATTGTCATGGGGAAATATATGTATTGAATGAACTTCTGGAATCTGTTCTTTTAGATGGCTAGTAAGTTTTGTTTTAAACCTTTATTATCTGTTGTATGATGTACAATTCAGACTTAACCTTTTAAAAATGTTGCAACCTTCTAACAGCATATCAACTGTATACAGTATATAAAGCAAAACTAAATGTTACGTTCATACAAGAGCGTCGGCTCCATCGGATTTAAACAGATACCCATATCTCTAAAAGACTGTGTTGTGAATGCTTGCAGTATTTTTTTTTATATTACTTAACTCGAAAACTCTGAAATCAGTTTTCAACTCATCGTAAGCCGTCTATTAGCCTTGCCCAAGTCAACAGACACCTAAAACGTCATCTTCTAAATACTGTTTTACCTCTTGTTTTTCTTCAGCTCGATTTTCTCTTTATCAACGTCATTGTTATTCTCTGTTGCAAGTCCCTATGTCTGTGTTTTGACCCATTATGACTTTTGGTAGTCTGCAAATAATATTTTCAATTCTGATGGCTTTCCGAGGTTAAAAAAAGCTTCTAATGTATCTAAGCTCTTAGCCAATGGTAATTGCAATTTCTGTAGGGAAACCACTTTGTTGCTGTTTTTAAGATGAGGAAGGGTTATTATTCTCCTCCAGGTCTAGTACTACATGGTCCAACTATCATTGTGTTACATTCTGCTATGAGTATACCACATTACATTTCAATCTACAGTTTATTTTTCAACACAGTCATAGTGTACTGTATAACAGATATGTGTTAGACAATCTACTTACAAATTAATTTCCCGACTAAGCATTTTAAGATTTTTTTCAGTCCCTGATTTGTTAACTAATTTACTATTACCAATTATTTACAAACAATAATTATTTTTTAGTTTTGGATTTTAGTTAAAATGCTTTTGATCAAGTCTTCCAGTTCATAATATAGTCATGACCTTTTCCAGTTTCATTTATATATCTAAGAATAATCGACTTAAGCTGTATAATGTTAATGGCTGGTAAAAAGCCCACTTCTGGTTATAGTCACGCCCATAACTCTGACTGAACTTGCTCAAAGAGAATGTAAAATCACTGGAGGCTATTAATAAAAGGGATCAATATCTGTTTGGATTTTACTCCAAAGGGGGGTTTAATGGAAAAAGGATGAAGCAATGTTCAGTTCTTCCCCTTGTTTTATGGACCATGTTTGTGCGTGAATGGTCAACAGTGTGGCTTGTGCTGTCCTCAAGGACAGGGTTTAATCCCAGCAAATTGTCTTTTTAAAGAAATAAAAATATTAAATTTTAGTGCTGTACATGTAATTGCTTTACTCCAGCTAATTAACACCCTGTTTACACAGGGTAAACAGCCTCTGTTAACTGCAATGTAACACCATGCTAATTGCATTATCTTTAAATGTGGGTATTTAATACACTATTAGATAGAAGTGCTAAACATGTGGCTGCCTGGTGAGAAAACTGATCATTATCCCTTTTGTGTGGAGTTAAAATTTAAAGTAGAAGAGAAGAAAGGAAACCCAGACATTGTGATCAGGAATAGGAACCAGAAGGTGCACAAAATTCAGAATTGGCATTTACAACATTCTTTAATGGGGTTACAAAATACAAATAACATCTGTCTTCAACAGTGGTACAGTGTGCCAAGTTAAAAAAAAAGAAAAAACAAACCAACAATCATTTCTGACTTGACTTGATCACGTTTTCATTGTTATATTGTTCTTATCTATTTTGTACTGAACTAAACAAACTTATTTAATACTATGCAAATATATTTCATTCAAGTGGGTAAGCTATAACTGTACTGTAGCATGCCGTAAAATTGACTAATTAATTTTTAATTGACAAGTGGTTCTGCGTTAAGGTTGTCCATGCAAAGCTCCAACACCTCAATGCTTTTGTGACTATCTGTTTACAATATACAGTTTTGGTTGGGCGAGAACACTGAAAGATAATTAGAAAAAGTAGCATTAAAACAGATAATGATTATATCCTATTAATGTTGGCAGAGAAACTAGGCTGAGCTGTTGAAAGAGATACTTAATCTGTAATTTTAATTGGATTTAGCGAAAAGGCTACGTACTTATTACTGCATTATCACAACTGCCAGGCAGCCACACCACTAACATCAGGAAAAACAAAACAGCCATCTGTAAAAGCAACAGGCTCCAGTATGTCTCCTTGCCCAACAATATTCCAATGTTGGCCCCCTTATATCTAACCAAATCAAGTAAATTATGATTTACTTCAAGATTGACTCAGAAGTACTGCATTTTCAAAGTGGATATGCTCTGTATGTTCTGTGAGGACTTGGAAAAAACACCTATAACAATTATAAAACAAATCAGAAGACAACCTAAGACAACTAACTTGAATGGGTTACTAATGGTAACTTTATTGGGTTACTAATGATTTGGAATACAAAAACTTTCAGGTATCTATTGTAGGGCAATATGGTCTATGCCAGTGCTACTCGGATCAAAGCAACCAAAGGTTTAGTTTTTTTTATGTTGCATTGCAGACAGCATCTCTAATGTCTTGATTCCATTTGCATAGGGACAGAGCTGAATTGGATTTGAAATCTGTCCTGCAAGATAACACAGCATGGAATTTAGATTCTGTTAACTGAATCAGGATTGCAGACTGGTAAAACTCTGTTCAAATTTCAGACTTTTAGGTCCTATATTATTAATATTATTTAAGGCTGGGGAGATGCTTCATTTTTCACTATCGATACATTGTTCTCCAAAAAAGCCGATGCATCATTTCACCGACATTATGAAAGCGTAAAAAAAAAACACACACACAGAAATACAGTGTAACATTGCAAGTAACACTTTAAAAACTATTATGCATTTTAAATTGATTACATCAGTTTAGTAATTAAATATATTAAATTGTTGTTTTTTACCTTATTCGTGTTGAATTTTTTCTAGTTGGGGGTCAAAGTTGTTTAAATCCATAACCAGTCAGAGTAGCAACCAATCAAGAGAAAAACTACGCAGGACATTTTCATAAAATGCAAAACAGTAACAGCAGCACGCTTCTAAAACGCAGATGTAAAAGACAACATTTCCCTTTTTTCATCCTTATCCAATAATTCAGTTTATATTACGAAGTAGTTTTATGCAATGCAACGTGTAAAAATGGTTCCACTGCTCCCTGCATCCTCTGCTTGTAGTGTACCAGCAGAACAGGGTTTTACAGTGCCTTGCGAAAGTATTCGGCCCCCTTGAACTTTGCGACCTTTTGCCACATTTCAGGCTTCAAACATAAAGATATGAAACTGTAATTTTTTGTGAAGAATCAACAACAAGTGGGACACAATCATGAAGTGGAACGAAATTTATTGGATATTTCAAACTTTTTTAACAAATAAAAAACTGAAAAATTGGGCGTGCAAAATTATTCAGCCCCTTTACTTTCAGTGCAGCAAACTCTCTCCAGAAGTTCAGTGAGGATCTCTGAATGATCCAATGTTGACCTAAATGACTAATGATGATAAATAGAATCTACCTGTGTGTAATCAAGTCTCCGTATAAATGCACCTGCACTGTGATAGTCTCAGAGGTCCGTTTAAAGTGCAGAGAGCATCATGAAGAACAAGGAACACACCAGGCAGGTCCGAGATACTGTTGTGGAGAAGTTTAAAGCCGGATTTGGATACAAAAAGATTTCCCAAGCTTTAAACATCCCAAGGAGCACTGTGCAAACGATAATATTGAAATGGAAGGAGTATCAGACCACTGCAAATCTACCAAGACCTGGCCGTCCCTCTAAACTTTCAGCTCATACAAGGAGAAGACTGATCAGAGATGCAGCCAAGAGGCCCATGATCACTCTGGATGAACTGCAGAGATCTACAGCTGAGGTGGGAGACTCTGTCCATAGGACAACAATCAGTCGTATACTGCACAAATCTGGCCTTTATGGAAGAGTGGCAAGAAGAAAGCCATTTCTTAAAGATATCCATAAAAAGTGTCGTTTACAGTTTGCCACAAGCCACCTGGTAGACACACCAAACATGTGGAAGAAGGTGCTCTGGTCAGATGAAACCAAAATCGAACTTTTTGGCAACAATGCAAAACGTTATGTTTGGCGTAAAAGCAACACAGCTCATCACCCTGAACACACCATCCCCACTGTCAAACATGGTGGTGGCAGCATCATGGTTTGGGCCTGCTTTTCTTCAGCAGGGACAGGGAAGATGGTTAAAATTGATGGGAAGATGGATGGAGCCAAATACAGGACCATTCTGGAAGAAAACCTGATGGAGTCTGCAAAAGACCTGAGACTGGGACGGAGATTTGTCTTCCAACAAGACAATGATCCAAAACATAAAGCAAAATCTACAATGGAATGGTTCACAAATAAACATATCCAGGTGTTAGAATGGCCAAGTCAAAGTCCAGACCTGAATCCAATCGAGAATCTGTGGAAAGAACTGAAAACTGCTGTTCACAAATGCTCTCCATCCAACCTCACTGAGCTCGAGCTGTTTTGCAAGGAGGAATGGGCAAAAATTTCAGTCTCTCGATGTGCAAAACTGATAGAGACATACCCCAAGCGACTTACAGCTGTAATCGCAGCAAAAGGTGGCGCTACAAAGTATTAACTTAAGGGGGCTGAATAATTTTGCACGCCCAATTTTTCAGTTTTTTATTTGTTAAAAAAGTTTGAAATATCCAATAAATTTCGTTCCACTTCATGATTGTGTCCCACTTGTTGTTGATTCTTCACAAAAAATTACAGTTTCATATCTTTATGTTTGAAGCCTGAAATGTGGCAAAAGGTCGCAAAGTTCAAGGGGGCCGAATACTTTCGCAAGGCACTGTAGCTGTCAGAACAGAGGGCAGACCAGCAAACGCTGTCGTTTAAATGAGGATCATCTAAAACATGACAATTTCAATAAACGCTCCTGAGTATTATTAAGACTTTGATTTGGAAAGGGCACGAGTATTTTTTATTTTTTTTCTTGGGTGCTAAAAGAAAAATTAAATAAATTTTAAACATCAAAACTGTAAATAGTTATAATGCTGACAGCTACCCGCAGAGACATTTGTATATGTTCTAAAACACTGATTTTGAAGTCGTAAAGGGGGGGACAGTCAAAAGAAATCACTGTATGTCTATTTCTACTACCAGTACCGTTATTTATACGGTTTACTGTTTTGCATGTTAATTTTGTTAATCTGAAATAGTTACACTGGAAAAATAATATAACTATGTTGATGCAATATGTAAAAACGCAGGTGTTATGGTTGAAAATGCAGATTTTAAGATGGTGTGATTTTTACAAATGCACATTTTTAAAGGCTAGCACTGCCTCTGCATCTCATCAAATGGTCACGCAAATTAGTTGTGTTACCGGAGTATCCCAAACTTTGCTGCTTTCTTTACTTTTCTTTCTTGCCGTCTTACTTTAGAAAATAACTGTCAAACATCGAAAGACATTAGCTCAGTCGATACAATATTTGTAATTCTAGCACAACGCTCCTTGCTCTGTTACTTTGAAGACTCCTGCACAGATCCAATACCATTAGTAACCACTCACAGGGGGCGGGGCAGGGGGGAGAAGGTGAGCTCAATCGCATGCAGATTCAGAGTCAGACCTGGGGGGAGCAGAGAAGCCCTGCGCTTAATGCAAAAAATAATTGCCGATTCCAAATTTAATTAAAAAAAATATGTTTTCCTTTGTTAAAACCCTTTACACAAAAACGATGCACTGGCTTGTCTATTGATAGTTGTCAAACGATATGATGCATCGATACATCTTATTATTATTAGTTAGCTGAGCAAGGCTAACCATATTATATGTTCCACCAAATTGTTCAACATATCTCCTTCCAAAAAAAGAGGTTGTTTATAAAAAAATACAGAACCTTTATTCTAGCGAATTATACCAATTGACTTGACTTTGTAAGAAGACACGGACACCCGTATTGGGCCAGGTGCGCAGAATTATGTCTGCAACCAAATTATGTACAATGAGATGCTGCTGATTCATTAAACAGCACACAATTCTGGCCAATAAGGTCACAGGTCACATCTGTCTTTTGAGGACACCTGGATCTACTTCTCTCACGTATATCTCAACATAATGTGTGGGAGCACATTGTACCATCCAACAGAGCTACAAATCCAAGGGCCCATCTGCTTTACAGATATCAAAGTTCTCACGGCATGTGTTAAAGACAGTAGGAGCCACTGCCCATGGCAAAATTCTGCCCCCTAAGAAGCATAGGCTTTGTCAGTCCTGGCATGAGAACTGGGTCTCTTTGTAAACAAGACTGCACACTCAAATGGCTGCCCAGCATGAAGAATTCCCATCAATTAATCAATCTGTCAATTTTATTTTAGCCTGTACAGTCAGATTAACCACCAGAGTAGTAGCAGCAACTTTAAGATCGAAACACCCATGTATTCCGCATTTAAAGTGACATTGATCTGCATTTGACTTAATGGGGCACCTGTGGTTTAATTTATTCAAGGCAGATCATGGACCTATGTATAAACTGTACATACATCAGCATAGTGGGTCAACATACAGCACAGCATTGATCCTACAGACGGGAAGGTCAAAAGTACAAGTTCTCTCTTCAGTCTAAAAATGTACTCTTTTAATGTATTCCCATAAATTAAGAGACAGACAAACATGTCCACAATAAAAACTGTCTGGGATCAATGCAAACAGAAATCCAATCCAACATCATTGCTTAGAAACCAGATGTTATTACTTTACATTGATCTGCTGGATGGGTTCCCACAAAGACCTGAATATATAGTTGAAAATGTAATAGAGGATAAACTATTTATGCTGAATCCCAACATGCTAAATCAGGTGTTCAATATTGATGTGTGTAGATGTGACATATGAAACATTCTCTTTAAAAATGGCATGATCTTTGGGGGTGCAATGTGTAATATAAAGAGGCACTTAAATGCCTTAAATGGGATTCAAAACCAAACCAGAATCTCCTTACAAAATGCTATACCTCCAGTCATGTTTAAGACACTTTTTTGGGACCAGATCCAAATGCAAATGAGTGCCATAAATATATGAAGAACATTAATTCACCACATCACCAGGCTTGGTCTTATTTCTCTGCTTGACTGCTTCATTCAATAGTTATCAACAAGCACCGGTTTTGATCACATCGGAAGGTCTTAATGACCTAGGACTGGAACAACCACCATAAATGTACAATTTCTTATTGCAAGTGAAGTTATAGTTTGCCCTACAAGATTGCACAATAAATCACCTGACCAATCAGCCCGCTCTGGGCTCCTGGGTCACTGAAGACATGTTGGTAAATTACAATAATGATAACTCTGGATACATCACACCCTATCGATTTCACAACGAAATCATCCCAATTGCTTCAGATTACAAGTTTGTGCTGCAAAATCATGAGCCACAAGGGGAACATTATCACACTGACAGTTCTTTTCCAATTTGTAAATGATAAAACTGTAAGGGAAACTTTAGAGGTCAAATGAAATTAACCCATGGTACTGTTTACAGGATAAAATGTGCCACTTAAATAAAATGTACAACCTGCAAGCACTGTCTGGTGCTTGCAGTTTGAAGGCTATAAGGGTACAGTATCTGTATGGTGGATAGCAAGTCAAGCAACACGTTTTTATGCAAGACCATGCATGGCAAGGTGATAAGGTGGTAAACCAATTCAAACTTGCTTTAAACATGCTAATTGATCAGTAAATATGTATTATAAAAAAATGTCAGTCAGTTGACAGATGTATTGTTGTTTTAAAGCTTATGCAATTTTATCAATTTTAATACACCGACAGTATACCAAAACAGAAGAATCTAAATTAATGTGTATTATTATTTTCCATTACATAGCCATCCCAATATTGTGTGCAATCTGTATGAAGCACACTCAATGCATTGCGAGGTCAGGGCCCAACCAGTGGCAACACTATTTCAAAACCTTCAGATTCAGGCAGTCAACATACAAGGGCACAGCTATCCCATAACTGGTTTTTGTATCAACTGACAGGTGAGACAAAAGACTCTGCGTCTGCAGCGAGCTTTGTCTTCCACAAATTTCTTAACAAACATGCTCAACAAGACAGTACCTGTATTTTTAAGCAACCATCCACATACTGGTAACGGAAAGATGAAGATTACAAAGAGGCTCTCTTGCAAAGAGATCAGTTTGTTCTCCTGTCCATGCAATATGGAGACTGGGAGTTCATCATATGAGGTAAGAAACATATATTATCAGCTTTTCTCCCAATCCCTGACAGGTCGCCGTTATGTATCTTGCGTCTCCCTGTCGTTAAGATTTTATGAAGCACTCTCATAAACATACGTTTGTTCTTGTTTCCAACACTTTGTACTGTCACTGCAACAGATGGCTGTACAGGGAAGCATAATATACTAAATACTTTATAAGCTCAGTGAGGGTTGACATGCGTGTGCATCTTGATATAGCAGATATAGAAGTCTAGAATGTATCAAACTAATGTGCCCTGATTATATGGCAGTTATTAAATCATGTCAGATTGGTAATCTATAAATTCACACCCGAATCTTCAGATGCTTAAAGCATCTATCCCTGTTCATTTTCCATTTTACCCTTTAAAAATCTAGGAATTACTTTATAATTCAACCCCAGCTAACAATAGCATTGTCACATCTTCCATATAGAAATCTCTGAAGCTGGGTGACTCTGCAGTATGCATATCCACAACACTCATGCCTATATAATGTGATTGTTATTGCGGTCAGAATTTCTGCAAGTTCAACAGTGAAACCTAACACCTACAGCTAACAGTTATATGCAAATCAATATTAATCAATATGAGACGGGTCAAGCAGTCGGGTGGAGATGCCAGCATCTCAGTTTGGAGGTGCCTCAAGGTTCCAGCTTGTGATCATACTTGTTAATAAAACAGCTCGGGCAAACAGTAAGCAATCTGATAAGCTGAAAGGATTTTGAACCTATGCAATTGTCCCAGTACAACTACACAGGCTACACCTTCGATCTTAAAGCTACTTACGCCTGTAATACCTGACAGAGTGGGTTACTGTGCCGTTCAGTAATAAAGATTAAACAATTTCTTTTTTTTGTTGCAGTCACATTAGCAGTGCATGAAATGTCATTATCTATATATATATATATATATATATATATATATATATATATATATATATATATATATATATATATATAAGATTCTAAGCTGATGAAGACCATAAAGTGTATTCTTTGACAGCCAATGTTTTTAAGGGAGATTGCTTCAGTACATTCTGTATGCTCAAAGCCTAGACACCCATAGAATATGTAAATAACTGAGGAGTTTAAGCTAGAGAACAAATACATCTCTAAAAACTAATTCTGAAAAAACTCTTGGACACCCACTGAATTGAAATGATTAATTCTGGCAAATGCACGTTACTCATTCTTCTCCTACCTGTGGTGCTTTTTAATTTAAACATATTAATTTTGGCTAATTGGTTTCCCACTGGTTTAAATGTGCATTTTAGCATTTGTTTGCAATACTGTGTGAATTGTTTTTGTGTCCTTTGGTGCCAACCACTTTCCGCAGCTAAAACAGAACCCCTACAACCTTTTAGGCATGCCTGCTGCTGAAAATTACTAATGGATGTTTCCATGTTCTTTCTTGAACTGTGATGCTATGCAATTGTAACTCTAAACACCCACCCCTTTTAGATAAACTGTATCTTCAATGTACAGTTCTCTTAATCCAAGACAATGGGCAGTCCTACTGTACAACGCCAAATAGTATTAAGTTACATTAATATGAACATTAAATCCTTGAAAATGACAACTGGCCATCAATGTGTAATATCCACTGGCTAAAATAAAATAAAATAACAATAAATAACATAAAAATAACATGCGTTCCTTAGAGTGAAAAGTTCCAAAACGTTAAAAAAATATGCACTGCAAGACACATACATGTCTGTGTGCTGGAACTTTTTACAAAAAATACTGCTGAAGCTATTGTGGTAATGCGTCAGATATGGGTTTTTAACATTAAACAGCTCAGGGTAAAAAGGTTAATTTGTGTACCGGTACAGAGAAAATGGTTACACCACACTTTTACACTACACAGGGCATTACGCACAAGTCATCATCTCAATAAATATGCTAAACTTATGATATTTTACCTTTTTTTTTTCACCCAGTCAAAATAAGTAGAGTATATATTTTTTAAAAAGTATGATCTCAATTCAATCTTGGGCTCACATAACTAAAATGATGATCACATTTTGAGGATTTGCAACATACACTGTATAGGGGATGAATAAAAAAAGAGAATGATGGTAGCTTGAGAGCCGTGTATAAAGCACACACTTTAGTGTCAATGGGCTGTCCATCAAATGTGATTCAGTTCTAATACAAATGGGTCATGTATTTGGGAATATATGAAAGCTGCATAATGTTTTAAGGGCGTTTCACAAAGGGATAAACATCAATAAATTAGAGGAAAGTAGAAATATTTTATTAAGACAAAAAAAAGTAATTTAATGAAGTGTTAGACTGGATATCTATACAGCAAAAAATAGTAACAAAAAATGAAATCCTCAACTGATAGGTTTTTTACAGCAAGTCAGAGCTCTAACATTTTTATGTAGATATATGGGGGGAAATAGGATTCAATTAATAAATTGTTCAGTGTTAATGTTCATTATAGCTTAGATCCATAAAACCAAGCATGCAAGATTTGAGACAAATAATACAGTTCTATTTTAAAAGGCAATTTGCAGTGGTATCACCAAAATGAAAGTTGCACATATACTATGTCATCACTTGTGTAGAGAAAAAAATCACAAAATATAAAAATATCACAAAAGCATTTGTGCAATTGCATGAAGTACGACGACTGTATGCCATGTACTATACAACACACAACTCTAAAATCATTCCTTTCTAAGAATCTTAAATCTGAATTGTGAAATGTATCAAAAACCAAAACACTATTGTCTACATATGTAATATTCCTATTTTGTGACTTTATTTTGTTATAATATGAATCTGATTATTTTTATTCCTGTGAGGATCTTGCAATGCAACCGGGCTGTCTGGATCACTTTTACCCCTTCTACACTGGCAAATCCGACCCGTGAGGGTACGGGTACGGGTGGTTCTCCACTGGCTATTTGTCAAGCTGAGCAAGAACCAAACCGTGAAACTCTGGCCTCACAAGAGATCTAAATCCAGCTGCGAACCGAGCCGGGCCAGGGGCGAGGCTAAGGATTTCCGTCTTTACATTGCATCACTCAGTACACTCAGAAAGAAAAACAACAAACAACATGCCGGGCAGCGAGTGTGATGAGAGAAAAGTACAGCCTTGGGACGATGAGGAAGTGCAGGCTCTAGTTTCTCTGTGGGCAGATAGAGGTATTCTGGAGTTGTGCATCAGAAATGAGAACGTTTATGCCCAAATTTCGGACGATTTGAAGCAAATGAACATAAACCGTGGGTACGGTACACTTAACTAACACACTCAAAAACACAAAAATATAGTCAAACAAAATACTGTACAGCTGTACCATACATACAGCTATGGCTCTCATTGCACTTGCGCAGCTGCTTTTTTTTTTTAAGCAAACAAGCTTGAAAAAACAACAACTATCCTTAAACGGGATATATTTGGCAAATCATATTTTTAAAACTTTCTCCCCCCCCCCCTTTTAACATAACTAATTGAACTTAAGTAAGTCGATATAATCAGTAAAATTTTTCCTAAATATACTGTATTTACAAGATATTTATAGCGATACAAGATACAGCTGTACTGTTGGTCTATTAATTTTTGAACACCATTTGTTTGCGCATCTTTTGGCAAACTGAGTTAATTAATAACAATAATTCATAACAACTGTCTTTCATTGCGTGTGACATCATTAGCAACCCAGGCTCCCCTTAACCGCACCGAGAGGGCTCGGTACGGCTCTAGCGCGGCTTGGTTGTACAGTGGAAAAGAAGCATTTCTGGCCAGGATTGTCAAAGTCAGCAGGTAGTGGCTAACACACAGCCAGTATACTTCATCACAGGGTCACTTTCGTGGACTTGCGGGATGAGGAAATCAGCGCTTCAGGCACCTGTTGGCAACAGCCACCTCTGAACAGGAAAGCCTTCTAATGCCAACACATGATGCCAACTATCTGATCACTGAAAAGCAAGCCAGCTACCTCACATCTTGCCACATTTCCTTCAGTAGTAGCAACTTTGAGATTACTTTTTTTTTCAATGTATTTTTCATCGAGATCCCTTTCCTCCAGCAATAATAAATAAATCATTACCTTTTGACTAACAGGATCACAACAAGACATTTTTAATTGCTATTGCTTCTCCACATAATGCATACACACAGTTATACAGATAAAGATTGGGTAACACTTCAAAACAATGCCTGCAAATTCATAATGAACTCCGACTGAATATCACATCCTCACAATCCCCTGGTGGGTGAGTATGAGGGTATGATTAAGTGAAGAATAAAACAGTGAATTCATAAAGATGGAGGGAAACGGGAAACAACATTTTTAAAATCATGATGAATTAACAGGGCTGAATTCAAAATGGCAGTGCAGAAGATATTTAGGTGTTATTCCTATGGTATTTATTTAGCCAGAATTTATTATGACGTTGCGTCCATTATTTTAAAGTGTTACCAAAGACTGTTAAAATTTACAACAACACCTAGTACTTGGCAATAAGCAGTTTTGTATAATGAGCTATAAGCTCTCACTTTTTTTACTGCCGTATAACAATTTCTGAGACATTTCTATTTTCATGCCCAATCTATAAATTAAAAAAAGGAAAAGCAACCTTTTACACCACCATCTTGGGGTAGGGGAGGCGAGGACACACTGGGCTGATTTTATACATGCAACCTCAATAATGTAGAACTTTAAGGACATGAGCTCTCTTTGTGAATAGAGTATTCAGATTCAGAAAATGACAATAATGAACCTCTGTTGGGCACTGCGGCTCTGTTAAATAGCAAGAGTGAAACCTAAGGATCTGCTTAACCAACATCTACACTGGTGTATGAAAAGTTAAAGAGGAACTGGTGGTTAAAGTGGTATACTAGAGTAGCAGACAGAGGCTGCTTCACAATCCCCAAGTGAGCTGCAAAACAGATTTGTTTGGGCGAGGAGCTACAGAGCTTACTGTTACCAGGCTGGGTTCATTGTTGTCTGTACTTGCCATTGCTTCGTCCTGCATTCGAATAGAACACCCATTACAATGTCCCTATTGTACAAACGACTTAAGACATTAACACTGGAATTCTGTTTTATAACCTGTAGTTTCATATGAACTTTGACTTTGCATTCAGCCAACACAAAGAGCAACTGAAAATTGCTATGGCTTTATAAAAGAATAACCGACAAAGTTGTTCAAAAATACTATTTTACTCTGAGATTTTTTGCCTATGTAGCTAGTGTGATAAAATTGGAGGTCTACTTGCAAAAAAAATAAAATAAAAAAACAGTCACATATTGAACATAAACAAATACATATAGTATGTTTGACTTTGTTTTGGTATCGATAGTACAATTTTAAAAAATCCACCCACATATAATTTAAAATGACTACATGTATGTACTTTTGTCTTATCTGTGCCAATACAGCAGATCATTTTAAAATGTTGAGAAGACCCCCCACCCCTCTGTTAAATAGAATCTGAAGGCTTTAGTGTGAAATTAAAACACACCTGAGCTTGTTACCTACTGTATATTGTGTGGCCAATTGTACTCAAATTAAATAAATGACTCGATCTGCTCCCATGCATTTACTGGGCCCGATTAAAACAAAAACATAACACATGTCCACCAATCATGATACAAAATCTAAATACATAATTTAAAAAGGAAGGAAAAATTATATTCTTTTTATTGACAAAATTGCATGTCAAATATCTGCATTATATATGCATTGCAGACCGCTGAACATAATATGTTCAGTTTAACAAACAACCAGCAAAACAAAAAAAACAAATCAATGATAATAATGTAGAGCCAGAACTGAAGTTGTCAAAATATCTTGAACAAATACAAATATAAGAAATTGGGATTTTTTTTTTATTCACCCACACACTCAAGTAGCTTTTCATAACCCAGTGCTATCAGGAGTTAATAAGTTGACTTGACAGCAAAACCTCAGCACCTGGATATTTAATTTTTTTTTTTTTTTTTGGTGAGATGAGGGTGTAACTTAATTTGATAGAAATATTTGGAAAGAATTATCTTGGGAGAAAAACAGAAATACAGTAAGTATTTATTCTTCTGTCACACTTTATGAATTTGAAATTCACATTTCCCTCCCTGTAAAGCAAAGCTGTGTGTACCACTACAGCCACTAATTAGCCTCAGCAGCAAATCCGCTCACTTGACACTTAATGAATGAATCCCTTTAGTTTCATTCCAACTGCAGTACCTATACATTCCTCTATTGATTTCTATGTGATGCTAAAAGATGGTGCTGTGTTACATTGTTTTATTCATATATAGAATCATGCCTTGACCTGATGCATTTAACTTCCAAATAGGGTTGTGGTATGTAAAAGTGTGCAGTTTAAACAGTGGCTTAATGGTGTTTTTAATGCTGTACAGGCAAAAAATATATACATACACTGCTGTGCAAAAGTCTTAGACATGTTGCATTTTTCTACTCTGATGCATTATGAGCATCAACAATTTACTCAAAGCCTCCACTGGTGTCCATCAAATCAACAGTACAGTGTGGCCAATTCGTATAGGCCGATGCCCGGGACAAGAAGATTTGTAGGATGGACAACAAGTTTTGCCATTATAATTTGCCCGTCGGACAAGTAGTTTTTATTTATTTATTTTTCCTACATTCGCTCTGTTGCTAGAAAGGCAATTTGGGTATATTTGTAGAGAGCCATGCAAGTTTCTGAAAACTGAATTGCAGAAGTCTAGCACATTTTAAAAAGTGTTTACGTCCCACCCCTATTACTTCTGATTGGCTAGCTCTGTAAGAAGCTGCTCTTCTGTTGGTTACAAAGAAACCCAGAAATGGCTGCGATGAGAGCCTCTGTCAAGACACATGCTAATCTTTAAACTTCAGGTATTATTTACGTTTTTTTTTTTTTTGTAAATGAGCAATTAAGTTATATTGCTTTCTTAATACATGAACCTGACATTTAAATGCAGCAATCTAGTAAAGTTATAAAAAATAAAAATAAATACACCAGTCGCTGAGGTATTAGCAGATTTGAAAAAATCGTGTTGTGTAATTTATAACACTTCGTGGTAAAGCGTGTACTTGTTGTGAATATGTTTTAAAAAAAACAAAGTTTAGTGTTTAGAAGCATTTCAAGACAAATTTTCCCTGGCAAGAAATGTATATTTTTTTCTTTCGATTTGAGGTTGCTAACCTAGTTTGCTATTTACCATATTTACATATAGATATTTTTTTATATTTAAAAGCTCTATATAAAGATGAGAGTCGGGTGGTTAAGACATCACGTGTAGTAATGTAAATACTGTCGAAAAATATTAAAATATTCACAGTTAGTTTCACAAAATGGCGGCTGATACCAACTAAAAGGAGTATAATAAAACAGAATATCTGACAACTGGATCTGACCGAAGTTACAGAAAATGACTGTTATGTACTACAAATAAAATACCAAAACAGAGTCTTTTTTAAAATAGCAAACTGGTTCGTAGTACAAATTAATATAAACTGGAAGATATGACAAGACACCTTGATGTCTTCAGTATCTCCCATGACAGCAGTTATTTTGACAGGTGTTTTCTTTGATTTTGGTGGCGCAGTGATACGTGGTTAGTTCGGGTGCAGTGATTTGCCTTTGTTCCTAAGTAGTTCCTAATCGTAACAGCTTGGAACACTGATGGACCAATCAGCATGCAGCATTCTAACAATCCGTTTTATAATTATAAGTATAGTATAGTACTGTTAAGTAAAATAAATAAATCATAGAAATAAACAAAAGAGCACTGTGGTATTTGATGGAGCCTATTGTAAATATTGCGTGCATTTTGGTAGAACAGTAAAAAAAAAAAAAAAAAAAAAAAAAGAAACTTGACAGGTTATACATACATTCTTTATAAATCTGGGGTTCAGCAGTTATAAAACTATTTACAGTAGAATGTTAAGAAAATCAGAATTCCACAAAGCAGCAGTAATAGTTGGCAATTAATTTGTGTCTGTGATGCAACAAACTAAAACACCTGTACATCAGAAGTTGAATTCAGCTTATAGAGAAAGAGTGGAAAAAACAGGCAGAAGCTATTTTTATATTTGAAAAACTCCCAAGTATTGCTTATTATAGTTGTACTCTTAGTATGTTACTTAAATGTACTAGCAAATGTGTTCCAAACTGCACTGAAAGAAACATTTCCTTAAAGTATGGCATAAGATTATATTATTTTTTATTATAACAGGCATTAAATTAGTAAACATTTCCAAAGTCAACGATGCTGGTACCAATGAGTCACTAATCCTCTTGATGATTTTAGGGGTTACTCAAGTTGTTTTTAAAAGTCGTGCTGAATGACAATAGTGTCTACAGTTTTATTAAGCTTCAATGGTTTGAGTTTAGGAATGCCTAATAGAAAAGTAGAGTCCAGGGTTCTTTCTAATGTCGGAACTGCAGCCTTTCATTTCCACTTATTGCTGTTGGCAATACTGTGTGCTGTGCGACTTCAATTGGGAAGAAGTGGAACGAACAATGTAAGACCAAGCAAAGAAATTGCTACAGAAAATAAAATTTCTGTCAAGAGACTGGTCTGATGTTTTTCTCTCTCTTTCAACATAGCTCCATCAACAAATCAGTTCCATTATGAGGCAATAACAGCAGCAGGGCATCCTAAAATTCAGCACCACAAAAGCCACAGGACTCAAAAGATTGAGTTTAATTTTATTGCATCACACCTATACAAAATTCGCAATAATGGTATTCTACTTTATTATGTTTGCTCAGTGTCAACTGCTGCTATGTAAATGTTGCTATGCAAAATCTTGGCCTATGGATTTTGTTCCATTTATTGAACTTAGGGGTCAGTTTGATGAACCATTACCCCATCACCATGGATTACATACAAAATGTTTTCAGCTGGGCTTAGGTTTAAAACATGCAAATACATGTTTTATATACCCTGTATAGACAGGCAAGCACGACAAAGAGAAATGCATGCATTGTCTTTAAAAGGTATAAAACCAGCTCACATGTCAATATAGTAACCAATTTTAAGCATTTAAGTGCAGTATTTATGGTACTCATCTATTAATTAATCTATTATCTATTAATTACTTTGCAATAACAGTATCAAATGTGTTTTCCCCAGTTTTAATAAAATAGTACTTTCACACATAGCTTCTTTTTAGTGATAGCTTGTTTAAGTATAAATAAATATGCACGAATAAACCAGTGACTGACAAATGAACTTCACTTTCTCACACCCCAAGGGAGATAATTCCCAGAAAGCTTCTCTAACCTTTATAAAACACTGTGAGAGCATCGCTTGCCAACTCCAGTGTTTCCCTAACTCCCTTGTGCCTCCAGAGGGTCTTGAGCTTCTACTTGAGTTAAAAAAAAAAAAAAAAAAAAAAGCGTCTGGGTTAGTCAAGAAATATCTGTGGAGGTTTACAACACCCTCCAACACCACCTGGAGAACAAGCATGTATGCAGTTGTACAGATTAGATGTTTCTCACAACGTATTTTGTGTACAACACATTTAAAGACACACAAACTGTCATTGAATTTCTAATTGTGAAGCATCTGTAAAACTACATATGAATAAGTGTACCTAGCCATTGTAGGTCTATACATACAAACATACACAGCGCACGCACCCTAGCCTAAAACAGTTTTTGGTATACATCTGATATATATCTGAGAAATCAAACCTCAGGATTAAGAATGGTTTTAACATATTACTTTTTTTTTTTTACTTTGTTTAAAAAAAAAAAAAAACACACACACACAAAACAAATACAGAAATATTAACTTTTGGCAAACAAAACACAACCCCTTCTTTCAATAAAACGTTATGACCTGTTAAGAAGAAAATAGCACACATAAAACACTCCTGGTGGATCTTACTGTAGTGAGGCTCAAAACTGTTTTTTATTCTAAAGTGGAGCTTCTTGGTGCCACTGGGAAACAGGGTTAATATGCCTGTTTCGTTTTGAATACAACACATGCAATCATTGACAAGATAATTACTTGGCAGAGACATTTAAAAAGTAACAGGGTTCGCTTCGTCTCAGAAATTAATTGTAGTCTTTATTATATTTGCCAATTGCAAAGCTGACAATTAATGAAGGAAATGTGAAATGCTGGAAGACCAAATTATATTTGATTTTTTTTCGCCTCCTATCAGAATTTACTTATTCACATTGCACAAACAAGCGTATGCAAAAGAGCAGTCACAGCCATTGAAGCGGCAACTGTATTTGATTTTACCATACTAAAACTAAACTGTCCACCATGACAGTAAATCTGTGAAAAATAATTAACCACCAATGTAACCGACCAAAGTCAATCCATGAATAAATATGAAGAAAAATTACTAAAAACAGAAGTCTCAAAAACATATACAATATATATATATATATATATATATATATATATATATATATATATATATATATATATATATATATACACATATACACACACACAGAATATATACTGTGTGTGTGTGTATATATATATATATATATATATATATATAATGACTACTGTTTAGCATTTCCTGCACTCTCAAAAAAAATGACAGTCCAGTTTGTTAACATTCCCCTAAAACAGAATTAGCTAAAGGAACACAGGCTTCCTCCTTTATGAAAGCTTACCATTACAACACCCTGCAATCCAGATAGACATGATCCTAAAATATTATGCAGCTGTAGGAGGTTACACATTTCAATATGGCTCAAAAAAATCACAACACACACACAAAAAAATGGTTACTATTTTACTGATAACGTATGTTTTTTCAGTACAGTGCTGATATATTTAGGATTATAAGTGAACAATCTGTAAAAGTTAAAAAAAAAAACTGTTTGCATAGATGATTGCACATTTTTAATTGCATGTTAAAGGTATTCACTCTTCAGTATGAGTGTGTTGTAACAGGCATAGTGTTCCACAAGGTTATCGTGATTTGCAGCGTTTTTAAATCAATACAAAACACTTTTCACGTGCATGATAATTGGTGTTTGTTTAAGCTGTTAATAGAGAGAAAGGGATGACACTAACTAGGTCTATCACTTAATTTGAGCAATAGGCATTCAATCACTGCTGCAGTAATCCAAAGAGATGCATGGTTTTGTCCAGTAGCTTATTATTTTCAAAAGAACAGCTCTAATTTGGTAAGGATTTATCTGTATGTGATGTCATGCTGAGAGGAAGACATCTGACCCTATACTGTGTGAAAATCTGAGTATGACATGTCAGATTCATGCAAATGGTGAAGTATAAATGACAAAAAACGTTTTACCAGCAAAATAGGCTTACACTAAAGATTAAGGCTATAATATCTCTTAAACATTGACTCTGAAGGGCATATATTATGATGCATAAAAGCATGTAAAAAAAAACTAACGCACTTCACATACTGGGTTTGCATGCAAGTACAAAATGCATGTGTAAAAATGTCAGCTGCATCCCTTACCTTGTGAGGAATATGAAAAAAAAGGTTAATGACTGTAAATGTGCAATATTCACGCTAATCAAAACGCTAATCTTTTTATATATTATATATCTAAAACAAAGTGCACTGGCATTACTACTGTGAGTGTGACCCGTCAACAGCCCCAAAAGGTTTAGTCAAAAAATCGATGCGTCCAAATGCAAATAAAGTTAAAACCCATCATAACATAATTAAGGTAAGTATAGAGTGGTAGCAAAACGTAATTATATAAAGCAATATATGTCTTGGATATGCCTAGCGTAAATTAAAACAATCACATTTTATAATAATGTAATTGACATGCACCATTAAGCGCAACAAAAACTGCTTTTGTAATGACATTTACAAAATCGCCCATGTATCTTAAAATGTCTTCAAGCAGCAATGTCTTATGCAAATTATAAACAGCTTGCCGTCTTCAAATTAAAGAAACCTAAATAATGTTGACGTCGTAGATGACAAACAGTATACCTTTCTCTCTGAGGTGTACTTTAGTTTTAATTAAATAACACTGTCTGGTCTCAGCTGTACTCGGCGTCCCTCATCCAAACTGACAGTTTAATATAACTCTGAAGAACAAGTAATAATAATAATAATAATAATAATAATAATAATAATAATACCCAATCATTGTTATATTTACATCCATTTTGAAAGTTATGGTGAAGAAATAAAACGGAACACATTTAGCCACTCAATTATTTGAGGGTCATTCGAATAAAATATTCCCTTAAAGTAACAACAAAGTTAAAACTTCACGACGTGCTCTGTTCTTGATCAGAACAAGAGGTCTGTTATCATAAACTTTATACACAGATCGCATGTATGAATAACACACGTAATGTTTGCTGTGTTTGTACCTGATGAGAGCTTAAGGAAGCATAAAATAACACACCAGTGCCACAGCATCTATAGTTAAACCCCCAAGGTGAACAATATTGAAAGATGCTGTGCACTCCTACACTTAAGAAGCGATGCAGAAGCACTAGGCATGTATTTTCAAATTCAAAATCTAAAAACAGGGTTTGCTTTAAAAAAAAAAAAAGTACTTCAACGTGAAGCTAGTTTGTAAACCTTTCCTCCACTAGATATACCTACAGTTTTGATGAATGGGGTGTCATGCATTCAGCACCTAAAACCTGTTTCCATTCAATAATCGCAACAGAATTCCTTCACACACTCATACAAATGCCCAGCGTCCACGATGTAAGCACTAACCTTTTTATGTAGTAAGGTGCTACCGAAAAAGGAAAAACGCCAGCCGTAGAATTTATAGAGCAGTGCGTTGAAAACATCCCACGTTCCTTAAATCCTCCTCTTACAACGCGCTTGTTTTCCCTTCTCCCCCAGCTTGTGTGTGCCTTACCTGAAGGGCATCTCCCACGACTGCAATTAACTGCCAAGATTTCATTGTGGTCGGTCGCTGAAAAAAGAACTGCCTCCTGTTTCCTCGGTGGGGGGAAAGCGAGCTGAGAGAGAGAGAGAGAGAGAGAGAGAGAGAGAGAGAGAGAGAGAGAGAGAGAGAAAGCGAGCACTAGAGAGATACAGCGAACTGTAGCGAAAGCTGAAGAACCGTACCCACGTGCTGATAATATAAATGACTACAGACATCTGTCACTGTGCTTGCTTAGTCCGTTCGCTGTGCAATTGCATCCCTTGTCTCATCACTGCTCCCCGACTCCAACTGCTGCTGCTGATTAGGTCAGGTGCAGAGCAATGCCCCTTTATCGGGTGCGTTTGTATGGAGACTCAATAGTCAGAGGGGGAGTGGGGGCTGGCTGGTGTCCAGTGGCCAAGCCAAGGTGAAGTACAGTAGTTCCAAACCTTTAGAAGTATGCCTTCTGTTCTTACTGCTAATACAGGGCACAAAGCAACACACTATTTCTGCACCTTTACTGTACCAGCAGTACCTTTCTACCATTGCGCGATATAGACTATTTCCACCAACTATTTTAGCGACCAGTTCATATGAACAGTGTGTTGGATTTATTTGTGTTTGTATATGTTTATTTGCATGGTATGCACAGCATACTACTTCTTGTTTTGTTACATCTGTTATCAATTAAAACGCTGTACATGTGCTTGACGACAGTGGTGAAGGTATAGCGCGGCACAGTTCATCACACTATAAAGATGCACTGAATGTGTCTATCCCTTGACACACCTACACACTAAAAAAAGGACGGCGGGACCTCTTGCTAATAATCTCTGGTCTTATCACAGGAGCAACATTTGTTGACGGCAGCAAGACAATGACAGTTTACAGGTTGGCAACGTTCGGGCGACAATATTTTGTAAACCAATCATAAACATGTTTTTTGGTCACATGAATACAAATGTCATCGCGAAGGAAGGCGGCTGTTATAAACGAAAGTGAGCAAAAAGTGAAAAAAAAGGCGAAAGCTCTGGGTTCATGCTTGGATACTGAAGCGACAACCTAAGCTGATTTAAAAACTTAATGTTGCAGTTTCAGAAAGAGGACGTCGCTGTAAGTTATAGCTTATTTTTGTGTATGCGGCAAAATAGATTTGTGCATTATTTTCTTTAAGTTTAAAAACGAAATATGTTAGGTACATACTTCATTCCTGACATTGGTAGTTTCTTAGTGCTTCTGCTTGCCCGAGGTTGACAGGTTTCAGAACAACAGGCGGTGGTAATGCTTCCATGCTGTACTGCTCCGCAACACCTGCACCCGAGCGACTAGTTATAATTAGATATTCTGAAATCGGAATCTTGACAAAACGTAAACGGAATACAGAAATAAGCCTTAACTCACGTCGTCTACATACGCTACCTTTTGAGAACAGCCCTTTATCATACCCCATACTAGAGCTAATAACGCGAAAAACACGATCCTATATAAAATATATATAACTTGCATTTACATTCAGTCTGCGATTAAAAAGGAAGCGAATATATTTTAAATTCAAGTGCGACTGAGAAAGGCTCCCCGAAATCATGGGAACGGTTTTGAAAAGCGGTTCCCGTTTAATTGCTGCTTTTTGTTTGCCATTTTCATGAACCATGCGGTCCAACTCCCCATATTTAAACACGTGATTTTGCTCTGAAGCAGGATTGGCTAGAATACATTTTGTTGTCTGTCGTGTCACCAAAAAAATACGCGCGTTCAATAAGCAGAGCGCTCTCTCGTGGCGACTCGTAACATATGTTAGCAGTTATTGAACGCTGTATTAGGAGCGGGCAGTTTCACAATAACAGGCTAAAATTATTGAGTACAATTCGAGCCAAAATTAAAAAAAATAAATAAAAATAAGTACATAACTTATTTATTTTCATTTTGGCACGATCTTTTTACTGAACGTCAATCACACTGGAAGGGCGAGACACTGCCGCTGGTAAGTTCGATTATATACCAACTGGTCTGCTGGTTAGCCCGCGTAGAATCGAGAACTGACGGCTGAAGAAACCTTTCAAATGAACATCCTCAAAAAAAGTTGCTAAGTAGGTGAACATTTAACTAATTTTAAATAACATAAATAATAATAAAAAAAAGTTAAAAGGACTGTAAACTGCATAGCGAAGCAACTGGCTACCTGGAACGGGAACCACTACTAGTCCGCCACACAGCTCATTTGAGCTCAATGAGAATTCTTTTGCACAAACAAGCGGGGAGGTTGTTTCTATATTGCGAGATCGTAAGTTCAAATATGATAGGTCTTTCGATCAGTTATCACCTGCAATCTGTGTGAGCAACGTTGTAGAAACTATATATATATATATATATATATATATATATATATATATATATATATATATATATATATATATATAGATATATAGATATATATATATATAAGTATGACATTGTATGGTATACAATCGAGCCGCAGGTTTTTAGGGTAAACAAATTACAACTACTGTATATAAAAACAAATCAGTTTATATTTTAGTGGGTCGCTGTGGGATGCAGGGTATATGGTTTGGCAACAAAACATACATACATAAAGAATGACATGGCTGTATGCAACATTCTTAAAACCCTACACAAACCTGATGGTGAAACAAGCCAAAAATCGCGTTTGTATTTAATTCTATATAATAGGAAAACGACTTTGTGTTTTTTATCTTTTTATTTCTCTGCTCACAGAGCTAAAACAAAAAAACGAGTTGTTTTCCAATTTCCTTTTAATAAAGGAAAAACGATTGGACCGAATGTACACAGCCCAAACAACTTGCAAGCATACTGCAGTCAACGCCCCTACACAACCCCCATGGCAAAGTTACTAGATCATCGATTCACTTACCACTAGGGTGAAAAGATCGTGCCAAAATTAAAAATAAATGAATAAATAAATAAATAACGAAATAAAAAACGAAATAAACGAATTTAAATCCTCGATTAGCACTCATTTAGCAACATAAGCTGCCCCAACAAAACCAACAACCTAGGAACATAGATGCACTCTGATAATGCATTGGGTATCTGACAACACCGAGAACCAAGAATTTGTCTTTCTAATAAGAGGTTATTGTTGTCCTTTCTTTTTCCTGGTAATTGTAATTTTAAAGGGGTTAAGCAGAGTCTATCTGATATTTATTCATGTATATTAGAAAATGTAACTCAATAACATGGGTATATTACTAAGTTGTTTTCAAAAGAGTGCAGCTTTCTCTTTAAGATCCTTTGTACATTTGAACACCCTCCACAGGATGCTATGCAAAAATCATTAATAAAAATGGGCTAAAAGGGATTTTTTTTTTTTTTTGTAATTAATCTTTATACATAATAATCTGATTTTACACATTTTTGCCTATAGCCCCAAAAGCTTATGTACACCACTGGGCCCATGTCTTGTATACTGAAGCAGTGTACAATACTGTATATCCTCATGAGTACAGGCAGGCCTATATGAGGTGGGCTCTGGAGCAATACAAAAGCCCTCATTGCCAACTTTAGGACTAACAGGAAATAAAGGTACTTAATATATCTTCTGACCAGCAGCCCAACGAAAACTTGTATAGTATTCATTGTAATTCAATGTAGTGTAACCTCTCTCTCTCTCTGCTCACACACTCACACTACTGCTCAAGTCCCTTGCCTGTTCTCTCAAGCATTAAATATGTACCACATGACAGAATAGGGCACCTTGTACAGTCCTGTGTGCCCTGATATATATCAGGAGCGAGAGAGAGAGAAAGAGACAGAGAGAGAAGCAAGGGGTGGAGTAAAAAGAAGGGGAGCAGTTAGGTTAGCTTCCTATAAGCAACTAGGGTAATTTATGAGACTTTTATGTAATGCATAATGTCTGTAATAGGTTGTCATTTATTCATGGTTCCTTGGGTACTATTCTATACATTTATAGATTTACAATAGGCACTCAATCTTTTTATTTTCCCAATGTCATTTCCAACAGAACCTGGTTGCTTAGGTGATTATTTATTATGTTTTGTTATTAGTCTCTGTCATGCTCAGAAGTGACAGCGATGGAGTCTAGTTGCAGAGCACGGGGAGGGGGGGGGGGGGGCAGGCATTTACCTGCGATGAGATGTCATTTTTATTTGGGTCTCTTTCATTTTTTTTATTTTTTATTTCAGAGGGACAAATCTGATGCTGTAGGAAACCGTGGGGAGTCAATTGCACACTATAATTTAGAAGCGATCATCTAAATTTCATTGGAAATGTGGGGTTTCATTCATGATAAATTGCTCATAGGTTGAGGAGAGTTAATCTTGCTTCAGTTGTAAAAATCTATTACAATCACCAAAGGAACCTAAGAGTGAAAATGTTGCATATTGCTAAGTCAAAATTCAGTATGTCTTCCTGAGTTGTTGCATGGGGAGCACTAAACTCAAGTCAAGAGTAAAGTCTGCAGTGGTATGTTGCATGAAAACAATTGCCTCACACTATTCACTGTGTGTATACTAGTGTAGTATATATCATTTTGGCATGTTATTGAGACTTGGAGGGTGCGACTAATTAATATGTATATCAAATCTTATATATGTACTTGCTATATCATATACTACATTCTGAACATATTTAGTATTTTTAAGGTGTAAGTTTTAAGTACTGTATGATATGAATATCTTGCATATCTAGGGCACATTCCATCGCCTTTATTATTATTATTATTATTATTATTATTATTATTATTATTATTATTATTATTATTATTATTATTATTATTATTATTTGTTTATTTAGCAGATGCCTTTATCCAAGGTGACTTACAGAGACTAGGGTGTGTGAAATATGCATCAGCTGCAGAGTCACTTACAACTACGTCTCACCCGAAAGACGGAGCACAGGGAGGTTAAGTGACTTGCTCAGGGTCAAACAATGAGTCAGTGGCTGAGGTGGGATTTGAACCGTGGACCTCCTGATTACAAGCCCTTTTCTTTAACCACTGGACCACATTTTGGCTTCACAATACCGATAATACCAGCTGCAGCAGACATTAGGCCTCATTCACTAAAGGCTGTTATGCTTTAAAGCCCACCTTTTCCTAGGATAAGGTGCGCGCTATTGAACCTCTTATCCATCAACCCAGATAAGGTGCACCTTAAAGCATAAGGCACATGTTAACACACAAAGAAGGTGTTGGGTTGATTAGCATTTGCTGAATAGATAGATATATAGATCTATACAGTCAATCTCGGTTAACTCGACACCTTCACTTAATTTGACAGTCTTGGTCCCGAACAGTTAACATGTAGAGTGGTTAACATGTAGAAAACAGAAAGTACTGATTAGAGGAGAAACCTCAAAATGGAGCGAGGTAACCAGTGGAGTACCACAGGGATCAATATTAGGTCCTCTGCTCTTTCTAATCTACATTAATGACTTAGCTTCTGGTATAGTAAGCAAACTTGTTAAATTTGCAGAAGATACAAAAATAGGAGGCGTGGCAAACACTGTTGCAGCAGCAAAGGTCATTCAAAATGATCTAGACAGCATTCAGAACTGGGCAGACACATGGCAAATGACATTTAATAGAGAAAAGTGTAAGGTTTGCACGCAGGCAATACAAATGTGCATTACAAATATCATATGGGAAATACTGAAATTGAAGAAGGAAGCTATGAAAAAGACCTAGGACTTTATGTTGACTGAGAAATGTCTTCATCTAGACAATGTGGGGAAGCTATAAAAAAGGCCAACAAGATGCTCGGATATATAGTGAAAAGTGTTGAATTTAAATCAAGGGAAGTAATGTTAAAACTTTACAATACATTAGTAAGACCTCATCTAGAATATTGTGTTCAGTTCTGGTCACCTCGCTACAAAAAGATATTGCTGCTTTAGAAAGAGTGCAAAGAAGAGCGACCAGAATTATTCCGGGTTTAAACGGCATGTCATATGCAGACAGGCTAAAATAATTTAATCTATTCAGTCTTGAACAAAGAAGACTATGCAGCGATCTGATTCAAGCATTAAAAATTCAAAAAGGTATTGACAATGTCGACTCAAGGGATGTTTTCGACCTGAAAAAAGAAACAAGGACCAGGGGTCACAAATGGAGATTAGATAAAGGGGCATTCAGAACAGAAAATAGGAGGCACTTTTTACACAGAGAATTGTGAGGGTCTGGAACCAACTCCCCAGTAATGCTGTTGAAGCTGACACCCTGGGATCCTTCAAGAAGCTGCTTGATGAGATTCTGGGATCAATAAGATACTAACAACCAAACGAGCAAGATGGGCCGAATGGCCTCCTCTCGTTTGTAAACTTTATGATGTTATTATAACAAATATTGTACAACGACTCCCTCGTTTTATTGTGGACATCAGGGTCCAATATAAATCCTCTATGCAACCTGCTTTTTCTCATTTTTCGTATAAAAAACAGCACACCTTTGAATTTGTACTGTGGAGGGTAATTGCTTCTCATCAACTTAAGTCAACAATTAACTTCATGAGTCTTCCTCTCCTTTCTCAAATGCCCAAATCGCTGCATTGAAAGAATCCATTCCCAACACAGGAGGCTTGTTACTAGGGAGCTGACGTCACTGCCCTGTGACTTATGCTAGTGCATTGCTTAAAAAACTGCTTCAGCAAGTAGATATTTAATTTGCTTTGTGTTATTGTGCAATGCGTGTGCATATGATAACAGTACAATATTAATGCTTTGTTAATTGTTCTGTATATTTTAGTTTGTGATGCGCAGTACAAAATAAAATAAACAATAATTCTAAGTGAAATTGTCTATGTATAGTGCAGCTAAGGCATGTGCAGTTAGACTGTAAAAATGGGGAGCCAACTCCAGGACCGCGATATATCTGAATCCGCAGTATAGCGAGGGGCGATATAATGAGGGGTGGGTGTATATATATCCCAGACCCAAAACCTTTTCTGAAGTACTGTGTGTGTGTGTGTGTGTGCATATATACACACACACACACACACACACACACACACACAGTAGATGCCGCTTATTAACAACCTCTCGGTTCCAGGCAAAAAGCTGTCATTAACCGAAAGTTGCCAATAAGCGAAAAGTCAGTTTTCAAGTGTATTTATATGGAACAACTATATATACTGTAATTGTACAAATATGGCACTGAAATACATGTTTTAAAATGTTAGTCTTAAAAAATTAGCATGAGAAACACGAAATACCCTAACATACAACTGTTTACTTCAAGTGTGTGTAAAACAAAAAAAAGGGAGTAGGCTTAAATAGTACTACACAACGATGTACTATAATTGTCCTTACAATGAGTAAAGCAAACATAAAAAATATGTGTTTTACTTACAGTCAATTCTAAAGAACACACTTTTAAAATAAGAAATTGTCCAACGTTGTCTGCTTTTTACAATGTACCACTTCCCGCTGTAAATCCATCTCAATTTTGTGTGCAGCTTCTTAGCCAGTTTCAAAGCCACGATTCTGCCTCAGTCCGACAGAAATATGCAGTTGGGAAGTCAGTGTGTTATACAAGCTGCATGAAGTATGTGCATAAATCATGCAAGTGCATTCTGTAGCACTGGCAACTAGTAATAAAGTTGTCAATAAGCGGCGTGCAGTTGCTAATATCAGAATTCCATGAACATTAAAGTCTATGGGACGGGATTGGTTCCTGGGAAAATGTTGTTAATAACTGAAAGTTGTTTTTATCAGGGTTGCTAATAACCGGCATCTACTCTGTGTGTGTGTATATATATATATATATATATATATATATATATATATATATACTTCTTAAAGCACTGTTTTTGTATTCAGCAGATGAAGGAGTTGTAGTCCGAAACGTCCTGATAATTGATTTGTAATCAATTATTCTACCTTTTTAAGTACCTGAAATATCCTTTTCTCTTTTTTTTTCTTTTTTCTTATTGATCATTTTGGTACACAGCAGTTTTCCTTTTTCTCAAACACAAATGTTTATGTACCTGAACTCTGCTGTGTTTCCACAGGATCTCTGTCTGTGTCTATCAGCCCTGGTAGCCCCTCCACTTGTTCTGTGTGCAGGATAGAGGCTATCTATCTAATAGCCTTATCAGGTAAGGCATGTGCTATGGTATGCTAATTAATTCCCTAGCACACGCCTTAATAAAGGGCACTCACTTGAGTAAATACCACCTTACTTGTAGAAATAAGGGGCTGTGCTAACACGTACCTTATTTCTAGTTTTCAGAAGGTTTAGTGAATGAGGCCCATTGTCTTAATTAACTGAGTGGCTTAGCAGGTTTTAATTGGGAGGAAGTGTTCAGCTCCACCTGTACATGTTGTCAGGGATGTAAACAAAGGGTCCTTTTTTTGACTTATAAAGTATGCAAAAATAAGACACCAAGGAATAATACTGGAATAATAAAATCTTTTAAAAGTGAACTTGATTTTGGGACACTGCAATCTAGCAAGTAAGTGCTTTATGAACCATCAGCATCTATCTGATTGTATTAGAAAGTACACAGGTATTATACCAGGGATGTGATTTCTATATCTCTTAAAGGTCTCACAACCGCCACTGGGTGGCACTAGATGGCAGCACCGCAGACTATGCAAAAATCATGCTTAAGGAGAGGTATTTTTTTTCAGAATAATCAGATTTTACACATTTTCCAATGGCACCGAAATATACCTACTGGGCCCTGTCTTTTAAATACTGAAGCAGTGTACAATACTGTATATTCTCATGAGTACAGATAGGCCTATATGAGATGGGCTCTGGAGCAAAACGGAAGCCCTCCTGGCTTTTCTTCCGTTGAGGGCTCCATGCCAACTTTTGGACTAAAAGGAAATAAAGGCACTACTTGATAGAAGTGTTTTGACTTTATAAACTTTTGTAAAGTCATTGGATGTGTTCTGCAAGCAGACCCTGCGTGATTAAAAAAAAGCATTTGTAAATCCTATTACTACAGTTTGTTCTTTTATTTAATACATATCTTATCCTTTAACTTACCTGGTAAGCTCTGCCAACACAGAGTCAATTTTCCTGTTCTATGGTGAGATTCCATGAGAGAGCCTTGTATAACTTCAAATGTCAATGAAACGACTTTTTCTTTTTACTTTTCTCTTCCTTTTTTAATATATGAACGTGGGACCTTGCAACAATGTCAGCCCATCTAGCTCTATAGAAAAGGAGGGCTGAGGTCACATTGTCACATGATCTGAGTGGAATGTGGAAGACTGTTCAGTCTACAATTTAGGATACTTCAGACAAGATCAAAGCCAAATCAAATGTAGTCTTACAGAAACATGATGATAACTCAACATTGGAGCAACCCAAAACTTTTCAAAATGTTTGCAAACACCACAGATAGTAAGAGATTGATAAAAAGTTAGAAAGTTAACATTGGTCGGTGGTATGGAAATCATGCTTTGTGTTGGATGTACTTTATAGCTCACTTTGTATGCTTCTTTTCGTGCACCTTTCTGAGTCACCACTGTTTTAATGCATTTTAAAGTTGCGTATCTCTCATTATGCAACAGGAGCATGTACCTCTGTGTGAATATATTTCACTAATGCTTGTATTCTGGAGCTCTCCACAGTTCGAGCCCTCAAATTGAGTTTGTCTGCAGCTACACTACAATTATTCTTTGAGATCTAAATGGCATTGTGCTATTAAGACTCTGCATTACAAATGTAATTCTGATGAGCTCATGTTTATATATATATATATATATATATATATATATATATATATATATATATATATATATATATATATATATTGCTATCTCCCTGTTAGGCACTCTAAAACTTTAATTTAGTTTTAGTACTTATCAATCGGTCTCTTTCCCTTTATCACATTGCAGCATTTTCTTGGTTCACCTGAGCATAATCCATCCTGTTATGAGATCTCTCTACACTGGCATGATATAAAAGTGCTATTATTTTTTTTTCTGCGTGTGTGTGTGTTTTTACTAATGGCAGGTGTTGGACTTCATTTTACTATGCCCTCAGGGGGCCTCTTGACAGATGCCACGGGAATTGCAAGCAGAGGATGAATTTGTCTGCAGTTCTTTACCACCCAGGTCAATATGTTGCTGCAATAGTGCATATCCATATACCGAGCATCAATTAAGCCAAACCATGGATGACCCAAATTAGCAGTTAATAACAGGTGTAACCAAAGGCGTAATTTCCGATGTCTATGGTCTCAATACTAAACCATATTTTCTTTTTGAACATTGGGACATCTTATTGTCATAGAAATACCCCCTCCTGTCCTCCAAAGAGGGAGTTCACAACTTCAAAAGGCGCCCACCTGAAGTCAAAGATTGAATACATTGAGCTCTGCAAGACAGTAAGAAAGCACATTACTGAGTATATACGGTTGTTCAATTGTAGGTTGGTAGAGAAAACCGAAACAACCGAGGCATGAAGAAAGCAAAACAAAGATTTTAGCAGTCAAACAAGAGGACGGGACTGTCATCAAGAACCGCGAATTGATTTTGAAGAGAGTCGAAGACTTTTACAGAAGTGATATCAAGATGAAAAGAGCAATGTAGCAGATGATGAAGACGAGACGGAGAAAATGCAACCCGAGGAAGAAGTTCCAGATGTTCTACCAGAAGAAGTGAAACATGCTATCAAACATGAAGACAGGAAAGGCACCTGGAGAAGACGGCATAACGAATGACATTGTGAAAGAAGGAGGTGAAGAACTGACAAATACTGTCGCATATTTTTACAGAGTGTATTAAGCAAAAGAAAGTGACAAACAACTGGAACACGCATCAGTGATACTTTACATAAGAAAGGAGATAAAGAAGACCTCAAGAACTACAGACCTATTAGCTTACATCCTATAATCTACAACATTTTTACCAAGATACTCACCAACAGACTTCAAGATAAATTTGACTCAGCACAATTAAATGAGCAAGCAGGATTCAGGAGTGGATTTAGCACAATGGATCATCTTCAAGTTGTACAGTAAGTGATTCAAACCAGCAATGAGTATGAACTACCACTTTGCTTGGGATTCCTCAACTATGAAACATTCTTTGACTCTGTTTACACAAGATCTGTATAAGCTCTCTGAAAAAACAAGGAATTGAGAAAACATACAGAGACTTGATCAGCACCATATACAAGAATGCAACATCCACAGTAAGACTCCATAAAAACTGACAAAATCAAGATTAAAAAAGGAGTTTGTCAAGGAGATACAATTTCCCCAAAGCGCTTTACGACCACCCTAGAAGACATTTTCAGAACACTGGATTGGGAAAATAAGGGGCTGAAGATCATGGAGCCTCTTGAATCACCTATTGTCAACATGCCCAGAAGAATTACAAACAAGAATACAAGAACTACAAGAGGATAGCATCAAAGTGGGTTTGAAAATGAACCTGAAGACGACTCAAGTCAAGTTCAATAAATATACCACTCCACAGGCAATTGAAGTCAATGGGAGAAGAAGTCAATAACTACATATACTTAGGACAGTTAGTTTTGGCACCGGAGAACCAAATGTGCGAAATCAACAGAAGAGCAAAAATGGGCTGGAGTGCCTGTGGAAGATTACGCATGGTTAGGTAATTCTGAAAGAAAAACTACCCTTATGCCTCAAGAGGAAAGTTTTCGACCAATACGTGCTGCCAGTGCACACTAATTGCAATTATCATGCACCATAAAGTTTAGCACCCTTTTGTAAATGAGGCCCAATGTCTTTACTCCCGGGGGATCATTTCTATTTTTGTCAGCCATACCATTATTTTACATGCAGGAGTGGATTGATTGCAATGTGTTTTTGTGAGTGGCTCAAGGGTTTGTTCGAGACACTGATTAAGAGAAAAGTGCAAGACAGCATTGTAAAGTTACATAATTCAACATTATAAATACACCAGCATATTACCTTGCTGCCAGCAGGAGAGGTCATAGTTTTCCAGAACTAAAACCATACAACAGCACCTGAATGTGCAACGGTAATATTCTTCCTCCAGCTGTCCATCTTTGCATAACAACCCTTACTAAATAGCCTTCAATTGTAACACATTTGTGTAACATGTGTAAAGGGGAGTGATAGCACAAGGATATGATCAGCTTTTTTTTTTAATATTGTAGTTCAAAATGGTACCATTTTCATTTTTGTTTTTTAAATTTAGAATCTCTAATTTGTACCCCTGATTTTCTCCCAATTTGAAATGCCCAATTATTATTATTACTATTTCTCCTTCAATGCAGCGATTCCCCACACAGCTCAGGAACCTGAGACTCAGTGGGCGTCCTCTGATCCCACCGCCAAGCGGCGTCTTTTTACACCCAGGAACTCGAGAGTGGATGTCTGCAGGCTACCGGCCTCTGGAGGACAAAGACCAGCCTAGAAAATCTCTGCCCCCAGCAGTCTAAGCTGGATCCCACTTCCCCAACCCTGGGAGCGTCAAAGCCAATGCGGCACCCCCATGGAATCCCCAATGAAGACCAGCTGCATCACACTTGAGATCTCTGGTTGTATGACTCACCTTGCAAGCCGTGCGGCTGTGTTTTTATGAGGTGAGCCATTCAGGGACCCCTACATTTTAATTTTTTAACAAAGGGATGGACCAATATAATACAACCAATACCACATTGATAATGACATTGATTACCAATGTGTTCCATTGTGACTCCATTGGTATATTCCATTCAACCAAAAATAATTGTAGCTGGCCTTGTGCCACCACTGCCCCTTTATACAGAACAATTGCATTTCTATTGCCGTGCCACTGCATAGCAATGAAAATGTATTTAATGAGGGCAAATGCAATGGATCAAGCACAGAACGAGTATATAATACTCCATTCTAGTGTATACATACATACATACATACACCTCATTCACCTTTTCCAATAGCCCTACTATATTCCAACATGAATCCTTTGTCAGAATGGATATCAACTTTTACATTTTTCCTCTTGAGGTCCTGTTTCGCTGCAGCACCTCCTGGTAGAAACCACACATATTGTGGCTTCATGTTTAATACCAGGTAGCTGAATGGTTAAAATAGACAGATGTAGACTAACCCCAATCCTTGTACCTAAAAATGTAGACCCAAACCTTGCTTTTTACCACATCTCTGTCTTTAGACTGAATTTGGATCTCAGCCTATCCAGTATCCAGACAACCTACTAACTGCCCAGTGCAGACAGTCTGTCTGCTCCTGCATTTATCAAACAATGATTGCCTGCTCTGTGGTAAATGGTTTCAAACAGCAGCCCCAAATCTGATAAAGCTGCTCTCCCACTGGCTATTTGTTGATCCTGGGTAATCAAAACCTACAGCCCTGCTTTGGAAGTGCCGATTGTCAGTTTCGTCCTTGGGTTTGCGTTAGATATGTATGTATCACAGGCATCGATGCCCACTGTGCTGCTGTATTCACAATCTAATATGGATTCCAGTTCATCCGCTTCATTACTACCATGGAAGTGGCATTCTAATTCACTAAGGAAGGTCAGGGGTGCCTGTCATTGCATTTACAAAAAAAGCAGTGGTTGTGGGAGAGCATATGGAACCTATTATTAATTCATTTTTGCCTTCCTGCTAAAGTAATTTAGAAACGAGTAAATTCACGAACCAGCCACAGAAGGGAACAATATTCAAATGGCAAACAAGGCTCCGTTCTGCTCCTTATTAATAAATTGGAAAAAGCAACCCTTTGTAGACTTATTAGAAGAATACAATTGGGTTTTGACCTTCCTCGCATGCTCTCTCTAGAATTTATTCAACAAAATATTATTTAAAGGGGATTGCTTGGCTTCTTATTCACTAACAAGGTTGAAGTGCAGGAATAGATCACATATGTGCTATGCACACAATGTAAGAGAATGTAACTCATTGTATAGAAACGCTTGGTTGCAAAAGGAGCATAAACACCAGGCCAAACCAATATGCTCTAAGCATGGCATTTAATTGCCCTCTCACCAAGGTGTTTAAAATGTAAATCCTTTTTCAAGGGTCTGGAGTACTCAGTAGTACAGTAGAGAGTCAATTATCCGAACTAATTGGGACCGATACTAGTTCGTATAATCGATTTGTATGGATAACCGAACAGGTATTAATAACAGTTAATGTACCTTTTAATAATGTATAGAATAAAGTTAACATACTTAGTACACGGAAATCATGGATTTGAAAAAGTCTGAAATTTTGGAAATGGATGTAAAAACACATTTTATTAGGCGCTTCCTTTATTTCCTTTAAAAAATGCAGTATGTCATGCATTGAAAATACAAATCTGTGAGTATCTGTAAATTGTTTGGGTGTGTATGCACGCAGCATTTACATGTAGCTATGTAGGTCAGCAAATGAGCCCTTTACAACTGTAGGTTTGCAAGTTCAAATTAAGTGATCTGGTGGCTATTGTGGGCTTCAGTTTCGGATAGCGGGCTCTCAGTTCAGGTTTCAGGTTCAATGTTGTGTGCATCATTGTCACTAACGTGTATCTTCTCAAGTGCATGGAAGTTCACTTGCCAGGCAATTACGTATGTAATAAAGTTTTAGTGATTACAATGTAACAATATAATTACTATATAGCCACATGTGAAATTACACTCTAATTACAGTGTAATAAGAAAAACAATGTAAAGTGCTATAAAAACAAATGCTTTTATTTCTACTTATTCCAATGATGTGAATTGCCAATTCTTTCAGCCGAACAGACCAGTACTATCAGATTGAACAGCAGCAGTTGATCGTGTTTCTGGGACACCAATGCATTTGTAGTTATGATTTGCGGTCAGTCATCTTAACAAGAACCTGAGAGGTCTGGGTGCACCACTTGCATTTGGAACTTTGAGTGTCGTAACTATCAATGGAATTGTATACTAGATATAAGGCCATAAGACCAGCTGTCGCCTGCCAGATAGAGTTAACCACAAGACCACGTGAACAGCAAAGCTACCTGTAGTTAAATCATATGAACCTACCATTGAACTGGCTGTTCAAACTGCAATAATTAGAATATTAATAAGAGCAATCTTGCTCTTGTGACGGCTTGGATATACTTAGAGCCCTGTGTTTTTCACAGATACAAAATAGCACAAATAAAATTAAATTTGATCTTATTGTATTTTTATAGAGGGCATGGGCAGTATTTACTGTAAATAGTGGGGGACTGTACTTTACCGTTACTGCCGCTAATGAGAAATTATGGTAACTAAATTATTTTTTTTGTGCGATGTCTTTTTGTCAAAATGTTAAAAGCAAATTATTTAATAAAAAAATATGTATGTAGTTAAAACATGACATATACTATACTATTGCTATTGAGTTCATTAATGTGTATTTGTAATAAAACGAAATTTGAGAAAAATAAAAAGAAAAATTATATAAAATAAAAAAAATCCCATGGGGTTCTAGGTATACTCACCTATTAGGTAATGGTTACATTTTGACTTGAAAGGGAATGTTAGGTTATTATCATAACCCAGGTTCCCTGAAATAGAAATGTAACCATTAACCTCAAGGCCGCTGCGTCCGTGATTGCAGCAGGCTTGAAGGAAAAATGGCGCCGAGATCTGTGCTTAGTGCTTTTGTACCCTCGGGGGTGGGCATGACTGCATCACGGGCGTGGCCGAGCAGCTTTGGTATATAATATTCAGGTTTCTGCGTCTTTAGGAGATAAATACCCAATAGGAAATGGTTACATTTCTATTTCAGGGAACCAGGGTTATGATAATAACTTAACATTTCAAAGAATTCTACAAGTATTTGTTATTTGGTAAGAAACAAACAACAAGGCACATTTTCCAGTACTTAAATTAGTTATTACTAATTTTTACTTATTACTTTTACTAATAAAGTATTGAGTTTCTATCGTACTTCAAACAAATTAATCTGTTATAAACCCCTTATCAAGTACCAATTAAAGTAAAACTAAGAAGTACATGTTACCAAATACACTTGGTACAACTAAGGCCTGGATTAAATCAAAATGATGGCAATTATAAAGTATACTGCAGCTTTGGCACCTCAATAATGAATACTTTGGTAAGAGAGCTTTATATTAGTAATACAAGAGGAGTTAGAAAAATACCTGTACTTATAGGTGCAAAAAATGTTTTATGTTGCATTCAATTTTAATGGCAAAAATTACACAGGGTAAGCAACCTCGAGCAAGGCCCTGTGGTGGACCTTATACAGATATGACTATGTTGTGTTTTACTATACAACAAAATTGAGACACTGGAAACCTAAGTAAAGTTAACGCTGTGTTTATTAGATGCTTCCATACAAACTCTTTTGTAGTACTGCACTGTCATGCACTTGCGCAGTCTTAACAGTAATTAAAGAAGCTTAACTTGCATATTAGTGCTCTTGTAACTGAACTATAAAATTGAACTAGATACACTGCAGACTACACTACACGAATCTCTGGCTTGTGCATTACTCTTCCTTAAGCCAACATTTGCAAATCAGAGGCAACAACAACATGCACCTTCATATTTATCACTGCTCAATCCAGACTTCATTATTTTAACCAAGAAGCCTTTCATCTTCCTGATGTCTTCATAGTTCCCCTGGCATGGAGCCTTTCAAAAGCTGGTTCCTGCAAATAAGAGAAGTCTGCCTTTGGATCTCAACACAATAAGTTGTGACAGTTAAAACAGATACATCTTAATTTCTCCAGATAGCACTTGAGTTAATATGAGCAGCAGTCTGGATAGTGCTCTGCTTTAACTTGCAGTTCTGACTAATGAGGGATTTGCTAGCTCAACCCTTCCACACTGCAATTACAGATTCATTTTGAAGGAGAAAATCCTTAAGGCTGTTAACCCCTCATAGGTTTAAAACTGAAAAGTCGGTAACACTTTATTTCAAGTTATTTTGTTACTATTGTACTTTCATTGTAACTTCTTGGAACGTATTATGCAAGTAATAAGTACACTTATTTATATTAAAACCCAAACTTTATATTAAAAATTATTATATCCACAGATTCTGATACCCTCTATAGCTTGTGCTAAAGAATGTCCTAAGTTCAATAATAACTGGATACGCAATTCTCTAAAAGGTATATTAATAAAACTTAAAGCATTTTATATATTTCAGAACAGAGGTTACCCTGATAAATGGCTTAATGATGCACAATCTAAGGTTCAAAGTATCGATAGGTCTGACCTTTTAAAATCTCGTAGCCTAAAAGTTAAATTAATAGATAGACTACATCTAACGTAGTCTATCTATTAATTTGTCCGTGTGGCCATGGATATGTTGGCAAAACCCTTAGACCTCTCAAAACCAGATTAAGCAAACATAAAAGTGCAGTAAGGCAGGCGCAATGACCCTACATCCCCGATAGCCAGGCATTACAGTGAGTTTGCGCATAATGTAAGGAGGAATAGGAATAGAAACTGTTTCTGTAAGCAGAAAAGGAGGTGATGTTGCTGTTAAATTATTGAGAAGAGAAACATTTTGGATTTTTAAACTAAACACATTAATGCCCAAGAGACTCAATGAAGACTTTGAATTCTCCATATCTCTAGTACGTTTAATTTGACGTATTGTTTCGTTTTGGTATGAATGAGTGTCTTTACTGTTTAATATTCAATAATGACTTACTAATTGTTTAGTTGTATGCATTCAGCTCCAATCTATATTCTCTGGGTTATTAGTATTAACCTTTTAGCCTAAGTATGATATTGGTATATTGTTTGATAAATAGATATTGTATAATATGCCATTCATTTTTTGTTCATGTAACGAATGCCTAGGATTATTTAAATGTAAAACATGTTTGGTTATACTGAATATAATATGTTATTGATTGTAAAATGATTAACATCTATGCTAATTGAGTAATTATACATACTTAAAAGGTCCCAGTATCACAGGCACCTGTGAACGCTGATGAAGCCTACAGGTGAAACATGTTCATGACTGAGAACTGCACATTTTTCTAAAAATGTTTTTAATTTGAAATAAAGGAAATCATTTCTAATTTTTGAGTGTGGACCTTTTTTTGATTTCTTTATATATTTCAATTAGAAAACTAATTATAACTAACTATAGTATGTTATTACCATGGTATACCACAGTGAACCTTTATAAGGGTAAATGGTCTGTTTTGAAATGTTTAATGTTTATAACTGAACTTCCCAAAAAAGCTTCTTAAACTGTAAGACCTTACAGAAAAGCATTTTGCCCTAGCCTCCTTAATACAGTTTGCCCTAGCCAGAACAATGCTAAATCCTAGCCTGGTCTCTCATGACTAACTCTAATGAAAAGGATTTTGTTAGTTTTAGGGGATATGAAACTCAAATGCTGTAGATAAAAAACAGCATTACTTCAGTATTTGAGAACTGTAGGTATGTAGCAGTTTGCACCAAGTAAAAAGCTTGTAGTACAGTACATTGCATATTTAACAGTTACATTACAGATTTAATAGACCATAAGAAGAGAGTTTAAAGTACATTTTTCTAAACCTAAACAAATAAAGGTTACACATTTTAAACAAATCAGAGTTTTAAAAAACAACAACTTTGACATCAAAAGCTAATAAAAACTCACCTCTATACAGTAATTACCAGCTCTATCCCCCGGCATGAGTAACTACATTTGTCTACTTAGCAACACATCATTGGCCCATATTACCATTCTGCATTGTTTCACAGACACTGGTATTGGCTGAAATATGAAACAAGGCATATCAAACTACATAGGAATTAAGAATAGCAATGCACAGCCAGCAAACAAACCCTATTTGCCATGCATAAGGTTAGATGATTAGATTGTTGATAGTCAGGACACATTTGATACCTACCATAACAAAATCTTAATTCTAAACTCGTTTGTGAATTAATTTGTTTAATTTGTGTCTGTTTCCATGCAGATTGCACAGTGTGTCTCCAAGCATGTTGCGACGTGGCATTATCGGAAGCTATTTAAATATACATGGTGCTCGACAGTAATAATCAGGCAGGAATGCAGCAAGCTATTTGGGCACCCCAATATTTCAACTCTAATGCACTAACTGTTGGAATAGCTGGAATCTCGCACACTTCAAAATGATAATGATTTTTTTTTTTTTTTTTTTGTTATGTAACACAGTTGCTACCTGTTGTACACAAGTGTCAAATGTAATTCCCTCGGCTCTCACTGCGCCCTTTTGATGACTGTAAGTGATAAAGGCTGTGAGCAAGCACCGAAGAAGAGAGGTGTAGATGTAAGAAATTAGCTTTGGGAGTGGGAACCCCGCCATCCATATCTGATATAGTGCCACGAGTAAAGGTCCCATGGCCCATGTTGAGATGGGTAGCCACTGCAACTTTTCAATGACTAGCACTGTACTGGTATAATCTGATATAACAGTTATAGAAACTGGAACCTACTATGACCTGTACACTTAAAAAAGGAAAGCTCCTACAGTTGCAAATGTTATTTCTCAACTAAACCACCTATTTAGCACCTAGACAATTGCTCTCCAATAAGATGGTGCCTATCTTGCTGCATGAACCAAAGGGAGATTCATTACAGCATCCTCAAGCTTGATATCTTGCTCTAGGGAACTCAACTCAAGGGAAGTTTTTAATGGATAAGGTGCTGATAATTAATTAACTGAATTAAAACATGTTTTGTTTCACCTATAATTTATTTGACTCTGATGGCTTGCTGCAATTTCACTGCCAGACCATTGCTCTCTGTTTAACATTATCATTAATTTTATGAGGGTTCATTTATTTCAGCTTCCACTTGCCTGACACATGCTCAACCAAACAAGCTCAACTGTAGAATCCTTAAGAGCACCACAATTCAATAGAGTTTTAGCTTCAGGCACACCCATATTTGAACCCTAAGAGAAATGTGTTATGCCCAGCTGGCAATAATGATGGCTTGTATTCATTTTGTCTCAATATTGGAGCAACTGAACCACTCAGGATTATTGCAAACACCATACAATAATACAGGGAATGTAAAACAAGAGATTAAAATGACATTTGGAGATACTTACTCTTTAATTTTGAGCTCTGCATCAAAATCTGAATTGAAAATCCATGTTATTGATTCAGCCAGTGGTGTGGGTGCTATGATCTGGGTCTTGAACTGTCAGACCTATGTAGCACAACTCAATACCACTGCATTTATGCGGCACATACCCCTTGAACAAATTGCATTATTTTTTTTACTCCAGAAAAAGAAATAAAAGTATTCTCACAACTATTATTCTGCCAAGCAAAATTAAATGAGACTAGATCTTAAGAAGTCAAAGGAAGCTTATACTTAATGCCTGAATACTTCTTTCAATGGCTTGATAGACAATTTCCTAGCTTTTATGAAGACTGCTGTTAGCTATATAAGAACAGCAGGATCCAATAATGCGCTCTTGAATTATGCATCATTGTATCATGCATATGATAAATAAGCTCCATGAAATATTCACAAAGTTTGCACGCTTTCTTCCCCTGTTTGCATAAGCTGACAGCAACATAATTAAGAAAGTAACATTTATCATTTGAAAGAATGCACCACTTATATATTTGTTTATCCATCTCCTTCTAAAACAATAGCAAAGCCCAGTGTCAACATTCGCTTAGCTCTGCGGTGAAATTCAAACAGTACCTTTATGGGGCTACAAATACACTATTGTGTAGCAGCGGTAGTAAAGGAGAAATTTCTTAAAAGGTCAAATAAACTTTCCCGGAGCAGGCAACCTGTCACTCTACTCTACCTAACTGACAGCTTACGTTTCTTGTTATCCACATTTCATTCCAGGGTCTTTGCCTATTTCACCTAGGGCAGCTCCAAAAACCTGTGCTCCAAACAGTTTATTTTAAAAAATGCATTTGCACCCTGTTTCTGATGGCCTTTAATACAATTAACAGGCACATCATCACCACTTTTCATTTCTCAATGTCTTTTTGCCTCCCGGAACTCTCTGAGAAACAGTTATTTGTTTGATTAACATTTTACAAGACTAACACATTTGGTATGCAAATCCCTGACATGTTTCCTGCAAGATATAAAGCTGCATATCCCTGCTGTACCAGTAAGTCAGTTTCAGTCCTGACAGATTCGGTGGTCTGATAGCTGGTGTTCAGCTGGCAAGTGCCACTGTATCCAATACTGCACCAATAACTGATGTTTTGACGAGATTTGAGAACAATTATAAAACAAAGGTAAATATACTATCTACAAAACATATTAAAAAACATTTAACACATGCTTTAATTCATTTTGATAAGTTAGATGATACATTTGACAAATTATAAAAAGTCTGATGTTCTGACAGTAGGCATTTCCAAAAATCTCAATCCTTTCAAATTACTTCCAAATTTAACTGACATCCTGAGAAACAAGATTTACAAAAAAAAAAATGGGGGGGGGGGGCTGTCTTGTGCAACAGCCAACCTGATTTGCTGAGCCCTGAGTGTTGATTTTCAACAAGACAAATTGATTCCCAACAGCCTGTGGCTGATGGCTGCCATCCTTTCAAAAGGGATCGCTTGACAAAGTAGGAGTCAGAGACAACACAATTGTCATAAAACTGATAGCTGCCAGAGTTTTTCTAATGGTCTTTGGGCACACAGTACAGATCGGCAGGCGCACCTGGAAGGGCCCAGAGATACCAGCAAGAAGCCTTGACCAATCAAGCAAGTTAATGGCACTTTGCAAAACAGCTTGTAGTTTCACTGCAAATGGTTACAATACAGGTTATACATTAGAAATAATATATTCAACATAATAAAAAAAATGCAAAAAATGCAATACTTTACATGAACTAGGAAATCATGAAGCAGCAATTGTTTGTATAGTGTGTTTGATGTATTTCTGTGTTGTATTCCAAAACCACTCTCTATTCATATCAAATGTTTGCACTACTTAACCTTCAACAGAAAACTGCATGGAAGATAACAATTACAACACCTCAGGTCTTCTTTTGAAGGTTAAAACAGTCTAAATAAAGTACTATTAGAAAACCCACGGCATAAAAGAAGGACAAGTCCACCCACCTCCTGACAGCACAATTCAGGGTCAAAGATCATCCCCTTCCCTAAAGGACGCAGATGAGCACCTGATATTTATTGGGTGGCAGGGGCAATGATGTACTAAAAAGAATTGTGACATTTACAGTAAAGAGTTAACATGGCATTTGTGATCTATACAATTGAATATTACTTTTTCTTTTTTTTTTTTTTTAACTCTGCAGGGATTAAAAATGAACATCCTCTTTTTGTTTCTTTTTTATATATACACTGTGCCAGCTGGGAGTTTGAAGTTTACAGATCTATGTTATCTCCATTTTTTTCATAGTGAAATGTCCGGTGTCGCCACCTCCCCCTAGACTTGTTTACACTACGCTCAAAACAGCATGCTTGTAAAATAACTTATATTTAAATACATATCTGTGCACGTTGTTTTTTGATTATCAATATGACACTGAAACTACTGAATTAGTTATTCTAGGGTAGTTGTTCTGTAAAGTTACTTAGTGTTGAAAGAGTTAAGATCTGTTTCCGGAGAGATCATTTTTTATACGACAGTAAATGCATAGCAAGTTGACGTAAAGGTTGTAAATAAAATGCACTATAAATCATAGGCAGGCATGGTAAAGAGCAAGAACAGTAAAAGGAGAAGCATGGAAAACTAATCAAATTTGATAAATGCATAATACATGAAACTATACAATTACTGTGAACATGTACCTCATGTTATATTGGTGTTTCCTGTTTAATCCTCTAGAGTAGTGTAGTGGAGAGTAGTGGAGTAGTGGTTAGGGCTCTGGACTCTTGACCGGAAGCTCGTGGGTTCAATCCCCTGTGGGGACACTGCTGCTGTACCCTTGAGCAAGGTACTTTACCTAGATTGCTCCAATAAAAACCCAACTGTATAAATGGGTAATTGTATGTAAAAATAATGTGATATCTTGTAACCATTGTAAGTCGCCCTGGATAAGGGCGTCTGCTAAGAAATAAATAATAATAATAATAATCCTCAAAAATAAATCTACTTTTCTTTAAGCGCTCTAGGACACTAATGATATCCTTGGATAATCATCTTATCCAACTATAGAGAGATCCGCAGCAGTGAAACATTGGTCTTTTTCAAAAATGCTTTAGAATTATATTTTTTCCTAGAAGAACATCAGATATCAGTTACAATTTATTGTATTTGTTATAAATAATCGAATGCATCTATTCCTGAGTTAAAGGTGGCTACAAGCAATATTTTATAGCAATACAGTGTAATAAGAACATGCGACTAAAGTCTTTATAAGAAACCTTATAATGTACTATACATGGCATACTGCTTTATACTATTAGTGTGACATTGACATTGACAAGCTTTTGCAATAAACTGTTATTCCTTGTTAATAATCAAGCAATGATCTTTAGAAATGGATCCTCAAGTTAGTGTGACCCAGGCATTTGCAAACAAACCACCGGTGTGTATGCAGGTTTCCACAAGGGTATGATGAGCAATATGTGGAGCTGCAGTGTGGAGTAATGGTTAGGGCTCTGGACTCTTGACCGGAGGGTTGTGGGTTCAATTCCAGGTGGAGGACACTGCTGCTGTACCCTTGAGCAAGGTACTTTACCTAGATTGCTCCAGTAAAAACCCAACTGTATAAATGGGTAATTGTATGTAAAAATAATGTGATATCTTGTAACAATTGTAAATCGCCCTGGATAAGGGTGTCTGCTAAGAAATAAATAATAATAATAATATGTCTGAGCATAGCAATTAGACCAGGCAGTCTTAACAAAGATACTGCTGTAAATTGACTTCTGGGAAACAACAGCATCTCACAACACTATTCATCAATGTAAGCTTGTCTTGAGGAGCGAGGGCAGTCAGTATCAAGGCAAGGATAGATTCTGGATGCAACTCGGCTGTAACTGTAACTTGTTTGACTTTGTGGGCAGGATTTTCAAAAACCAGTGTTCTTGTATCGAACTCTCAGTATAGTAACGACAGCTTTAGTAGCAAGTGATTTTCAAATGAAATTTGTTAATAAAATCAATCCGTTAATGCTTTGAAATTGAGTCGATGAGGTCGTTTATGACCGCATTTCTCGTTAAAAAGCTTAATTGTCGCAGGTCACGGTGGCAATGTGCCCCGCCCCTGTGTGCATTTGTGTGTTATATGTTGTATGTTGTGTGCGTGTGTTAATGTTGGTGTATAGAGATTGGTACACGGGATATAAACGGGTCTGTGTTTCACGTGTATTTAAAAATGTAGATTTGTATTTAGGCACGAGGAGGGCATAAATCACTTCACGTGCTGGTTAAATGTAATATGTGAGCACGGGGTTGCACAGAATTAATTCACGTGCTGGGATTCAAGTGAATAATTAATTAGTAATTGAATCCCAGCACAATAGTATATATAGACGCACATTTCATTCAGTCAAGGTTAGGTGTTCGGTGAGTGGAGAACGGGTGAGGAGCGGAGGTAAATGGTAGAAAAAAGAATAATAATAAGAAGTAGTAGTAAAATCTGCTCACCGTGTTGTGTTCGTCTGTCTGTGCACTGTTTAGTTCGTTTTGTTTGTCTATTTGTTTTGGCCTCAAGTGCCGTGTCCTGTGTTTTGTTGTTTCAAACCTTTTATTTTCTGTTCTGTTTATTAAATGCTGAGCGAAAGCATTCGCTCAGCTTCACCAAACCCCAAATCTCTGTCTGTTTATTTCCTGCTTCTGGTCTGACGCCACCCACACCGGCCGTCTTTGTGACAGTCACGTACATCACTGACTAGATAAGGGGAACTCGTTAATCAAAATTCATGTTAACAAGAAAAAAAATGAATGCAAGCATAATTCTCTTTATGGAAACTGCAGTACAGGGAGATGGCTCTCTCACCAGCGAGCAGCAGCCAAATGGAAATGAAAAATAATTTGTGTATAATTTGTAAACTTAATTTAAAATTGGTTGTTTTGTCATGCACCATTTGTTCTTTGCCCAAACTATATACTATATTGGGACCATACCCCTTTAATAAATAGCGTTACAGTCCTCAATGTATTTACCTGTAATTTCAAACTTATCACACAGCAGTGTTCGCTTGATGTTGGGGAGGCTTTGTGTGAACCACATCTTACATCAATCCCCTGCAGTGCCCTGGGCGTACTTAATCAATAAATAATTAAATAGCTCTGAGCAAAATGAAAACCACAGACGATGTTACAACATTTGGCTGAGACTTGCAGACCTTAGAATTTAAAGCATGTCGTCTTAGACTCCTGCCAGAGTTCAGCTTCTTAAAATCTTCAAAGGTTCAAATAGCCTTGTGGGCCTGATTATGACCAATCACCCAGAGACTGATAAAGCTTTGAAGGTTGAACAATACACGCTGTATCTGTGGGCATAGCTGGTATACAAACACAAAAAAATTCAAGTGTATTCTGCACAGCTGCCTACGACTTGAGGAAATCAATCCAAATGCCTGGGAAGACATTCCTTACAGCAGCACTCATAACTAGAGTACAGAATACACCACCCGTAGTACATCATCTTAAGAATATTTTAAGCATGGACTTTCTGCAAAGTGGAGATTAAAATGCCCTTAGACAGCTATGCCATGGTGAAAACATAGCAAATTGCACTTTTGAAAACATAAGCATAGCCCATCAAGGTGTAGCAGAGAGGAATATGGTAAAGCTTAGTAAAACACACATATGCACATTTTAACTAGTGTGGTTTAAGCTATTATATTGTTTAATTATGTCTTTCTTAGCGTCTCCAAACAGGGATATCTGTTATCTGAACAGCTGTATCAGTTAGCACAATTAAGGAATGACTGTCATTCAAAAAATCATATTCAAGCCAGAAAGTCTGTTAACAGATGGCTAGACAACAGTGTTTTAAGTACATAGAAAATAATACAAATATTGAATCATTTAAAACAGAAAAACAGATTTGAAAACAGAAAACGGCACTATTTATCCACGGCGTAGCTGGACCCCAAAGGGTTCAAACCAATGACATGAAAATAACCATTTCTGGTTAGAAGTACAGGTGCATGCCACTTATAATGGATCCTGTTAAAACAATGTATTGAGGAGGCATGTCACCGTCAAACAACATGGGCTTTAATGGGGAATTACTCTGGATAAAATGGTTATAACATATATACCGTTTAATACGTACAGTTCCACAGGCGCAAGTAAGGTACATCCAGGACAGTAAATGAAAGTCACGCTGGCAGTTGTGACATCAGGCAGGAAAGACAGTTGTTTTTGTTGGCACAGTCATTGTACAGTTTAAACGTACAACATATCCAATTTTAATTACATTTAGCAAATATAAATTTGTAAAATGTTACTACTTATTACATTTTATGGCCCACAAGAGCGTGTTTTCTACAAATAATAACCCCCAGTTCTTAGGCAGTTAAGCTTTCTTGTATTGTTTGAATTTAAGGTACTTATGTTCGCAGTTATGTACAGCATTTCTAATTGTTTTTACTATGTACTTCGTTTATAAAGTACTGATTTCCATTGTTCCTTGGAGCCCATTATAAGTTGAGTGTGCCTGTAACTGATGACAGAGTGACCGAAAGAGTATATGTTATTCTGCATTTGAGAAGGGCTTCTTTCCCATGCATTGAAACAGAGTAAGGAAATTCAGTACCTGCAGTACCAGTGGAATGACCACCAGAGGTCATTGGTCTGCAGAGTTTATGATACTCAGAACAGCCCCTGGGTTTAATTTATTAACAAAGTGATTTAAATGTAGGAAACAACTGTTAATTGCACATTAAGAATAATAACGTGATCACAAATCTGAAATAATGATAATGGGTAACAATATTCCCTGAACTTCCCTTCCACAGTTCACATCCCTGACTAATAGAACAAGCTGGAAGGAAAAAAAAAATGTGGCCTTCTGTGGTTGCCGTGTCAACACACTTGTGAAAGAAAATATAACATTTTAAATAACACAGAAGTTCTCTTAACAAAGGTTCTCAGTTTGGATTGGGTAGTTTCATGGATTAGATTTCCATGGCATTCTTTCTAAGTCCTTATTCTGAGTTGACACACTCCATTCTGAGTTACATAAACAATCCTGCTGTAACACAGCTGAAAACTGAATCTGATTTATGCCAAGGCCACAGACATCTAATTATTCAAAAAGAAGCAGTTGACTACAAGAATAGTTAGAGCTAAGATGAGGCTTGTGATACTGTGACAAGTAGAATAATAAAGAAGACCTTTTGCAGTCTAATTAATATACAAGAGAAGAGAACAAGCGAACAATGTACCATTTAGATGTCACAGTAAAAGGCCAGTTGCATCCAAAAAATCTAATGAAGAAACAGAATCTGAGGAGCATGCAACTACAATATTGGAGAGTCAGTGCGACAGTGAGAGGGGTGATTAGTTTTGATATCAGAATGGTGATGTTTTTTAGTTCAGTTTTGTACAATAATGATTACTCTTGGGAAACAAAACCATCTGTTGAAACTTACAGTAGCAATACAATAGAATGGGCCATGGTTTTGTATATAGTGTTGTGACAGAGAGCGAATTTATCCGAATCAACAATCTCCCTCTCGACACAGGAACTGTGCACCTCGTACTGAATGCTTGGGCAGTTCATTCCAGGGGCAGTCGGAAGCTGGCCATTCAGGAAATGGACGGAGTCATGGTACCAGGAGACCATGGGAATTTGCCTGTTCAAAAATCACATTGTAAAATGTTGGCACATAAAGTACTAACATTTTTAATAAGGTTCAACTGGTAAGAAATTTAGAAAATGAATACAATTAAATCCATAATAAAAATGGGTTTAGCTTTCGTTCTATTAAATATAATGCAATCCGAATATTCAGCTATCAGACAGCATGTAAATATCTATTAAAATAACGATTTGAGATTTCTGAAATACAGTATTACGGTGCTACCCCATTATAATGTGGTTGTTGGGATCCATAATTAGGAGGCTGCGTTATTCATGTTTCGCCTTATAACAAATATTGCCATTTTTGTTCCTGAAATGCTTAACAATGCCCACAAGCCAAATGAATATTGTAGCGTACCATGGAAAATGAAGGAAGGAGACACACACAATTTGCAGGTACTTGAATCCACGGTTTATTGGGAAGATTATTCCCTGGGCCACACCAAAAACAACAGTCTTGCACTCTCACAGCATCTTGTCTCACTCTTTAGTGCAGCACATTTCTTTTCCTACAGCTGCCCTCTTCGGAGTCAGTCTTATCAAGAAAACCTCAGTTTTAGTCATCCATGCAACGGAGATTCTACAACATTTATACATTTTGAAACTGCTGCTTGAGTTTCACCTTTTCTTACTCTGTCCACTGCATCGAGTTTCATTTTAACAGAGAAAGATTTTTTTGCTGTCGGCCATGCTTTGTACTGTATATCTGGAACATTCACCCAACGTTTGTGAGTCAAACTGCATTATGGGGGAAATGGGAGCCGCGACCTTACCGTGTTATAACCGATTCCACATTGTAACAGGTCGCGTTATAACAGGGCAGCACTGTATAAGAAAATGTTCACTTTTTATATCCTTTGTTTTGATGCAAAAAACTTTACACTATTAAATACTTTTTTATTGGAATAATACTGTTTCTTAACACACTACCATGGTTCAACTAGAATACTTGTGAAATAAAGATCAATAATTGTTTAACATTTCTGTTCAATACGCTGCCATCTTAATGAGCCCTACAATATAAAAATGTTCTCAACATTCCAGTATTGTCATCTTAAAAAGCACTTTGGACCTTAATGAGTGCTCACTTAGGCAGAACAGAGCATTTAAAAAAAGAAGAAAAAAAAACACAGAAATCTTGCAAAGTGAGGCCCCGTCAATGTAAATGTCAAAGATATATTTCCAAAAAACACTTTTCAAAGGGCTGGATATTTCACACGGTAGCAGATTTGCTATGAAACGGTGACACGTAAGCCTAATGTGCAATGTGGGAGTAACAGACAAAACGCATTTTGTTTTAACCTCTGACCGGAAACGAACAGACAATTCATTCTGCGAGCTGGCTGCACTCTGTGCCTCTGTTTTATAAATTGCACTCAACTTTCTGTCATGTTCAAGAAAAGCTTTGGTGTGGGTCTCCAGGATAATACAAGGACTATAATAATAGCCAGTAATTCAATATTGAAATAACCAACAAGCTCTGCTTAAGCAAACAATGCCTCTGCCCAGTGTAAATTTAAGAGCAGGCAATGGGCAGCCACATTATAAAGCAACCCACTGCACTACGCTTACAGAACATTTTTAAATCAATTAAATAAATAAACAGTATAATACGGTTATATTACCAACGATTACCCAGAAGAAAGCCCTTCAGACATATTAGACGATTACAGAATTACCAGCAATGGCAACAAAGTGAAACAAATTGCATAGTGATCCATAAAGATAATACACTACAACCACTGATATGGTATCAAGTCACTGCAATGGCTTACCAATGTGCATTGATTTCTGTCATTGTGGTTGGGTAAGAATGTTATAGCATGAAAATGCTACAAATGGCTCATATCGTTGGAGCTTTCCTGGGACTTGATTACCCGACCTCAATGGGTATAGCACCAAACCCTGTTAAATCTGCTGTCTTTTCTGCTGTGACTGAAACTGACTTGCAAAAGGAGGATGCAGCTTTTATATATTACCAAATACACAATGTCAGAGTTATTTGTAAAGCGTGTGCTATGTATTGTGACAATGTCAGTGTCTATAATTAATGTATTTTGTATTGTACTGTAGTAATGAGTAGTTGGCAGGATACAAGTGAGACTACCAAATACCACAGCTTATGATTCACAGGGAAACAAGCAACTTATTTGGGATTTCTGAAATACAGAACTGTAAGAATGTTCACTTTCTCTTAAAGCCTTTGTTTTCATCCACAAAATGGCCAAACTTTTAATCAAGGTGTTTTTGTGTTTGTTTTGTTTTTTTTGCAATAATACTATATTATTGTATAAACTATCACATTTCTTGTTAGAACTGATTTTTCTTTTAATGCTTGCTTGTTTTTTTTGTTTGTTTGTTTTTGTTATAATTGTAAAGAATCTATAAAAAAAAAAAGTAAAGGCATTAAATGAGAGAATGGATATCCAATACTGTGTCTTTCGTTAGGATAAAGTGACTTTCAATACTGAGTCCTGAGTTCCATCACTCCAGAACTTTCTGTGAGCACTAAAAGCCATAACATTAAATTAAAGAAACAAGTCTGCACTGCAGATGGAATCACCCTAAGCACTTCACAGCTCAGATCAATTAAAAAGACCTATTTTGTGTTCCAAAAAAATTAAAAAGGCTAAAGTCTGCAGTCTGTAATCCCATCCATGTTTGCTCTTGCAGCGTGTAAACAGCTTTGCCAGCTGTGTCCAGGAGTTAGCAGGTCTACTACTCCATACAAGGTTGCAGACAGTCACAAGATATTCAATTAGCATAAACAGATGCAAAGACTACATGTGCAGTGTATAGTACCTTCAATATGGAGACAGTTTAGAGCCTGCAGACCTTCAGTCATGTAGTTTCCTAGCTGGATTGAAACCAGGTTCTAGAAATTAAGTTACCCATTTTGAAAAAGCATAAGTACCTCGTATAGGACACCCACATAAACTTATATTTAACATAAAGGATTTGGGGGTGAAGAGCTGCAAAGAACAACAGTTACAGGAGAATTGAATGTATAAAATTCCCCTTTTTAGTACAAAAGAATATTCCGAAAAATGAAACAAACAAACAGATGTCTATAGTTAGCTTCTCCAACCTGGCTATAGTTTACAGTTCTAATACAGCTCGCAAAAATGTTTAGTGTGGTTTTAAGACATTCAATGTCTTTTTGCCTTTTATTTCTTTATGGAAATGATATATTGACAATGTTTTACTGATATGGTTAGGATCCAAATCACAACTTGAAGGGTTTGTGGGTTATATTAATTCAGTGGATAGCAATTTATAATTAAAATGTGACTCAGATATACAAAAAATACACTTCCTTGATTTAGAGATCTATAAAAGAGATAACATGCTACATACCACTCTGTTTAATAAACCTACAGACCGCAATTGTACACATCCAGGGTTTCTGATAAGAAATATACCTAGGGGTCAATTTTCACGTATTAAATGAAACTGCAGCACAGAAGATCAATACATTACAATATCATAAAAAATGTTTTCAAAATTCAAGATGCGCGGATATCAAGATATCAATTATTACTATGTATTTCTTAGCAGACACTCTTATCCAGGGTGACTTACAATTGTTACAAAATATCACATTACAAAATATCACATTGTAAAGTATCAAATTTCAAAATATCACATTGCAGAATATCACATTACAGATAAGAGCAGTTGTAAAGTACAATAAAATCAGTAGCAAAAAGATCATATTCAAATAAGAGCAGAAATAGAGAATATAGTGAATAGTTATATGTAAGACCGGGTTCGACTAAGAGCAGTTAATTTATATAAAAAATATTTGCTTATACGAGTAAAGTCCAGTATGAGCATGTAGTAAGTATGATAAATGGATGAGAATGATTTCAAATAAGAATAATTACAGAAAAATGTGAATACGGATACCTATAAGTCAAATACAAGATACAGGAAGTAGTTATAATTAAGAGCAGTAGTAGAATACGGAAGGTATGGAGCAGTTCAGTGCAAGTACAAGTTGATGCAAGTACTGAAACAATTGGGTGTCATATAGTAGAGAGTTGTGAGGTTTACAGATGCTGTCTGAACAGGTGTGTCTTGAGGAGGTGTGGGAAGGTGGTCAGGGACTGAACAGTCCTGATATCTGTTGGTAAGTCGTTCCATCACTGAGGGGCAAGGCTGGAGAAGGAGTGGGCTCTGGAAGCAGGGGAGCAGAGGGGGGTACAGCTAATCTGCCGGTGGTGGAGCAACAGAGGTGGTGGGGGAAATGATAGTCTGAAGATAGGCGGGAGCAGAAAGGTCTAGACAGTGATAGGTAAGTACAAGTGTTTGAATTGGATGCAAGCAGCGATAGGGAGCCAGTGCAGAGAGATTAGCAGTGGTGTAGCATTGGAGAAATGAGGAAAGGAAAAGACCAGGTAAGCAGCAGAGTTTTGGATGAGCTGGAGCGAACAGATGGCAGAGGTAGGGAGGCCAGCCAGAAGGGAGTTGCAGTAGTCAAGGTGGGACAATACCAGGGCCTGAACTAGGAGCTGCGTGGAGTAGTCTGTGAGGAAGGGACAAATTCTGCATATGTTGCTGAGGAAGAAACATCAGGAGCGTGTCAGAGTACAGATGTGCTGAGAGTAGGAGAGGGAGGAGTCGAGGGCGACACCAAGTTTCTTGGTGGATGAGGAGGGTGAGAGGGTTGTGGATTCAAGAGTGATAGAGATAGAGATCAGCGGTGGGGGAGGAAGAGGGGGAAGGAAAAGGAGGTCTGATTTGGAGAAGTTGAGTTTGAGATGATGCAAGTGCATCCAGGAGCAGATGGCCGAGAGGCAGGTAGAGATACGGGAGGAAAAGTTGGGGTCCGAGGGGGGGAAAGGAAAGGAAGATCTGGGCATCATCAGTATAAAGATGATAATGACAAGCCATGGGAAAAGATGAGGGGACCCAGGGAGCAGGTGTAGAGAGAAAACAGGAGTGGTCCCAGAACTGAGCCTTGGGGGACACCTGTCAAAAGAGAGTAAGAGGCAGAGGGTGAGCCACACCAGGACACCCAGTACGTGCGATCAGCGAGGTACAAGAAGAACCTGGCAAGAGCAGTCCTGGAGAGTCCCAGGTCAGCGAGGGAGGACAAGAGAATAGTATAATACTATGCATGATAGTCGCTATACGAACCGGGGTAAGTTTGTCACTTGCAGTAACTTTCACAATGTCTTTTTGTGTAAATAGAACACTGGACGACAGACATATTTCAACAGAATGGGCCTGTATATTTATTTTCACAAAATAAATCAAACAAAAACAAAATTCTAACTCCAACAAGGAGTATTAACTAAACTTTGTAAGTTCAAGCTAATCAAAAACCGGACAGCTACACCATTTACCGGTTCAACAAAACACATATATACTTTCCAAGTATCACTATACCTTTCACAGTCTGCACACAGGCCTTATCCTTCACACACTCTCCATGTGCTGCCCATCTTATATACACCTGCCTAAATTACTAGCAGGTGTCGCTAATTAGATCAATAAAACAATTAACCAATTAAACATGTGGCTGTGCAAAGCAGCCACAAAACTCACATTTTCACATGTATTTGGCAGGGACAGGAATTAACCCCATCCCTTCCAACCACCACCAACGCATAAACCCAACACTGTATTTAGAGGCTGGGCTCTAGTAGGTTGTATTATAATGCAGACCCCCTCGTTTTGTTTCTGAAACTGCTGTCCCAATACCTGCATTGCAATTTTAAGCCTATTCTTTTCCTGAGGCATGACATGTGTAATAATAGTGGAACCATCATTCGTGAATGATGCAGACTAACTGAAAGCGACTGTCGCTCCACTTGCTGCGGGTAGACTGTGAGGGAGAGCTAAATACTTTCTTCAGTGCCATGAACCTGACATTGCAGGCTCATCTCAACATTAAAATCATGAAGAAGGCAATTATAGCACTGCCATTTGTTTTTATTAGTCTTACCATCATGTTTTTTTAAAAGCAGGTGTTCATCTCTAAAGTGCTAATAGCAATAGCAAAAGCAATAACTGTACAGACTGCTCGGGTCCAGGCAACAGGTACAATTCAAATTACATTTCATGTTTCATGATCTGTTTTGCCTTGAAAAAAGTAATACAGTTGCACAGAGAAACTCCAGTGTTTCATTTACCTTACAAGGGACCAAAAAGGGACCTTTAGTGCTTAATATGGCAAACATTAGTCTTGAAAACAACTTCCAAAATAATGAAATAACACATATGCTGCAGTGTACGGTCTCTGTGACTTTCCAACTTTAGTATTAACTTATAATAACGCTGTGTTAATTAGAGGTAATTTTCAAGTTATGGTTTATGCTGAAGGGGATTGAAAAGGACAACTCCTTCTAGAAAGGAGCTTAAGCAGCCTGGTATAAGTCAAGGTTATAATAGAGAACACATTAAAAACCACAAGCAGTGTTATCACTGACTGATGATACACTGCTGTGAACTGCCAAACAGTGATTATTAGGTGTTTCTCTTTAGATTATTCTGTATTTTACAGAAAAATACCTGGCTATATTTGCAGACTAGATGCTCCGATTGTACTCTTTGTGCTTTTATTTATTTGGCAAACAGGGAAAATAGATTTACTAACTTAAGACTATCCAAGTTTATTTTCCATTTACAGGCAAGTCAGCCTGTGCAATTTCTCAGGTTGGTCTCTGTAACACAAACATTTACCAAAAGGCAGCCTGAATTATCACTGAGGGGTTTTTAATTTTTTTTTTATTATTAAACAGCTTCTCAAGGAATCTGATAGAGACAGGGAGTGATTTAAGAAATATAATGATTTTCCAACAATTGACACAAAATTTGAACAGAGAGCCACTCCTGAAATACCACTGTATAGTAGAGCCTCTAAAGTTCTAAAGTAAAGCTAGATAATGGATGGACAGGAGTACTGGTACCCAAAAATACAGCCACAAGGTGTTGCCACAACAGGGTTCCTAAGTAGCCACACCCTCAACACTCCTCAACACTTTGTGAAACTCCCTGCACACTGTGCTTGTTGATCCAGCTTACTTGCTACCTATATTTAGCACTATAGTTATTGTGCTTTTTGATGGACACCTTCACAATCCTCTGCAGCTGTCATCTTCCCCAAATTTGTTGCCAGTCAAACCTAACTGCCAATTGATTAACAGGTCCTGTGATTCCTCTCCTTTGTTCCTATCAGTTCTTAACAAAGTGAAAAATACAGTATTTGACATTCACTTTCCAGCTATACAGTAGTTCACATAAAGTAAAACTACAAAATATAACATATTATATATATATATATATATAATAAAAATACAATGTACTACTCAGAATTTGAAATCCATAATAACTTTCTTTCAGGCTTTTACATATCTCATAATAGAAGCTAGATCCTTAGCTCACCTCAGGGCGCTTTGCAGTCCCATTATGGTCATCAGCTAATGATAATGGCCATTGTTCTGGATTGTATTGCTTAAACAGCTGCCTTGATATAGCATTTACAGCTCTGCTGCAGCACAAGGAGAGTGGCAGTAACAAGGGGTGTCGTGCTTCTGCAGATCCCACACTGTAGTGAGCCTCTGAATCAGGCTGTAGGATCCTGAAACTTGGCCCTCAGTCAAGCATTTCTTCAAGGGAATTATGGAAGGGAATTCAAGTACGTTTTATAATTAGGTAGGTCCCACATCTTGGAAATCTGGACATTTTTAAATAGGTACATTTAGGGTATGTTTGAGTAGGGGGTAGCAGGAACATTGAGCCTGTTTGCATTTTGTGTTCCAAGAAAGCAATCAATGCCAAGGCTACTGTAGATGCTTGATAACATATTACTAAAATATGATCTAGTACCAACCTCTCCCTGTAACACTTTGAGCCATGTGAGGGGACCTCAAATGAAAATCTAGCATAGATTTGACTTGCTCTCCTAGCAGAGTCTATTGAGCAAAGCGTTAACAGGAGCGCTGTGTCTCAGAAACCACGTCAAGTTGATTGCAGAATGATTTCCCTTGCCGCCACTGCCATCTCTGGACCCCGCCTGCATTTGCTAAGCGCTAATCTAATGGGCTGATCAGTTTATATCTTTTTTTTTTTTTTTTTTTTTAATTACGTGGATAAAACATAGAACAGTACATCATCATGTTCTTACTGGGCTATACAATATTTATTATTGATATACCCAACCCAACCTGCACCAGATAAGGAGTGTCCAGTAGTTATGTTATTCTGGAGAATCCGATAAACAATGCTCCTTACTGCAATGGGCTAAAGTCTTTGCCAAGTGATACTATCTTCACAGACCAACCTGCTAACACGGAAGGTTCATTGACACAGTGAAGAGAATAAGTGAGCAACTGGATAGCATCCAAGGGAAATAATGTTCAACAACAGAACACTGAATTCAGAACTGACTGCATAAAGAGAAACATAAGAATATGTTTAACTCACTGACAGTTATGAACACCCAGCAGTGTTTGACATTATGACAAGTTTGTTCCCTAAAGATAACGGTGATAATATCAAACATCTTGTACAACTATAACTTTAAACATGTAATCATACATGCTGAGCTAAAACTATGAGACACTAAGCAAACAGTAGTACTAAGTAGACAGTGTTATAAGTTGACTTCAGTTTACAATTCCTTAATTTAGTGCTACATACAAAAAATGCAGAACAGACCTAACAGACATTTGGATATATAGAAATATACAACAGAAAACATTTAATTAGGTTTCAGGAGACAACAAATGGACAAAACAAGCAAGCAAACAAATAAACTTCCTGGCAGCAGGTCACAGTTTCTGGTCAGTCACCTCAAATAAACTACCAGGTAATTTGGTGTCCTGATGTTTCCTTAGGAGGGATTCTATAATAAATGCATGTGCACTTGATATTACAGCTGTCTCTTCTGCATCCCCCCATGGTGCTTACAAAAGTTCAGCCGACCTTTAAGTACAGCTTGACATCATTAGCTGCTGCAAACTGACTTCTCCTGTAGCTGAAGACAGTCTGCCCTCTTGTGACCTATGGCACCACAGCCGGGTCTCCATCATCATTAGGAGCTTAAGAATATTTTCCCAATTTCTGCTGCTCGACATTTTGGGGCTGTGGGTCTCTAATTTCCTGTCAGCCTCGTCAGTACAGGTGTCCATGTTTGGACTTCAAGACAGGCTTCAAGACACGTGCAGATTAAAAATAATCTCCCCAATAACCGTTGTAGCAGACCACATGCACTATGCCACATGCACTCTCTCTCTCTCTCTCTCTCTCTCTCTCTCTCTCTCTCTCTCTCTCTCTCTCTCTCTCTCTCTCTCTCTCTCTCTCTCTCTCTCTCTCTCTCTCTCTCTCTCTCTCTCTCCCGTGTCTGCCAGCTGTAATTGTGTCTGCAACGCCCTAACTGTAAATGAAAACCCTAGAGCCATGTTTTAGCTTCTCTTTTTCCCTGACCGGCCATATCTTTTCATTTGCTCTGCCTGTCAAAAAGTAAAGGGTTTTATGCAGCACTAAAAGGAAGTGGCAGAAAGTCTGGGTTTATATAATAAAGAAGATATAAAAACACCCAAGAAAACTAGCAATAGCATGCCCCAGGAGACCGTGGTGTACAAAAAAATATACTACCAGCTCAACAAACGCTTGCCCCTCCGCCCACAAGAATTGGTTATATATACCTGCTATACACTGTGGTTCCTAACCCTGCATTTTGTTTCAACCCTGGCCTTGATGAAAATGTTTTTCTGTTCTTTTTACTGTTTTTTCACAGTTGTTCAGTCACATGCTTTGCTTCAGGGGGTGGTGCAATGTTATAGACAGAGAGTCCAAACATGGCAAAGTCAAGGTTATACCTCAAAGGCCACCTCCCAATACACAATAGTAATTGTTTAGGAGATTAAGAGCATACGTAGGTCATTCCTCATGGGTTTTAGTCCTGGTACAATTTGTGACAAAAATCCTTTGATATCTCACATCTTAATCATGCTAGCTTTAGGCTGTTCCCCAGTAGATGGGAACCAATTGTGCCTGGGGCAAAACATGAACTTAATAAGCTATATCCCACATGGAGATATAGTAGAATGGCAATGGCTTGTAATGATGTCTTTCACCTTTAGGTTACCAGCATACAAGGTCATTCATATGGAAAGAAAGTAATTTTGTTCTTAAGACTAAAATGAATTATGGTGGTTTGAGGCCAGTTCTTAGTGGGCAACAGTCCATGTCACAAAAATAATTTGCATTGGGCTCCCGAGTGGCGCATCCAGTAAAAGCACTTGCTAGAGTGCAGGATGTGCTCTATAGCCTGGATGTCGCGAGTTTGAATCCAGGCTATTCCACAGCCGACCATGGATGGGAGCTCCCAGGGGGCGGCGCTCAATTGGCCGAGCGTCTCCCGGGGGGAGGGAGGGTTAGGTCGGCCAGGGTGTCCTCGGCTCACCACGCACCAGCGACCCCTGTAGTCTGGCCGGGTGCCTGCGGGCTTGCCTGTAAGCTGCCCAGAGCTGCGTTGTCCTCCGACGCTGTAGCTTTGAGACGGCTGCACGGTGAGTCCGCAGAGTGTAAAGAAACGGGTGGCTGACGGCACACATTTCGGAGGACAGCGTGTGTTCATCTTTGCCCCTCCCGAGTCAGTGAAGGGGTGGTAGCGGTGAGCTGAGGCTAAAAGTAATTGGGCATTTCAAATTGGGGAGAAAATAATAAAAACTAATTGGCAACGACTAAACTTTATCCAGGGCGACTTACAGTCATAAACAAAAATACAATCGCAGTACAAGTAATAATACAATTAAGAGCAAGATACGATAACGGAGCAGATAACAGTGTCAGTGATGGTTACATCAGAATATAATTAAATACAAAATACTACAGATTAAATAACACTTGTGACAGATTACAGTACTCTAAAGTACAGGATTAAAACTCCTAATTATATATATATATATATATATATATATATATATATATATATATATATAGCCTCAAATAGAAAAAATAATAATAATACAGCAGACAATGAGGTAAGTAGGTAGGTGTCTGGTGCAGGGCTGATTTATGAGAGTATGTGCTTTCGATGACTGATGTACTGTAACGCACCATCTCACAGAGGCTTACTTTCTTTTATCAAGGTTTTGTGGCCAAGCCATTTTTCTCTTGGAAAGATTAATGCCCAAACTACAACCTGGCAGTGTGCTGTTGCTCAGGGGAAGAGAAACACACTAAAGGTCTACTTAATTTTATTTTTTTATTTAGCTAGCTTCTGTTTGCTTCTTTGTTGGTTTCTTTAGACTCCAGTGAGTCTACCAGAACTCACGTCACTGAAAATACATGTTCACTATTTCCACCATACCAGTCTAACCTTGCATTATTCCTGTTCATAAACCTATGAGATTAGTAGTGAAGGAGACATTTTAGAGTGAACAGTACAGTCATGTTCAAATCCAGCACAGGGGACAATGGCAGCCAAGTGTGATCTTGGAACTCCATATCAATAAAATACTAATTAATCATTCTAAAGCAGACGTATTATCAAATCACAGCATCACCAGTAACAGCGACATAGTGGATTTGAAGAAACCACCAAGAACTTCGACCTGCTCTGTCCAATCTGTGGATCTTTATCCTGTTGAGCTCTGGGACTAACTTGTCATGCCAACCAGTGTTTTGACAGAACAGCTTGCACAAGAATTCCTAATATGGCAATTTTGAGGAACTGATAGTGAAGGTAGGGCAATTCCAAATGTTTAGGAAGAAAAAAAAAATCACCATTAGCAGTAAAAAATAGCCACCCATACTCTTAACACTACCAAACACCATAGGAACATAAATGATTCTAGGCAGTAATGTAGTGTCTGAAGCACAGATGTTTGGGAGGTAGGAAATGAAAAGTTGGAAAACCAACAATACAGAATTATCCCTTTGCAACCCCTGAAAACCAATCCTTTTTTTCTTTTGGTTGTTCAAGGTTCCAGTTCTTTTGCATGCTGTTTTCAGGGTCATTCAGCAGTTTGGTGACACAGGTGAAGTTTGGGATATCTGCTGTCAATCACGCAGCAGTGGTTTCACCCTGGTAATCTGACACTTGTGAAATAAGACCCATTATCAATCAAGAGAGAGCTTGGAGGCTTTTAGGGAAGTAACAGGAGCCCACATGCCACAGCTACTCTCCATCAACAGTGCATTTTTCGAACCGCCACTTAATATTCAAAGAGGATTGCAGGCAGCACGCAGAGAATCAAGCTCAGTAATAAACATGGATTCATTGCGGGATGGCCATGGAATACAAAGCTCAGGTGTGGAGCTCATTGAAGATCAGTTTGGTGTCATGGGGACCTGCATTCTTTAGTAATAGGCCTTTGGAGGGATGAGCAGATGGAACTGGGATAGAAGGAAGACTGCTTACTTTTCACAGCAATTATTTTGAACATGGGGGGCAGTGGGGTGGGGGGTGCTTTTTGGACTTGAGATAAGAGGACATTTTTAGGGTGTAATCCTATTTTATTCACAATTCGTTTTTGTTTACTTTACACTCACCAAGATTAATCCAGATTTCAAGCCAATTGCTTTTATATCAAGCTCTGCTACTGTAAAGTACAGCAAGGGTGGATATTTATCGGTGGTCCAGAAACCAAACTCCAAACTGACAAGCTCTAGAGAATAAATCCGTGCTCTACATATTGTGTATATGAGAGATATACAATTCAGAAAAAATATTCAAGTTTGAAAATAATAACACTATTATCCCTGCAAACAGATACTGCACAGTGGTTTTGATACAGTAATACGGTTTTCAAAATGTTATTCTGTTTGACCTGTGCATATTGTTTCATACCATCGTGATGTCAACATATGTTACCACTGTGTTACTATGCCATCATCAATTGATGACTATGCCATCATCAATTGATGGCTTCTTGAATATGGCCCATAAACAGGAAAACATGACACATTCCAACACGGACAATGGCAAAAGCTATCTCACCAAAAACAGACGGTGAAGTTATATTTGTATTTGGAAAAAAAAACAAACAGATCTCAGCACCAAACATATTACTTTTTATGAAGAAATGATTATCAGTGATTCAGATACATTTTTATTTAGTTTATAATTAGTGTTCATGTTTGAGCCCAAGCTTTACAAGCTATCCGCTATGCTGTCTTATTAAAGACAAACTTTGCATTACCTATTATTTGTCTTCCATTCATTTTACAATTTGTTCTTCTTAACCTCCATTCTATGCTGCTGGCCTTTTGGAATAACAACTGTTTTCTGTGTTTGATATCTTTAATTCTATAAATAGCAGCATTTATTAATAGATTTCCCAATTAAATGCTCTGGTTTGCAATAGTCACAGAGAAGACATCACTATCACTATGGTAACACACTGGAATTAAACCATATGATACATATTTATCCATTAGCCTGTTCTTCTGTCTGTCTCGCTACAGTATCTATACACTTATTGATTCTCTGTATTAAAGTACATTTCCTATCACCAGTAAAATGTTTTCCTAATAATTCACAGCAATTATGCAACTCACCACCAGTATCCACAAGCACATGGCAGTTGATATATTATTGTCATGTCATGTAGCTGATGGCCCCTTTACACCACAAGCGCCTGTTTGCATTAGCAGCCCAGCCTGCTTTGCATATTTACTGTAAATTGTTAAGGAACAATTCTGTACTGTAGTGATACTACCGTATGTCCAAGATACAAATTAAAAGCCTTAGCCTTGAAGGAAATCTAGGTCATTTATAAAAAAAAGAAAATCCTGCCTCATAATTCTCTTGGTGCTGGCGACACAAGAGCTCAGTATTGTAGCATAGGCTCACATTCTCTGTAGTGCAGAGAGTTGTATCATCTTGGTCCGCAATGGGTGAGAGTGACTAAAACTGTTTTGTCCATCGTGATTATGCAAAAGGAAGATAGTTTTATGTTTTACAGAAATAAATATCAAGGATGATATACCCATATACAGTGTGCCATGCTTTTAATAAGATTTTTTCTAATTACAATTTTAAGCTTGTAAAGAAATTGTGTTTCTAAATTAAAGGGGAAGGGAATTGAATTTATCATTCCAATTATCTGAGTTGAAGCATTCACGTCATTGTTTGAGCCTCAAAGACAGGTTCTGCCTTTCAAATCAATTTCTTCTGCCCACTTTAAACCACAGAGATTTGATTTACTGAGGAGCATCTGTGACCTTGCTATCTAAATTAGACATTTAGAACAACCAGATTGCTGGATTTTTGGGGGAGATTATAATTTTAAAACACACCACTATCCTCTGTTAAACATCGGCTTTATAACATTAGGTAAATGGCCACCTTAAAGTAGTTCTTATCTCCTAATCGGTTCTCTGAAATAGCCTTTTTAAGTTATTTTAATTGAACTCAGATTGATATCTACTATGTCCTTTGGATAGGCTGCAGTGAATACAAACACCCAAAACTTGAATTATCACCAGTGTGAACAGCTTTAATAGAAATCTGACTGTGCTGTTTGTTCTGAATTTAAAATAAAAGTAGATGTCTGTGCTATACTGCATTACAATACTGCAAACCAGTAGCTTCACCTAAAACCCAAGTTTTTACTCCATTATTACTTTAATAGTACATCATTTTAATCCACTAACTAACCACTACTAAGTATATACACTGATGCCAGCTGTTAGACATTGCTTAAATGTAAATAATGAATACAGTTTAAGTATAGGTAAATCTGTAATGTTATTGATTGCTAATTCTTGGATAGTTGGCAGATTTATCTTCCAGTTGAGTTTAATTAATGCCTAATTAATATCTCAACTATTTAAGGTAATATTGAAAGCGGAAGTATGATGTAACAAAACATGTTCTGGTTTTCTCATGTCTAACACTCAGTACTTTGACTACTGTAATACTTTCAAGTTTCACTGGCTTTCAAAAGATACATAAGCTACACTGGGAGCTCACATTGCAACAGGAACTTTGAACAGAAGGCACTCTAAGATGGTCCCATATAAACACAGTCATGTTGCCATGCTTAAACATGCAGTATTGTCTGCTAATAAATAAATAATAATAATAACCATGGTATACAGTACTTTACTATTCTTGTTATTCTTTTGCAATGCAATCCAAGTAAGATTGATGGAATTGCTTCATTAGCAGTATAACTTTTAAATGACCAGACTCATATTTCAGTTACAATGACCACAACAAATACTGTGGAAATATTACAGTGACTTTGGGATTAACATTGCAATTTTTTAAATTGTAATTAGATTGTTTTTCCAACCACATCTTGCAAACCGTAATGTAGCTGTGCCAGGTTAAAGCTTGGGTTTACAAATTCTGCATTGCTGCAGTCAAATCACTGCCTCGAAGGGACATACACGTGAAGACGTGATGCATTGTAGTTAGTTACATTTGCGGTTTGCTATGGCTTCCGAATGTCATATTAACCATTTCTCAGTTGCAGTCTGATTATCTTAACAAATGAATTTTTATAAACACCACATGTTTCCAGTTATTTGTAGAACTCAGTTGCGTGCCGTCAGGACCTTCAAGGTATTCTCTGCTGACCAGACAGTGCCAAGTAAACCGTCAGTCAATTGACATTACGTTGCCTCACTCACTTGCGTACAGTGTGCCTGCTTATACTATGAAACATACTACTCTAATTATTAATTGTTCATTTGTCTGACGCCTTTACCCAAGATGACTTACAAGGTTTACTATAGGGCAGCAGTGTGGAGTAGTGGTTAGGGTTCTGGACTCTTGACTGGAGGGTCGTGGGTTCAATCCCTGGTCGGGGAAACTGCTGTTGTACCCTTGAGCAAGGTACTTTACCTAGATTGCTCCAGTAAAAACCCAACTATATAAATGGGTAATTGTATGTAAAAATAATGTGATATCTTGTAACAATTGTAAGTTGCCCTGGATAAGGGCGTCTGCTAAGAAATAAATAATAATAATAATAACTATAGGTTAGGGGTTTCCTGAAGGGGATGTGATCAGCCAGTAAGAGATCTGCATTTCCCCCGCATAAGTCTAAAACAACGACCAGACGCTAGAAAAACAAACAGTTGCGGGTATTCTCTGTTTCAGTTGAAGGCTTTGAGTGAGTTTAACCAATAGGCGAGTCGAAGAATGTCCTGTTTTTTAGATAGGTGACCAATCAGGACTGAGCAGAGGCGGGCCATAAATCTCCCAGGGTATTCTCTGCCTCACTTGAAGGCCCTGCTTTAGCAACCAATGGGAAAGTCAATGCTCTGACAGCTGACCAATCATTAGTGAGCAACCCCAAAACATGAATATTCCTTGGTTAGCACTGCAGTTAGGCGGATAGCTGGATTTTGCACAATATTGCTTATAAATATACATTGATAAATACAAATACCTTTACAAAATAAAAAAATGTGAGAAAACAGAGACATCATAGTCGATTTGGTTACGAATCCTTTTTCAAGGAGAACGTTCTCTGAAAAATTGGAGATTGTTAAAAAAGGGAGATATACACCACAGATCCCTGAGCTGACACAGGAAGGGAAAGGATATACTCGGCACTTTCAGAATTCAAATTATGAAAGGTATCTGTGGCTTACAGGTAGCTGCCACTTAAAAAAAGGAGGGGGGTGGGGGAATAGGGGGGTAGGGTTGCGACGATTCTGCTACCTCAGTCCATTTTGTCACGGCACACCACTGGCAGAACTTTGGAGCGGGACTTGAGAAGAAGCATTTCGCACAATTTGCACCATCTGCAATCTGAAAGGTCAGCACTCAGCAAGCAAAGATTTGCCAAAATTAAGCATGTAAAACAAGCTCAGAGGAGATAAAAGTGTGATTTCACTTGCTCAACAGGTCTGTCACATCTTAACAGTGAAGAAGACATGAATGCTAAATGCCTGCCAGTTTATTAAGCCTCTTCTTCCTCCCACAAGCTGGAGCCTATCTCACTGATGAACCAAATGTAATTTATATTTTCCTGCACTTTACCTGTCGTAATGGTTGCTTTTACAGTATTAGCTCGACCCTGTATAAATAACACTTTCAGGACAACAAGTTATCTCACTGTTATACAGGATGCTCCAATTTATATAATTACTTTTTGTGATTTATTGTGTTATCTTCCTCCAAGTTCTACGTTCTGCTAATGTGCTGTCAATGTAATTAGTCGTATCTAGGTGGAAATCATTTATTTTAATCAAGGTAGTAACTTTATTGTGGAGAGGGGATGTATTGCCTTTGGAATTAAAATATGCCTAAACTGACCCCTGTGTATAGACTATTATGGACTTTCCTAGGTATCACTAGCAGAATACTAATGTTATTGTTATTGGCACATCCATTAACAATAACATTGGCACCATCTGAGGCATGATGTACCTGTATAAGGGAGGGGGCAATCATAATTATAATTTTGTTTTTTACAACCCACATTTTTTGATTAAATTAGGCTATTAAAATCAGCATCTCTTTCTGGTTGATTAAAGCGTTGATGATATGAATGTGTGACAATACAAAATGTGTTTGAGCAGGATATTATGTTTCTGAAAATTATTAAATTAACTGCTGACCTTTGCAAACATTTTCTACTTTGTTGATATTTTATGCTGTTCCGTGATGTGGAAATAAACTGTATTTTACAGTAAAAAATACTAAATAAATAAAATAAATAAATAAATAAATAAATAAATAAATAAATAAATAATACTAATACTACGACTACTACTGCTACTATTATTATTATTAATAATAATAATAATAATAATAATAATAATAATAATAATAATAATAATAATAATAATAATAATAATAATAATTATTATTATATGGCTGTTTACTTGTTATTAAGACTGTCATTTCACTGAGGGATTGTATTTATTGTATTTGATTATTATAATAAAGCGTGGCCATCACTAAAAAAAGGTCTTGGACCAGCTCTAGATGAATTTAAAGTGCTTTCTATTATTATTATTATTATCATTTATTTCTTAGCAGATGCCCTTATCCAGGGCAACTTACAATTGTTACAAGATATCACATTACATACAATTACATTTTTTTTTTTTACACATTATTTTTATATACAATTACCATTATTTTCACATACAATTGCTTTCCTTTGCAACACTTTATTAAACATACCATGAAAAAAAAAATAAAATGACTTCACCCCTTTGGGAAATAGATTTGAACATCATGGTACCGTATGTCTGTGGTCCAATGCAGGAGACAGTGCTTGTAGCTGGCATTAACCTCACTTAAACAAATTCCAGCTGCATTTTCTTGTACTTGCATGATGAGAATGACAGCCTATCGAAGTGGGCACTCAGCGATGACTGAAACTCCATCTGTTCACAAGGACAGTTAATGAGATTTGACTCACTGGGGAAAAAAGTTACTAAAATACCAAGTTAGAGCTGTCAATAAAGAGTACTACTGGCACAGATTAAAACATGTTCTTTAGCCAGGATTGTGCTTCAAAGAGCTCATGTTCAACATTACTTGCTCATTGCTCTACTCAACACTAGTTGGCTAAATCAATAGACTCCTTAATTCTTTACTACTTACCATTGTGAAGAGTCATTATTGATGATGGAAGCTATTCATTTGCAATCCTTTTATTTCACATCATTAATCATTACAGGGTTAATGACACACACACTTTAATGGTTGTTGACTCAGTGAAAATGGGCTAAATTCTAAGCATGTTCACTAGGCAGGGCAATGTCAATGAGGAGGAAGATTAGGAGGGGATATCTGGTCGAGGGGTTCCACTGAGAGGTGAGGCTCAGGCCTCAGGCCTTGTGTGTCAACAAGTACAGGACTGTGCATAGTTGTTTCTGAATAAAACCATGTGATGTGCAGCACACGTAAATGGTATGGCTGAAACACTTTCCCCTTCAAGATTCTTCTTGCAATCCTGGCTCGTGTCTCGGTCATTCCTTCTGTAACATTGGGTGTTCTGATTACAAGAGTCTGGCATTTTGTTTTTATTTTATTTGCTCCCATATAATGAAATGATGACAATTCTCCAAAATGCTCATAATGTGTGTTTTTTACATCTTGAATGAAATGGCGTATTCAAGCAAGTAATGTAATTCCAAATGTCATGCAAAATAAATAAATAAATACACATTTTAAAAAGCAGCTGGTTTTCTAATACAAACATGGATCTGTCAAACAAACAAACAAACTGTGGGAGAATCATTTTAACAACCGCTTATTTAAGAATCAGGATTTGAAAAAGATTTAAAGAGACTCTTATGATCTCTGGTGTTGAATAATATCCTTGAATTACAGTACAACGGTACATGATAACAGATCTTTGACAATTCTGAGTACAAGTTTTTGATGACTTATAATATAAACATAGCAAAATTGTGAAATCATAGTAAATCACAAAAATAACTTAGGTAAACATGATACATAAAATTAGTATAATCGTGGTAAACTTTTGAAACGGTAAACCTAATGAAATTTGTTTCAAGTAAGATTAGGCAGCTTCATCTATGGGTGTTTCCATAACAACACATAAAATAGTCCATTCACATTTTCATAGCCGATTCTACATTAAAAACAAACAAAAAAACAAAACAATGGATAATATCTATTAGCACAGCTTGTGGGTAATACATAACCATGACATAAAATGGTAATAGCTGGATCATAACTTCTTAAATAGTAGAATAATTGTGTATTTACCCGGACATTGTCTGTAAAATGGTGTTATAATGTAATTACATCACGTAACAAGATGCTGATCACAGGGAAATTCCATTTAATAACAAAGTAGTTATAAGAGCAATAACCAGTGGTTGTTACCCGGTTATTACAATGTAATTACATTGTTATGCGTTGCTATTTATATCATGTAATATAACATGCTTTCTAATACCCAGTAACAGAAAGGCATACATATCATATGTATATTTCCTGGACAGTACAGGAACTAAGGAGCAGCGCATTAAAAAGATCAATCTGCCAACTAGCTAATAAGCACAAACAGTGTACAGTAATTATTGAGAGCAACAGTTCCTCTTGCTAAGTTATCAGCGAGAACTGCCTGACTCTAAATAGCAAGGATAGTTTACGTGTTTTCATGGTATTGCCGCAGCAAATGTAAATCAGCCAAAAGCACCATTTCACTTTTAATTTGTAGTTCCTAATGCTCTTAGGTGAAATGTAGAAAAAAATTCAATACCTGTCATACAGTAAGAGAAATAAGTCGCCAAAGTAAGGTAAACATGTCCTTCTCCTTTTTCTCCAGTTTTTTTGGAGGTTTTTTCAGACCCCAGGCACTTTTATCCACATATATGTATATTACAGGACATCCGAGTATTAACTTGTTTTGTCAACATGGAAATATACTAGGGAACACACTTATTGTGACGTCTATATCATTTATATTAAATTATTTATTTCTGTCTTAAAATGGAACATTTGCCTGCAAAAAATATCTTTTTTTTTTATAATATAAAAAAAGTCTAGCACGCATAGGATTTGAAACTATAACCTTCAGTTTACAAGCGTGTTGTGTTACTGTCAATGCTACATGATTAGTTGAGAAAGCAAGTAGTATTTTGAAAGATGAAGTCAGCCAGCTGAGAATTCTCGGGATCTGCTATTTTACATTATGGAGATTTTTTTGGAGTCCCCCCCCGAGTCATCTCATCATTCTGAGATTCTGATCTTGACCTCTGAAAAATGCTTGTTTCCTGTCAATGTAACGCACATTGGGGTCCCTGTTGGCACAAGGAAGTACGGTTTCCTCTCGATACTGGTTGATGAGAGTAACGCTATTTGTGGTCCCCACTGGACAAAAAGGTTAATTTCTGAGAAATAGCTGGATAGCCTATATATTTGGTAAAAGTAAAACATAAATAAATACATACATTAATAAATATTGAAATAAATGAATACATAAATCAATACATACAGGGGCGCTGGAACTAGGGGTGCTGGGGGTGCGGCAGCACCCCCTGGATTGAAATGCTGTGCACCTGCTTCCATCATATACAGGGGTTGAAGTTTTGTTCAATGGCTTTCAGCACCCCCACCATAAAAATTGTTCCAGAACCACTGAATACATAGACATTTCTTTCTTTATTTATCCATCTTGATATTTATTTATTTATTTTTCACTATCATATAAACACTGCCATTCAATACTGAAATGAAAATAAAAACTCAGCAGTTCTTGTTCAGTTGTATATTAGTGAAGAATTTTGTACATAAAGGATTGTCATGCTTTCATATATTTTTACTCTAATCTATCGTTTATGTTACATGTATTGTCAGGGGAACGGATCATGAATATGTACACAGATTCACATCTTAACCCTTTCAAAAGACTAGGCTATTATTTATATTTACCCTATCCAAACAGCAATACATTGCCTCAATATAGGTTGAACAATTTTGCTATTCCCATAATGTGTGTGTGTGTTATTATCCATTAAACGAAAAAATAAGTGATATCTGAAACAAAAAACAAGTTATAAAAATTAGAAGAAACAATTGGGGCAACCTTGGCCCCCATCAGTTTTACAGTTGTGCCTACTTGCTTGGTGCTGGGCAAGGTTGCCCCAATGGTTTCTTGAAACTTGGCTTCTGTTTTTGATATCTCCACTTTAAATGGCTGGGCACTTTTGATAACTTGGCATTTTTTCATATTTCCAATGTGTTTTTGTTTCAGATAGATAGATTCAGTACAGCAAGTCATCTAAAGAAAAGTGGCTTATTTGCATGCCTGACAATGCACATTTTCTTTCCCGGATTGCAGATTGAAATACTGTCTCTGTTGCAAGTTTTCCCTTGGCGCCGTACAAAGATAATATTTGATTTTATTGCTTATAACAGATAACAGTTACATGACTCATTCAAATAGCCGTCAGCCACCATTATTCACAAGGACAGGTATGGAAATGAGGTTTATTAGCAATGTAACTGTGTTTTATACTGAAGAGATGGTGCTCCATAGAACTCGGTAGGTGCTTGACTCTACCTCTCACAAAACAGAGCTTTTCCTTAGATATATTTAGATTGCTTTTTTCCAACATGAAATATATATTTTTCATGCACTAATAAGCTGGTGGCATAAGAGTATGTACAGACTGTATTATTATTCATTTTCTTTTTTAAAATAGGTTCTGTCAAAACAAATATACTACAAAATATATTGTTCCAATAAAAATCATAGAAGAAGAAGGACTGCATTTTATACTCTATTTGAAGGTAGATGGATTTGGTGCTGGTGAGAAACGAGGGAAGATTGATAATTGCTTGGCCTCTCTATTGATTAGGATGTATCTCCATGATTAACAAACGAGAACAATAACTCCAGACCACCGCAACTGTGCAGCTCTGGCTGCAGTTACCCTTCATATTCAATATAAAGATCTGATACTACATACATCATTCACAGAACAGTTTAGTTTGTATTTCTAAACACTCTGGATGTGCTGTTGTCTGGATGTTACTTCAGCATATACTGTACCAACTGCATGCAGTTTGTATTATGCCATACAAAAGTGACACAAAAGTAAAAACACTTTACCTAAATCCATAAAAAGACCCAGTCTCTTAATATGTTAAGAGAAGAAGTTACCCATCCATGTATTATAACAAAGACACATGACCTTTGTTTGAACTTCTCCAGAAATATCACAAACCAATTTTATGAATGACCATCATTACATTTAATCTTCACATGATTTTCTGAATGTTACAGACCGAGACAAAATACTGGCTTGTAGTATATCTTGTAAACTATGATTACCAGTATTTAGAAATCCATACAGTGTCTGCAACTGCAGAGCTTATTCAAGATGAGCTCTGAAGCAATGATTTGTTCAAACAGTTCACTGTAAAGATTGAAAAGCTATGTAGTTATAATGTAAGTAATATAACCAGATATGTTTGGAATAATGTTATTAGTGGTGATCACTACAGCAATCAAGTACCTACTCATTCTTGTTACCAACAATTGTCACACTGACCTATGACAGGATTTGAATGGGAGACAATCAATTAAAAACTGTATATGTTACAGAGTTTGCACAAGCAAAGAGTAAATTCCGCCATGACACTGTCAGTGGGAGGTAGAGACACCATGGAGAGTTTGGACAGCACTAATTTGATGTCACGTATCTGTACTTGTTTGCAATTTTCTGGATGGATACATTGACATTCCTCTATGATTACTGCCTCAAAGACTTTGATAGTGATATTTATGAAATTGCTCTAGGCTGTGGTTAAGAAGCCAGCTGAAAAAGCTGCAGGCAAAATAATAATAAAAAAAAACGAATTATTGATGTCAATTAATAAAGACATGTAAGGCAGAATGTGTCATTCAAGCCACGTTGGGAAATGCCATTTGAAATGTGTGACCTTAATAAAGTCACTCTTTACAGTGAAAACAGCAGTCTGGAGAACAGCTCCTGTGGAGTCCTACTGGCTATGGTCCATTTAGGCAATATTACATGGTTTTGGGTGGGATTGTGGAATGACAATGAGTCCATGCAAGTATCAAGTTCTGTCACTTCTCCCATTTACTGCTCCTGCATCACCTAGTCTCAGATAATGGAGTTCTATTTATGGGTTTTATGAGGATACAATCGGCTGTCTTCTGTGCTAGGTGCCAGATTGCTAGATTGATAACAGGACTAATCCTTGTATAATTCCTCTTCTAATGTCTATAGAGACACTCAAGTACCTTAATACATCAAGATTTAAATGCTTTATAATACCCATAAACACTCCTAAAACTAATACAGCTAATACTGGAAAAAGTGAAGCAAGTGAAAGGAGTAAAAATCAATTCTCCTTTCACTCCTGTGATGAATTTTCTCCGCAGAACAAATTAAGTGCATGTTGAAAAGTGGCTAATGAAAGGCTGGAGATGCTGTCATATATTATGGGATGCCAGCGACGTTCTATCTGGTTTGCTTTATTAAGTCCTAACTAAAAAAAAAAAACAGCAGTAAAAACTTAACTTTTTCAGAGGACCTAACATTTCGGAATGCAGGTCAGAGAGTGCATACACACAATTTATTTTATTGTTACATTTAGAATGATGGGAAAACACTTTCCTGGATTGAGCTGGACGAATACAAATACAGCAGGGGTTTTGCCAAATGTGACACCAGGATCAATTTCTAAGGAATAAGCTGTGTGAAAATATACAGGCTAGGTTGAGCAAGACAGAGACATTGTTGATTAAGTACTCATCATCAATTAATTATAAGCACTCATACTCTAAACTCACTGTTTTTGGTTAACCCCTTAACTGAAATCATTTTTAACATCAAGCTATAAATGTATTGGGATGCATTAGTTACAATGGTTTTGGATAGACTAGTGTGTTGCAGATGATTGGTCAGTGTGTTGCATTGACCAATTTTGCAGAAGAGCAGGGGACTTTACCAAGCTGTCATGGATAAACAATTACAATAAAGGTCAATTAAGTTCTGATCTGGCCAAAACAAAGCTTCAATTCCACAAACCCTCTAAACTGTAAAAGCAGGATATCACTGTAATCAAGAATTGTCTTGCTCTAAATATCATCACATAATAAACGGAAAACCCCAGAGGTAAAGCAGGATCTTGTGTGCTCTGCACTGGTCAGCCCACATTTGCAACTCCCCCCTTCAAGTCTGATATCTTCATCTTGTGCAGCATATAATACATGTAAAGCAATTGGGCTAGACCGTCCTAATTTCCTGTGAGATAGATGCCAGCAGAGTATTACGTTTTATGACAGGACTTATTTCGGAATGTGCTGTGGAGATTGGATATTTGAGTGAAGGGTGGATGATGTTTGTATTGTATTATTTGAATTGATGTGTCTGAGCCACACTCTTGGCAAAAGGACACCCTTGGAAATGTGTCTGAAATTTAATGTGAGTTAGAAATACAGGTTTCGACAGAGCCAAATATAAAGAAACTTGGTTATACATTTAGACTAATGTTTTTGTCTTTATTAATCCAGCTTGTGTTTGCCCCCAGGATTCATTTATTGACCCCTAATATCAATGAACACAATAACACTGGGTGGGAAAAGTCCTGCATTAGGGCAGGTTTATCAATTTTACTTGGGCAGTAAGACCTGCTGCTCTTCATCCCTTCAAACCGCTTTGAATGCGCATTTTGTAGTCTCTATATATCAACTCCACTGTCCAAAAGACTGGTAAAAACTGAAAGGGTTCGAAGGTAAAATTCTTAAATAACACTAGTCAAGTAGACAACCATTCAGGATGGAGCCTTCTTCCATGTACTAATGCTAATTTGATTATTTCTTATCTGAGCATGCAAACTGAAATTGACAAAATAGTTATAGTCCTATTTACATAAGCTTTTTTTTCTGCATCAATTTACCCAGGACCATTCCTTGCTTCTAAGTGCCTAGCTTATTTCAATTGACTGCTTTGCTGGCTCAGAAACATTCAAACTGAACCAATAAATTGGCTGCCGTACCAATGGTTTCCTTGGACATATTAGAGCTAAAACATGAAGCATTTTACACAGCTAGGATTAATCGTGTGGCAACATACAGAATGGAATAGGTATTGGCAACCATTGGGTGTATGCTATTCCAAGCAAATCTTATTCAGGCACAGTCAGATTGCTTGGGGGCAAAGCAGGGCTAAACTATGATAATAAAGATTCTTCTGTAATAAAACAGCACACTGAGATCATTCTTGAATATTTTACACAAAACGGCTACCAGAAAAGGTTGATCTCCAGACCACGAGATCTCTTTAGTTTTACTCAGCTTTTAATATTGAGCAAGCACTGTTTAAGGTTATAGCTGACCATTGTTGACTTGAATTTAAGAACAGTAAAAGATCATTAGGCTAAACAAGCTGTTTAGTTGATTGATCTTGTCTTTACCTTTCTGCTTTCTCCCTATGTATTATTATTATTATTACTAATTAGTCATTTAGCAGACGCTTTTATCTAAAGCAACTTAAAGACTTGGGAGTGAACTATGCATCAACAACTGCTGCTGCAGAGTCACTTACAATAGGACCTCTGTTTTACATCTCATCCGAAGGACGGAGCACAAGGAGGTTAAGTGACTTGCTCAGGGTCACACACAGTGAGCCAGTGGCTAAGCTGGAATTGAACCAATAACCTTTTTTTTATTTAGTAATACTCAGATCATGCCACCTAGAACAATTGGTCTTCATCATTGCTATTTCAAAAATCACACTTTTGATACTTGATACTTTTATTTCACACTTAACTCTGCTGAAGAACTAATTGAGTGCCCCAACATGAACACACACAATATGTGTAAATGGTAAGAAACCCCCCTCCCAAGTGCTAAATACAGTGCCTGACACCCCACCAATGCTTCATATTATTTCTCAGTGGAGTTGTTCATTTCTGCTGTGGGAGATTAAAGCCATTTTAATATTAATGAAATATTTATGAGATTTTAATAACAGTGATGGATTCTTCATGTGAAAGTAATCAGGGTTAATCACTTTTAACGAGATGACAAGGAACGTGCAAATCTTGTACAAAGCTATTGCAATGTCCTGACAAATTATACACTTGAGTGCTGGTTTAATTTTACATGTTCTTTTATTAACCTTGTTGCCAGGTAACCTACATTAAACGTAAACAGTGCATTGCTTTCTTTGCGAACACTTATTTATGTATATGAGGTGAAGCATAGATGATAAGAACTGGGGGATTCCAATATTCTTATCCAAATACAAGATGCCCTGCCAGCTAAAATATAAAAACTGAGAAAATCAGTGAATGAAAAAATATTGGAGGCTTGCTGTAATGTTAGGGGGGATGTTCAGCCTCATTGGCTAATCTATCACATACAGATTCCAATACTATTATAATTTAGCTATGTAAGTACAAGGTGTTCCCTTGTTTGTCACATATTATAGCACATTAACTTTTAGAGTTGTATGATGCAACATTTTGGCCAATAGGGTACATGATAAGAGAAATGATATGCATGTGACAACTTGTCATGCACGGTGGTGTATCTCGGCAAGTTTAAGACTGATGTGAGAAACTTAGTCCAAATCGATAGGACTCTGGCAGGTACAAGGTACAAACATATTTTGTTTTGTGATACATTACCATCTGGAACTTAGCTCATTCATCCTACATATTGCAAAATGACAATGATCTGAAGGATATTGCTAACCTTATGAAAGCATATTTGCAAATGATAAAGCATGTGGAAAATTGCTTATATACAGTGAGCTTTCCTGCCTAGAGCTCTGATATAAAAATCTGATGGATCAGAAAAAAAATGAGAAGGCCACTGAAAAGTCTTGTAGAGCTGTGGAAGGTCTTGGAGAACATGTGGAGTGACATCTCTCCTGATTGTTTGAAGTCATGTATAGCAAGTTTTGTATATTATGGTGACAGAAAATGAAAATATCAATGTGAAATATAATTGACATTATTGTCAGTGTCATTTTATGTGTCTATACTATTTGGTTGATTGATCTTGCCTTTACCTTTCTGCTTTCTCCCTATGTATTATTATTATTATTATTATTATTATTATTATTATTATTATTATTATTATTATTATTAATTAGTCATTTAGCAGACGCTTTTATCCAAAGCAACTTAAAGAGACTAGGGAGTGAACTATGCATCACAACTGCTGCTGCAGAGTCAAAAGGCCACTATACTTATATGCTATAGGCTTAGCCAACAGTAAAACATAGAGTTGAACTTCTGTCCTAATATGGCTTGCTAACCATGCTAAAATGGAGAATTACTTTTAAAATGTACTGAGGTCATTTAACAGGGTGAGATAATTGCCACCTTGTTTCTGCGCTGCTGCCTGTGAATCCCCCCTCTGTTCCCGTCCGCTCACCACTCTCCCTCACACTTACCCTTGCAAGCTTGTATCTCAGTGCCAGGGCTGCGTAAAAATTAAGACATCAATTCATTTACCAAATATTTGGGCCTCATTCTTTTCCCTTGTAGAAGTATCGCTAAAGGTGCGCACAGTGAAAGGCCTCCACAATCTGGGACCAGATGGCCTGGCTGTGAGGCTGTCTTTAAGAAATGCAGAAAGCAGAGCAGCATGGAGGAGGTGAAGAGGCTGTCTGTCTATCATCGACGCTGCTCCCAGCGACACCTGCCCCATGAGCTCTAGACCCAAATCTGCTGTGCATCCCTAGGCAACCCAGCTGTGAATGGGTACTTGTTGTAAAAATCAGTGTAGTCAGACAGTCCCACCGTGCTTATTGGAGACCGGTGACTATTTGAAACCTGGCACATATTATGTAAGATCACTAACGTCTTCAAATACTTCAGATGCCATCATGAAAAAGCTGCCTGCACACAACCTTATAGCAATGACATAACTAAATGACAACATTCCAGCAACGTCATTAAAGGTTGTGTGTCAGTGGGTATTAAGAAATCTGCATCGAAAAACTCAATTGCATCTACTACTGTTAATAATAATAATAATAATAATAATAATAATAATAATAATAATAATAATAATAATAAAAACAGTAAAATCCAATAAAAAGACAGACATGTAAATATCGGAGCACAAGCGTTTATTACAGTAGGCTTACAGAACAATAGTAAAAACTTCAAAACATGGTTTTAAAAATTAACAATAAAAGCAATAAGTATAAGCTTAGTTATTGTTCACCCTCAGACTTCTACATTGGTAAGCATGGACAAACAACAGAAAATGAACCAGCAAAGAATCTTCATTGTAAAACAACTGCATGAAATACTGCTAATACGAAAAAAGGCAACCCTGTAAATATCGGAAAATAAGTTTATACTGTGGGCTCACAACACACTCAAAAATGCTTCAAAACTGGTTTTAAGTAAATATCTACTTCACTGAGGAAGTAAAGGATGCATATTTGCCCCACACAGCAGATGGCTCCTTGATGTAAGGACAGTGGCGAGATCAGGGGTAAATAGCACACATTGGTATTATATCAGCTGGCACCAGATAACCTGCATATTAACAAGACTGGAGCTTTTCCTGCTTACAGAGGGATGCCAGCAGGTACCCAGGGCAATGATTTCTTCGTCTGGCAAGTTCACAGGAAAGTCACTCTGGCTGTGACATCTCTGGTTTCTATATCAGACTACAGCGTTACCTTAGCTGGCTGGTGGTGACATTTCAGGTTGCTGAAATCTTGAATTAAAACGTAGGGTAACAACCAGTAACAGAGTAGTATTCCTGAATATCCAGGACAACTAGTAATGCATGTGCCTTGTTTTGTGTCATTACTATAAACAAGAAGCAAGGTTTCAATGTATGCGATTGATATGCCCAAAGACCACACTTTATAACAAAATATGACTTTTTGTATTTATAAACCATTTACAAATGCTGTCACTTGGTAGTTAATACCTTATTAATACATTCTAAACAATCTATAAAGCACCTGTAAATGAAGTATTTACTGATTACTCGTTCTTGGGTGTGGATAGCATTATATTTGTGGGTTTGTAACCTGACCGTACAAACATCTTTCCAATGGCAATGGGTTTCACCTTGATTGCAATATACTGCATCTTTAAAATGTCCCTTTTGTTCTTGTCCTTTTCTATGTTAAGCTCCAGGCTTTTCACCTTAGATCACCGTGCATCTGTGTACAGCACCGGTTCCACAAACGAGGAAAGCTTTCTGTTTATGGCTGAACCATCTTTCACACTGGGCTTCAAAAGGCTGCATTTTTCAAGTTCTGATCTCGACTAATTAATCCCCCTTCAGTTTCAGGTTAGTCTGCTCCACATGGTTCCACCTGATTGGCTCCCATAGTGAACCTCAGTGACGAAGAGCAGTCCATCTGTTCAGAAGCACATGTAAACAGAGTGCTGTCACTCATGCTCACTATGGATATTAGGAGAATATGATCAACAACTCCCTTTGTCAATAATTGCTGTAATATTATAAACTGTCTTGTGTTTAGTCGAGGATTTTTAGATTAAAACTGTACCTTTTCGTTTAGGCCTATTCGGACAGCATACCACTGTCCAAATAGGCCTAAACGAAATCATAATTACAGTGCCCCTATAGCAATTATTTCCTTATGATGACATGTTATTTAATAGATTCATATCCGCAATATCTTCAGTAACTGGGGTTGTCAAAGAAAATGCTAACATAAATTATCATGTGATGTAATTTGTGTCATATCAGTAGCAACCAAACTGGCTGCAATTATTTGATCACCTGGGGGAAATGGAAGTAAATAAACTTCTCCGTTCTGTATATCTAATTGGTATGAGTAATTGGCGCATTTATTATTGAAGGTAATGCAATACATTCTTAATTAGTTACAGATTAATCAAAATTAATGTATTAACAAAAATAACTAAATAAGCATGATTAATATTTATTTTAGTTAATCATTGAAAGAGATATTTATAAATAAAGCTATATACATAATTAATCAAAGCTAACAATATTTATTATGGTACTGAAATGTTCTAACTTACAGTAGTGTCAATAATAAAGGAAGGGGAGAAAGAATAAAGATGGACAATCTCTTCTTACAGACATCACACAACGAGAGAGAGAGAGAGAGAGAGAGAGAGAGAGAGAGAGAGAGAGAGAGAGAGAGAGAGAGAGAGAGAGAGAGAGAGAGAGAGAGAGAGAGAGAGAGAGAGAGATGGAGCGTGGCAGACCTTGTAAACCATGGTCAAGGTTTGCGTTCAAATAGGTGTCCCTTTTAAAAGCTCCTTTATAAAAACTTCTAAGCCTCAACATCACGACTCACAGGTTTAAATAAGATATCAGATCATACATACTTTATAGGCTTTGTAGCACAGTATATCAAACAAGACACGCTTTGCTACCTTGTGCTTCTCAGTTTCAAGTGGCAGGCTTATTTACCTGCTTTACCTCAAGCACAACAATGGCAGCCTCAGAGACTTTTTTATAGCTCAGCACTTATCCCTGTTTTTATCCAAAATGCCAGCAAAGGGTCGCTGGGTGGCCTTATTTTGAAGTAAATAAATATCTGTTTCCTTACCTGTAGGCCTTTTTTCTTTCTTTTTTTTTTTAAATTAATTACGAGTGCCCAATTTTACTGAAGGACAGTGGGTGTCTTCCTATCCCAAGCCAATTATGACCTTTGGCTTTTTGTTATGATAAAAACGAATTGTTGTTGTTTATAGAAGTGTATTACAGTATGTGTAAAAATGTGATAGCCATTCTTGGTACCAACTGTTAACCTTCGAATGGCTGAATGACATTGACCTTTTGAGTTATTGGAAAGGTCAGACAGAGGTATTTCCAAATTAGCACCAAAATAAATGTGTTTACCAAAAGAGTTTGTCCTTTAAAGCTACTTTTCCATTTTTTATTTGTAGATTTTTTTTCTGAGATCAGATACTGTCATGAGTGTGTACAATACTGCAGCAGTCCCTATAAGGAAAGTGTTGTTTGGTACATTTGTTGTGAAGTCAGTCAAACAGACCAAAGGACAAAGAGATGGCCCTCCAGGATGGAGGGGTTGCCTCCATTACAGTAGACAATATCTTCACTCAGGGGCTGCACTGACTACATTGTGATGTATTTAACCTCCAGAGCAGCGAAGCACACTAAACATATAACACATTAAAACAATTACAATTAAAGCCTGTGCAAGGTATTTGGGTAGGCATTGACGGGATTAGTTGACTTCAAATAGGTTGATTTTGACCAAAGTACATAACAGGTCTGCAACAAAAAGCGTCGGGCAATTAGCCTGGGTGACTCTAAAGAGGGTGACTCTAAAGAATAGAAATTCAATTAGCTGGATTCACTTATTGGCAAAGGATTTGTGCTCCCTATGAAGGGGGAAAAAGCATTTCTTTGAATCATACAACAACACACACATTTTTTTCCTTCTTAATGCGGCCAATTATAGATGAAGGCAATGGGAGAAAGTGAGGGGGAAGGCTATTGTTCAGGGATACATCTCGATTCTGTAATCCAATATTCATGCCTGAAAGCTCCGGTAAAAAGGACATTGTCTGATTGCAGTTATACATGGCATCACTCAACAGGGGAACAGCAAGAACAAGACCCTCTCCATTCTCTTGTATAATTAAGAAGCTCTTACAAAAGAACTCCTGTAAACTACTTTGTCTTTTCATTCTCTTGCTATTTTTTTCTATCAGTAGAGGAAAGGCACTGATCATGGGACCTATTGTAAGCAGTTCCTTCTCCAGGTGTCAGAACTGGTCAACCAGGACCTTGATCCAACTATGGGACCAAATAAATTAATCTGAATGTTGAGGGAATATTGCCACTGTTTAAATAATAATAATAATAATAATAATAATAATAATAATAATAATAATAATAATAATAATAATTAAAATGTCATGAAACTCAGGCTCCCAACAGTGCATGGTAGATAATTTCAACATCAGTATTTAGATCCCCGCTGTTAAGATTAATTGAATAGGGCTGTATGGGCAGGATTTTCAAAAAACAGTGTTATTGTATCGAACTCGTGGTATTAAATGAAATGTGTTAATTAAATCAATTCGTTAATGCTTTGAAATTGGGTCGATGATGTCATTAATGAACACATTTCTCGTTAAAAAAACGTAATTGTTGCAGGTCACGTACATCACTTCCTGCCTCAACAAATAGATAAGGGGAGCTCATTAATGAAAATGCATGTTAACAAGATCAAGAAAAATGAATGGAAGCATAATTCGCTGTTATGGAAACTACTACTAGCATACAGGGAGACAGCTCTCCCACCAGCGAGCAGCAGCCAAATGGAAATAAGAAATAATGGGATTTTGTGTATACTGTGTAAACTTCATTTAAAATTGTGCATTTTGTCATGCAGAATGTACATTTATTTAGAACACTTCACATATGAAATGCTGATTTTCAATTATTTGGCGTGTCGGTGAAAATCAGACAGCATGGATTAAAAAAAAAATTAAAAAATTAAATCCCACTCATCATATTTTGCCACAGCTTACTATATACAACTCTTTTAATGTGCATTTTGTAATCTTTTTTTGGTTAAAAAGAAAATAAACACCTTAAGCCATCTATGTACCATATATTGGTTGGAATTTATCTGACTATTTATCTACTTTTGTATGTATTTTAGTAGTACGATTATAGGCTATAAATAAATACGTTTGAAGTACCATTTGTGTTTGTTGTTGTTCATTATTATGCATGTATACTATGTATGTAACACTTCAATATACACTACCGGTCAAAAGTTTTAGAACACCTCCATTTTTCCAGTTTTTATTGAAATTTACGCAGTTTAATGTCTCAATGTACTCTGAAATTAAAGCATAGAACAAATAAACAATTGGAGATAAAAAAGAAATCATGGAATCGTTTTGTTTAACAAAATTTAATCTAAATTTTTGATCAAAGTAGCCACCTTTTGCAGATATAAGAGCCAAACTCACTCGTGGCATTCTTTCTATAATGGAAATCAAATATTGTTCGGAAAGTTCTTCCCAACACTGTTGCAGAAGTTCCCACAAATGTGTTGCACTTGTAGGTTGCTTTGCTTTCACCCTTCTATCCAGTTCATCCCAAACCAGCTCGATGGGGTTTAAGTCTGGAGACTGTGCTGGCCATTCCATGATTTGAAGCCTACCGTCTTGTTCTTTTCTTCTAAGGTAGTTCTGACATAGCCTGGAGGTATGTTTTGGGTCATTATCTTGCTGTAGGATGAACCCCTGACCAACTAGGCGTATACCAGAGGGTACTGCATGGCGCTGCAAAATGCTGTGGTAGCAGTTTTGGTTCAGCGTGCCACTCACTCTGTGCAAGTCGCCGACTCTGGATCCAGCAAAAGAGCCCCAGACCATCACGCTTCCTCCTCCATGTTTGACAGTTGGTGTCACACACTGAGGAACCATCCTTTCGCCTACTCGACGGCGTACAAAAACCCTGCGTGATGAACCGAAGATTTCAAATTTTGATTCATCAGTCCATAAGACCTTCTTCCAGTCTTCAGTAGTCCACTGGCGGTGCTTCATGGCCCAGGCAAGCCTCTTTTTCTTATTTTGCCATCTTAGCAATGGCTTTCTTACTGCCACTCAACCTGTCAAACCTGTAGCTCGAAGTCTTCTCTTCACAGTTGAAACTGAGACTTGCTTACTTCGACCAGTGTTAAGCTGTGCTTGAAGCTGTTGTCCTGTGAGCCGCCTATCACGCAAGCTGTTGACTCTCAGAAACTTGTCTTCTGATTCTGTTGTGGCTTTGGGTCTGCCAGACCTCTTCCTGTCAGAGTTTCCTCCAGTTTCCAAGTGCCTTTTGATGGTGTAGGAAACTGTACTCACTGACACCTTGGCTTTCTTTGCAATTTCTCTAAAGGAAAGACCTACACTTTTAAGGGTTATAATGGTCTGTTTGTCTTCCTTTGTTAATTGCCTTTTTCTCGCCATTATGAGAGCAATATACTACTTCCTGCAGTACAATACTGTCCAAATAATGCTTAAGGGGGTGTAGTAACACAGTCTGTTCCAACACTGCTTTTATACAGACAGAGGGTTTGTAAGTAATCAGCAAAAGTTGGGACACCTGTAGGAATTGTTAGCATCAACTTTCAAGGCTTAATTTACTTCCATTGCTGCAGAACAGCTGTAAGTTGTTAACCCATTACTTGTTCCCTGAAAAAGGCCTTTTTGTATAACTCTGAAATGTACATTATTTTTCAGTTTTTGGTAACCTAAACTTTTTTTTTTAACCTCTGGCAGTTTACCGCTTACCTTTGTGACATTTCAGGTTATTCACTGGACTTGAACTGCTTAAATTTCAATAAAAACTGGAAAAATGGGGGTGTTCTAAACTTTTGACCGGTAGTGTATATTTATTAAGCTTTTAAAATTACGATAGAACTCCCTAACCCAATACACAATTTGTTTATAATTAATTGTTCCGTGAATTCCTCTAATCATGCATTTTCTCTGGTACTCTTTGCTCTCCTCCGCAATAAATAAACTCAACATGATTAGCCACTGAACACTTACAGTATTATAAGAACATTTTACATGCATTAAACGTATGAAGGTGAAAGTGTACATTGTACATAAAGTGTTGGGAGAGTCTGACAACATTACAGATACATTAGGCAAAATCTATGTTAATGATCTTGATCACATTCCTAGTGGATCTGTGTGTCCTATGCCTGTTCTTCGTTCTTGTGTGGAATAGAAACAGGTGTTAAAAGCCAAGGACGCATTGCAAATCCACAATCACCTAAGGAAACTTTATTGTAATATCTAATATGCTATTTTCTATACCACGATTTCAGTTGTATAATTCAAATAAAATCTACAGTAGAGGTCAGCTTTCATATAATGTATGTATGCAGAATTCAAATAGGCTACAGTTGCATTGATAATTTCTTGGTAGTAACATTACACTGGGTGCAAATAATGGTGTATCATTTTAGCAATACAACAAACATTCTGTAAGGTTACAAATGGTTAAAACAAGTGAATACATCTTATTCATAACCACAATTATAGAACAGGCTAAACTATTTTCATAACTACAAATATTGAATTATCTAGTGTAGTCTGTAAGAAATTAACTCTGGTCCTGTGCACTCTCTCTCTCTCTCTGTATTGTCGGTCGGTTAAATTTCAGTTTCACGGTGAGTTAAATACTCTTTCATTAATTAAAACCCTCCTTTTCCAAGTGCAAATTAACTCCTGATAAATTATGACAATTAACACGGATTTCCTTTTAAATTCCCACGCAAACAAAAGAAATAGTCTCAAGAAGCACCGCTCGTTAAGATATTAAAATTATTTCGTAAATCAACATAATTTCGGAAATCACATTAGGATGATTGCTTAATAGTGAAATAGGCATAACTACCTCTTGAAAATGCCAAAATAAATGTTGATTTCTTGATTAACACTGGAGTTATCATTTACAGCCTTTTGAAAATCCTGTTCTATGTCTCTTGAGTCCCTATAATGGCCTTTGAGATTACCACGTAGCAAAGGTAATATAAAAGGTATATCAAATTTAAGATCTAATATGCTTCAGAAAAGTAGTGCCTTTTGTGGTGTCCCTGTTGGACAAATGTCCTGACATACTGCTGGCATGCACAACCAAAATGTCCCAGTTTGGTAACAATTTTACAACAGAATGACCTCTTACCTTGTAAGTTTCCACCTCGCTTTCAACATTAGATGTAAAATGATAACATTGAAAACAGTACAACCTCCACAGAGGGACAAGAAAGTAAAGTCTTGAAAATAAAATAAAATATATTTAAAAATAACACAATCACATCCTGCACAACTATCTGGAGAGTATACCGCCTTTGAACACAATTCACAATAAAGGCTGCCTCTTAACAACAATCATTTTTCATATCATCGGACAAACTCTCCAATATGCTGTTAAGATCCTGCCAGATGACCTATCAGCTACCTCTATGTAGCTTTTGATGAAGACAGAAAACCTAGAACACTTGAAGGAAATTTCTATGATTGTGCGTCAAATGTCATCGGGATGTAAATCCATTAGATTTCTGCTGAATGATTTAATTCATGTACGAGACACTAATGGACATATCGGAAGACCAATATAAGAAAACCCTTCGGTACTTTGGAAGACACCAACCTCTGGTTCAGCCAGTAAAGTCCATTTCCTAAAAACGTAACCATTCCCATTCAAATGAAATACTGAGACATTACATATTCAATTTCTGAAACTCTACCCCGAGCGAGTGGTCGGGAAATGCTCTTGTATAACATAACTGTTGCCAAAGTAGCTTTTTAATCTGGGGAAGGTATTGTAGGGTTTTTATGCTTCAGATGAGTGAGTTCTGGCATACAGAGCCAAAACATACAAAGGATTTGTATTCATTTCTCACCCGAGATAAGTATTAGTTACATTGAAAGAGCTGATCTAATCCTGACAGAGTGTTCAGTGGAGATGCCAGACAGGCTTCTGCTCAAGTAACCAGAACAAATGTAACACATAAGCTGGAAAGATCAGTAAGTCTCATCCACAAAAAATCCCCCCAAAAAACCAACAGAATATGGGTTTTACTTTTTCCATTTTAAATAATGCTTAGATGCCAAAAGTATCCCTCCTTCCTTTATGTACAGGGGATATTTAACCACGGAGTTCTGCTAATGCATGTTTTAGGATTCCTTTATGAAACATCTAGAAATATATTATTTAGACAAATATTATAACAGTTTATTACAATAACATTTTAATGACACATGAAATGAAAATTACATGATGTACATAGTATTGATATTCATTATTATTATTATTATTACACCCACCCCTTGTTACACTGTGGATTCAGATATATCGCGGTCCTGGAGTTGGCTCCCCATTTTTACAATTTAATTGTACGTGTCTTATTTGCAATATACATAGGCAATTTCACTTAGAATTCCTGTTTGTTTTATTTTGTACTGCACATCACAAACAAAAATATACAAAACAATTAAAAACAAAGCATTAATATCATACTGATATCGTATAAACACGCATTGCACAATAACGCAAAGCAAATTAAATATCTACTTGCTGAAGAGGTTTTTATTTTAGCCAATGAGGTGTTCACTTGTGGCAGCAATGCACCAGCAAGTCACAGGGCAGTGACGTCCGCTCCCTAGTAACAAGCCTCCTGTGTTGGGAATGTATTCTTTCAATGCAGCGGGTTTGGGCATTTGAGAAAGGAGAGGAAGACTCATGAAATTTAATTGGTGACTTAAGTTGATGAGAAGCAATTACCCTCCGCAGTATGAATTAAAACGGTGTGCTGGTTTTATACGAAAAATGAGAAAAAGCTGGTTGCGTAGAGGATTTATATTGGACCCTGACGGTTAGCATATTTTTTTTTCTGTGGGTCTCTCGTTATATCATGGCCCTCGATTTATATTGGGCCCCGACACCCATGATATATCGAGTGGGTGGTGTATTATTTATTTATTTTTTAAAAATTTATAAATTATTATATATGTTACCATTAGTTTATTAAATCTGCTATATAATTTTTTTTTATCATATATTTTATGCACCTATCAGTAAATTCAAGTTTAAAAGTATAATTTTGTTAATTATTCATATTTGCAGTTATCACAAAACTGGAAATTATATTTTTTACAGCAGTTGTGTAATTAAATAAAATTGTGCCGACAAAATATGCATGCTATGCTCTTCTTTTACCTGAAGATGATTTATAATAAGGTACTGTCCTAAAAGGGATAACTGGCTTTTTGTCAAGGTTATTGAGTGTGGTTGATATTTTGAGGAATCTGTTTTAAACAACAAACCTAATCAATTAATGGCATACAGTAAATAAACAATGAGCGTAGGGAAGACATAAGCACAGAGGAATGGGATGTCGAGTGGCTTATGACTCAGAACCTGTGTATTTAGCATTACTCATGCAGAACCATTATGTTGTCTGTTCATCCCACTGGAAAATCTAAAAAGTTACATCAAATACACTCGCTGGCGCACTGCAGGTTTTTGATGCTTGGGTGTGATTTTCTTCTCAACACTCTTGCTGTCTGTCCATCGATCTTATAGAAAATCATCAGCGGCTGTGTTGGCTGTAGAACACCCACACATGTTGAACCCCATAATGAGTTGACTCATTACCATGGTTTTATTTTTCCATTGTTTGCTTTTTTAAAAGCAAAAAAGAGTATCAATGTCCATACTCCATTGAAGAAATCCATGAATTAAGGGAAGTTTTGGATTCATTTCAAAACATAGGTGCATTAACAACACTGTAGATACACTTTCCTTACACTTTTGCTCCGTTATTATTCAGCATGTGTACTGTAATCTCCGGCTAAGAGAACACCCATCGGGAAGCAAGCGAGGTATTCTCTTAGACGAAGTGTTCTTTAAGACGGAGTTGACCACAAGATACAATATGAATCAATAAATGAAAAAAATATTTATTACTTGTCATGAAGCATGTGCATCAACATATGAAATATACATAATAACTGAGAGAAAAGCAATAAGCAAGCATATGTTAATAAACTATGATAATAAAGTAACAGATAGTAACTTTAATAAACTAACTGTCAAACTGAATTAACACAGCACCCCTACACATTAAAAAATGCAGCAGCTCTAGATTAATTATGAATGGTGAAGCAACTCACTGGAATGGAAAATACCAAATTGCTTGGCAACTTGTGTCTGATTCAGGTTTTTTTCAGGAGCTCGAACAATTTCCAACTTTTTGTAGCAAGAGAAACAGCGGTGTGTTTTGTCGTTTGTTTACATGCCTTTTTGTAGCAATGAGGTGCACTCGTGGAAATCAGAATACAAAACAAGGCACTGATATGATGGCAGATCTGTAAAGATTGACCAAACCGGTTCCTGAGTGGCACATCTGGTAAAGGCACTCCGAGTGTAGTGCAGGATGTGCCCTATAGCCAGGAGGTCGCCGGTTCGAGTCCAGGCTATTCTACTGCCGTCGGTAGTAGGGGCGGAGCACAATTGGCCGAGCGCCGCCCGGGTGGGTGGGGGTGGGGTAGTCTAAGGTCGGCCAGGGTGTCCTCGGCTCACCATGCATCAGCGACCCCTGTTGTCTGGCCGGGCGCCTGCAGGCTTGCCTATAAGCTGCCCAGAGCTGTGTTGTCCTCCGATGCTGTAGCGTAGAGGCGGCTGCACGGTGAGTCTGCAGTGTGAAAAAGAGCGGTTGGCTGTCGGCACACTCTTCGGAGGAGAGCGTGTATTCGTCTTCGCCACTCCCGAGTCAGTGCAGGGATAGTAGCGGTGAGCTGAGCCTAAAAATAATTGGATATGCTAAATTGGGAGAAAATGATCAAATTAATGGCTATCACTAAATAAAAAAATAAATAAATGAAACATTGACTAAACCAATCAACTAGTGATGATAAGTCTGATGATGATGAGTTATCAGGTTACCAAACAGTACTGTATCAGTTTGTTCCTTTAGGCGGAGCATTTACAATGGGAAAAATCTTTGATTTTTCAGTTTTGTTTATTTTCTATTTTTTTCTATTTTTTTATTTACCATCCATTATCATTTTCATTTTCACATAAATAAGTCACATTTAATATGCAATCAATATACACATGTTGGGTATCCTTGACCTCATACAGTACTTCCTAAATTGTCATACTTATTCAAATTAGATTAGTCATGCTGTGCTGGAACTATCCAGACCATAGCAATGTGGGTCCCTAGGTATAAACCACCAGAGAATTAGTTAGCTGTTTTGTTTTCTTTTAACTTCAATATAATACAAATAAAACCTGAATACACAGGGCTGGGCTGTCTCGTCACAAATAGCATATGTACTCTTTAAATTTATCTGAGGCACTACTACTGTTAAATGAGTGAAAAATCTAATTACATTGTGTGTGACTTCCGACTTAATGAAATTGCTTACAATAATCATAATTTCTGTAAAGATTATTTAGAGAGTGTAAATTGAGGCTTGAGAATGCCTCTTTGATGCGTTTTTTTCCATAACTAGCTGTCAGACCTACTGTATGAAAGCTATGTGATTATGTTGAGCTTCAGTGTCTGTCTCCCTGCAAATTAAAGGCATTTCACAGCATCTCAGGCATCAGCCTGCAACAGCTACAACGACGGAGACAGAAGCCCTTTTCTTGACCCTAGATAAACTGCTTTGGCAGAAACGTCTACAAAAAAAAATTATAATAGAGCAAACATGCTTGTATTTCCATCTAATGAAGCCTCAAATTCAAAATCCATGCAGGCCTAGCTCAGAGACCAAATTACAGAAAAAGAAAAAAGAAAATCTCTCACACAGACTGAAATGATACCTGAATACTTTTGGGTTTAGCTTCATGTTAGTCTTTGACACCAGTTGGATTTATTGTAAGTGCAAATCGTATGTAGAAACAAAGGAATGACAGGGTGACATTCATGACGACTTGGCTCCAGTAAGCTGTGTATTTATTTTGTAAAGTCTCTAAGCTTTTTCTTTCCAGCACAAGGGAAAAAAAAAATCTAAAACAATTTTTTACTGATGAAGTGACACATTTTTACAGACTTCAGAATTTATTTTGCAAGGGGCATCATGAATAAAATCAGCCCCCTGTGACATGTACTCATTACTTTTAACCTTTATTTTTAAAGTTAATTTAGCAGAATAACCCTTACCAAATACGGGTCAATGGTGGCACAAGGGCAGCTATGACATTATGAGCCATTGGTAGAATGATAACAAAATGATTTCCCTATGTTCATATGCCAATGGTGTAACAATCTTATTAACTAATACCCACTGGTGATCCATTACAGCTTCATGGTACCATATCAGCACCAGTGTGCTTGAGCATCAAGACCACTGCATTTGTGTTTTCATTGCTGTGTTTCCAATGTTGTGGCTTTGAGATACACACGGATATTATAATTGTATCCCAATGGTATTTTTCCCACTATATAAGAACCCCTGCAGAGATGTCTTGTTGCATGTATTAGATTTTACAGGCTAGGAAGGACAGAGGCACAGCAATTATGGTCAAATACCCAATTATGATGTCCCTTGAAAAAGCAACACTATAATAAGAACATAAGAAAGTTTACAAGTGAGAGGAGGCCATTCGGCCCATCTTGCTCGTTTGGTTGTTAGTAGCTTATTGATCCCAGAATCTCATCAAGCAGCTTCTTGAAGGATCACAGGGTGTCAGCTTCAACAACATTACTGGGGAGTTGGTTCCAGACCCTCATAATACTGTACTTTTTTTTTTCGTTTAAAAAATGACACTGCGACTTTTTTTTCTGGCCATCAAAATACATGCAATTTTAACAGTGAATGAGGTGTTTTTTTTTTTTTTTTAGAGTGTGAATTTTGTAATATATTTCACAGTTTGGTGCATGAGCAGGAGTATGTTTCAATCCGTTCTTTTTTTTTCTTCCCCCATTAATAAGTTACCATGAAGCTGACTTCATATAATTAAAAAGGGGTTGACTCACCTTCAGTGAAGCAGAGCAGGTATTTCAACTTTCATTGAAATGGGCAGGCATGAAACAATAATTGTGCAGGCCAAAGTGCGGCAAGATTAGAATGCCTGCAATTATGTTCTTCTAATTTTTTGTGATCTACTGAAAGGGACATTATTTAATCACAAAGGCTTGCTATCCATCCATATTCCACATATCCTGCAGATATTCACTCCTGATCCAAATGAATCGAGGGGCACAGAGGGTTTGGTGATTTAAGGCTAAGGTTTGAAGGACTACTGTACAACCCCAACCTTTTTCTTTTGTTCCACCAAAAAAGTCAAGAAATATGTTCATTGTATTCTGCACATACACAAATCTCTAGCCTCTAATCTTTAAACAACAGTGAAGGCAGCAAAATGTGTGTCTACTGCTAAATGTTTCTCTGATTTTATTCAGATGCTATTATTGAGTATCTTAAGCAATGAATGGACTGTTTCTCAGCACAAGGAAGCGAACCATTAGAGACATTCCCTCTTAAAACAAAAAGGTCCAATAGGAGAAAGTAACAAAGGCACAACATTTACTGGCAAAGACACACAAGACATTTACAGAACCCCAAGCCTATTTTAAAAAACAAAGCCCACTCCAGAGCCAGAATGGGGAGCAGCAGTTCAGAAAAGCTGAACAATCTACAATGAAGACAGTTCATAGAAAATCCCATAAACAGTACAGACAGAACTTGCACACAATGCACCACAAACAAGCCTTGGGCTGCTCTGAATCCCCCAATAAGAAAGAAAACAAAGGAGAAAAGGGACAGAAGGAGATGATATCATCAAACAAGAATTATTCAAATAAAGGTGCATTAACCCTTTGCGGTCCTATGTCGGACCTGGTCCGACATTGCAATTATTCCTATCCGGTCCAATGTCGGACCCTGTCCGACATCATCCAAAAAACGCAAAAAACGGGTTTCTAGTTGTTTTTTCTCCGGAAAAAGCCAAGAAAACCATTCAATGGCCGAGCGGGAGCGACAGGAGCCGAGACAAGCAGAAAACAAAAAAAAATGAATAGTCATACTTGCCCCTGGCATCAGATAGGGGCGGCCATAAGGAGAAAATGTGGAAAAAATACTTTTAAACAGCGCGTCTAAAATTAACTGCACGTGTGAAAATAAATTGGACCTGACGTGCCTGACGCGCACTTAAATGGACTGCAAAGGGTTAACAAGATACATAATAGAGATAAAAAAAAATTAAAAAACAAGGAGACCACAGCACAATACCTCTGGTACAACATGATGCAATTCAACATGTTTCTCCTTCGATCTTTTCATGAATATCATCTCAAGGTGTTTTCATGAGCTCATGATGGTAGAATTTAAGATTTAGGTTCTAAACGACCTTAGGCAGTGGTTCCTTACTCAGGGGGAACTGTAACTAAATGACCTTGCGCCTAATGTCTGAATAATGAAAAAATGATGACCATGACTGTTTCATAAGGGACTTTCAGTATAGTAATGATAGGTTGTAATGCAGATCCATATTCTGAAACTCCAAGGTCTGCCAATGAAAATGTGTTAAACATGATTTGGCTTTGCCATATGCAAAGCATGCAGATTTAAAGCTTAATTCCAAACTATTATAAAAAATGTATTTTATTATCCATTACATTTACTGGGTTTGTTTGACTCAGATAAGTCAAAGACTGTGCACAGATGACCATATGATTTATAGGATTTCAAACAACAACAGTCTCTTGCACTGCTTTTCTTGAAGTACCATGCAAACCACATCTAATCCTATAAAAAAACACAGATGAGCTGGGAGCGAGTAATCCCTTTCTGTTGGGCATTTGCACACCACCTTCCATGTGACTCTCTAAGATGAGAGCGATGGCCTTATTCAGAGGGCTCTTGGCAGACAGTGTAGGATTTGGCCTTCTCCAGTACTTCAGAAACCTTGCTGCCAGCACCACACTGGAGTGGCTTTAACACACACAACACGACCCTCCATAAAAACAAATTCAACTGCTTGGTGAGGCCATCTGAAGAAGGATTAGGAAGCCCAAGAGCAAATCAAGTGCTGTCAATCTAAAAACATTTTTTTAATCTTTATCATTTTTTTTTTATCTTTGTTAATAATTACCAAAGATGCAGTATTTATGTGTTTTTTTTAGCATCCTATTTTTGAAATCTAATTTTTTTATTTAATTTTAATTTAACTTAATTTAATTTGAATTACAACATACTGTATTCATTAACATGTTCCTGTTCCAAGCTATGGTTACTTCAGGGTAGTATTTGTCACACGTTTCTATAAGGTTTGTCTCAGTGGCTTCTTAGTGTTCTCATAATGTTCTCTCTCTTAATGTTTGCTCTTTAAGCTTGATATCTGCTATTAGCTGCTGTGTTGTTGCTACTATTTAATGTATTATGCTACTATATCATGTATTATGCATTTTTCACTGTATTTAATGTATTATGCCTTTTTTTACTGTATATCATGTATTATGCATTTCTCTGTATTTAAAGTATTATGGATTTTCTTGTTACTGCATCTTGTAAAGCGCTTTGTGATGGTGGTCCACTAAAGGCGCTATCTAACATAAATCATTCAGTTGCCCTTTGTGATGTGCATTGGCATGATAAAAACGCTTTCAAAGACAAAAACAAAACCCCACTAATGAACACATTATTACGGTAATTCGACTGGACCACACCATTCTGTTTTCACTACCTTTTTCTTTGGCTGTGTTCAAAAAGACAACTTGCTCTCATGATGACTTACAAAGCTAATAAATACATTTCTTAGAGCTGTTTTTAAGCCACACTAATGTCCCATTCCTTAACAATTCCAAACTGTGGTGGCTTTATGAAATAGCACGGAGGCGTGTCATCTTTACACTGCTTAAATACCTTTGTAACTTTTATTTGTCATTATGTGCCACATTCCCCAGCACTGCTTTGATTGGAATAGCTAATGACATGCAGAGTATGGGATATGCTGTCTGAGGCAAAGCTGTAGGCTGAAAATAGCAGTGCCCATATGGAATCTGCAGCATATACTTGGAATATTTATCCTGTTGTGGCCTCTGTGTATTTGGATTGCACCCTGAGCATGAGGCCCATCCAGAATGAACAGGCTGGATCTGCAGAACAGTGAGAGTCTATCAGACTCAGGAAAGATAATGGGTAATCACAGCAGGGGACCTGTCAACCTACATGAACTCAAAGTAACATGACAGGACAGGCCATTTGTATCTGTTCCTCTTTATCTTTAGTTTGGTTTCTTTTTTCATATAGTGATTCCACTCCAAAAAAGCCTAATTGTAATACTATGAATACAGAAATACAGGGTGAACAAGTTTCAATTCGCCATTTTTGTGTCCCATCTCGTAAAAAAATCAATTGGTTTATTAACACTTTCTGCAACTAATTTTTTTGTATGCTTGGCTTCTTTACATTTCTGAAAAGCTCTTTACTCCAAATTGTCTGCCATTAGCGTGACTTTTTTTCAGTAACCATACAATACAATTAATGATGTATAATGTTGCTTATATTATAATACGTTTGTATTTTCTAGTGGAAGGCATTTTTCTTTAGAATAATTAAATGCAGCCTTCCTTTACAGATCAAGCCAGGCAGGCTGGCACTGTTGGGCCTTATGTGAATGTGTACCTAGTGTAAACTCCTAGTTAATGAGAGCAACATTAATGTGCTAAGTGTCTGCTGGACCTCCACTGTCAACTTTAATGAGACCTGTGAAGAATAGCTCCTGTTCAATCTGAGCCTTGGTAATTCAACAGATTTGCAAGATCAAGCAAATTAAATTATTGGAATGCAACGCAAAAATGCATATAATATTCGTATAGTAGGTCTGATAGAATGAATACATTTCACCTGCAGCTATTTGCTGTTTTTGTTCCAGTGTACATTGCATTATTTTGCTTCTTGATTAATGTATCTTCAGAGATAATTTCTGAGGAAACATAAAATAAATGAGCATTTACTGGTACACGTAGTAATGAACAATACAATGCAGTTATAAGAATATAAGGTCACACTGTTTTTAAAGGTCACTTTTTTGTTTATTAATTGCCAAGAACCAGCTGATGTTGTTGATTGTGAGTTAAAAAAAATAATCGACTGTGTGTTAACCTATTGATAAACTTAAGATCAAATTAAATAAAAGCTGACTGCCACACACAGCCAAATTCCTCTGAAAATAAAACTAAAGATAAACAGATGAAGCCTCATGAAATGCCCAGTTTTCATTGTTTGCTCAAAAGCTGTATTTTGTGTGTATTTCTCTACATTTTCAAATGCATTCGGTGGATGTCCTTGATTTGAGTAAGGACATACTCAGTACACGCTTTCCAGGATATGATTCCGGCTTAAGTAAATTAAACTGACAAGTAAGGTAACAGAAGCAGGGAGGAGAGCTATAGGTCTATTGCAGCAGTCGAATGTTCTTGCATGTCACCATTAATGATGCAATCATTAACTCAGAGAACACCACACATATGCAGATATGCCCTTTAAAAGACTGCACCAACAGACTGCTAAACTGAATCCATGTCCTTAAAAAGTAGCTCTCCTTGTGTTGCCTATTGTCAATTCCAGACAGTCTTCTTTTTTGTTTTTAGTGGGGTTTTTTTACATTTGGGTCAACAGCAGGATCACACGAAGTTACTGTCAATATTTGATCGAGAATAACATGACGTTGAATTGTCTGTCATATTTTATACATCAAACCATACTGGTAAAACAGCAAATACCTGCTTGTTCTTGAACTGCTGTGTCAATGAAAAAGGTCTCAAACAATGTGTTCTCCTTCTACAGTATATTGTTTTATTAAGGCAGAAATAGGGAGGTTCCAACCCCAGATTGTGCTATGTATGTGAACTTGCCTCGTGCACTTAATGCCTGCCACAGGGCTCCCCTGGGTCCTAAACCCTGCTAGGTGGAGACTGGGATTGCAGTAACCACACACCGCCCATGACTTTTGCAGACATGAAAGATTTGCTGACATAAGGGGATTTAACAGGGTTTTGAGCAAAATATGAGAGAAAATCTGTCCAGGGGATGTCCTGGAGAAGGGTCCAAAATACGGGAGACTCCCGATGAATATGGGAGAGTTGACAGGTCTGGAATGTGACTTCTATGTGAATATGTTCCATTTGAGGTTCTTACTGCTATTGTTGGTTCACCACACTTTTCCCTCATTGGAAATAGTTGTGATGGTTCATTTAAAATTAAAATTAAAATACTAAACTCAATCAGTAAAGTGAATATTGTGTTAACATGTCCGGGCTATTTAAATATAAATTATTATTTAAAATATGAATTTTGCAACATTAATTTGTATACCTACAGAATTGTGGCAGGAGGTCATTGCTGCCTGTAGCAGCAACAGAGTACAACTTGGTTGGAAAGTGCTGTATTGCAAACTTGATTGGAATGTGCTGTATTGCAAACAGATCTGACCCATATTGCTTTACACTGTAACCTATATTTTCCAGTGAAGATGTTTCCTTGTAGTATTGTAAATGGTGTCCCGTCTTGGTGCTCTGTTTTCCTCTGACCCGGATTAAGATAATGGGCCCTGAAAGTGGAGGCAACTCTTCAGTACTTGGCTTGGCGAGATCTCCTAAACATGAGACGGTAACCAAAATGTAAATTACTCTTCTGATAGCAGACAAATCGCTGGGGCTCTAATGCAATTCAAGCAACAATAATTAGATAATGGGGCTATAGAGCGAGTCTGGTGACAGACCTTCAGAGATAATAGAATCTAGTGTTCCACCACTTTAATATTAACATGGTTCTGCTTTTTTATATCAGTTTAGGCTAATTTGCAAAGGCCAAAAGGGACTCTTCTTTTTGGAAATAATATATTGCACTCTGTGGGTACATTTAAAGGGCACGTCGCTGTTGAATGTATTATCAAAACTCAAGAGAACTTGCAGAGATAGGATACACATCCTTCATTTGAACTACAGTAAGTAAGAAGTGATTTTTGGTTGCTTTTCAGCAGTCTGAATTCTATGTTCTAGAACAGTAAAGGCCAGTTGGAAATTAGATCAATCATAAAACCAACAGATCTTGTGTTTAGGTCTTTGCCTGTTAACCTGCATGTTTGTCTATCCATCTATCTAGGACACACCAATCATTTCTGTTAGTACTCTAACTGCATAAGTTATCCAAGTGGGGAGAATAGGTGACACTATGGTTCTTACCCATTTTGTATGCCCAAACAGTTCGGTTTGATTAAAGCAAGCTGTGAAAGGGACTAGATAGATTTGGAGCTGTCATATATGCTTTCAACTGCACTTGAAATAAACTGCTCAAGCAAACCAAATGCAAATTCAAAACCAAATTGTTATGAAATGAAACTAAAACTGAAGAAAAACTACAGGGAGTGTATGTTGGTTGGCTGCCATAGCTTTGCAAGGAAAACTCTTCTTTGTTTGTGCTGGAAGATGGGTCTTGAACATTCAGTAACACCGCAGCTACACTGAAAGGATGTACTCACTTGATTGCTGGTGTATGTAAAACCAGGCCAAATGGCTAATTTTGGCTCAGCAGAACAGAAATCACAGTGCCTTTGTCTGACTGTTAAATTCCCCCAAACTGTTTTAATGAAAGTTAAGTATCGATCACGCTGTCATTAAAGCCCCTGTGATAAATTCCTCTTGCGACATCAGAGGGGCCTGAGAACAAGAAATGTTTACCACTTGAAAGGTTTCAATAGAAAAAAAAATATGGATGGATTCACTTGTTTGACTAGTGACACAGTAATGTGATATGAAAAGTTCACTCAGGCTCCTTTATGATGTATTTCTTCTTTGAGTTTCTTTGGAGGAAGGACCTTTGTCCCCTGATCTCTCACAGTAAAACACAAGCTTATGATGGTAGGCAAGGTAGACAGAGACTGATAGACAGTTATGAGTTCCATTTTCAATAATCTCAACAACCTAAAATCCATCCACCCATTATCTGTAACCGCTTTTCCTATAGAGGGTTGCGGTGAGCCAGAGCCTAACCTGGAAGACACAGGGCGCAAGGCGAGACTACACCCTGGACGGGATGCCAGGGCACAACCTAAAATGTAGAAACCATTTTCTTTTTTTTTAAACCTCATTTTACAGATATTTTTATTGTTTGTTTTACTGTTTATAAGTGGATCAATAAATTACCACCATCTGGATTAATGCAAAGTTGAAGAGCGGCAGTGGTTTAGATCATTTAAGTTGACCCATGGATTGATATATTTTAGATAGACTGTATATGTTAAATTGTTGCCCGCTGCTATTTCAGCACCATGGACAGAGTTGGGAATCTCATCAATAGATTGCATTCAGTTATTACCATCCCAGACATTTTTCATCAAATTAGCTTACTGAACAAACTGACAACATTTAAAAAATCAAGGGTGATGGACAATTGAGAACAGCCTTCATCAGCGAATAACACTACAGTCTGTAAAGTCTATATTAATCCAGCAGGTGTTTTCCTACATGTTTTTTTTGCCCCCTTAAAGTATCACCATTACTGAATAAATACAAATTGGTAATAGTTCCACAAAAACTAACATGTTTACAAGTATGTATGAATTCAAACCATCTGAAGTGGCTTAGTGTTTGACGTTGTTTTTACATGGTTTTCAAGCTTGTTTTTTTTACCCAATTTTCTTATTGTGACAGTAAAAAGCATTTGTAACCATGGATACAGGAGTGCAAAACAAAGGCAAAATGTACTATTGACTCCAGATATGCATTTGAGATTCTCATTTGTTAAAAATCCAAGGTTGACAAACAAAGTCAGAGTACAAAGATGGTTGTATCTGGTGTTCACATGGTTACCACTGTTTCGGCATGTTTTTTGTGTTTAAAAAGCAATACTATAGATTATATTATGGAAGAGTGACTACATTTAACCTTCAGTAACATTTCTGCCTTTCTGTTGAGGTAAAGCTAGAAGAAACTAAGTCATACAGATATGTGGAAGAACATTTGGAAAGCATGTTAAAACACATATTTTGTATAGCTTTTAAAACACAAATTGCTCAATGATACATATAAATGAAATCTAACAAAATATAAATGACTCATATTAAAGGTGAAGGCTAAAAATGAATATTGAAATCCATCAATCTGTGCAGGTTTGAACAATCTGTTCACACAATATTTCAGTCTGTATCGTCTTTAGCCTTGCAGGCTGTCAGACTAATATAATGTACAATATATTCATCAGAAGTCATCTTACACAACACTATTTTATAACCTATACGTGCAGGGCTTATACACTTTAGTCTTTAGCTTTGGGCATCTGTGTGGGGGCTGGAGAGGAGTCTGATCAGTCACAACATTTTAAAGCATACAAATATTTACTTTAAAATTGGTTACAATAAATATAATCCTTTAGCAAGACATGAGTCAGGAGTAATGTGAGTGTTTATGTTATTAAAATAGATTTTGATATTTGGCCAAAATCTATTTTAGCCAAATATCAAACAGAGTACCCAAGGGCGGGTGGCGAGAGCCACCAGAGGAAGAACAATGTTGCCGTGGTGATAGATGGGCATTTAGAGAAGCCAGGAAATGTAGAAAAAGGGTGAGACTTGACCTCGGAAAAACTGGGAAGCCAATTATATTTTATTAACACTGGGAAGAGCTATTGTTCTGCATCCCAAACCTTGACAAGGTAAAGTAAGAATAAATAAGAATATACATAACTTAGTTATTGAGTTGTTTAGTGCTACCTATGTAAGCTCCCATTTTTTCCTATTAGAAGCTGGAAAAAATCATACCATTTCTGATCTTTCAGGATTTGGCTTGCTTACTGCATCTTTGATTTTGGTTCAGAGTATCCAAAATTGTTTCTAGATTCAGTAACCTGGTCAGAGTCCTTTTTAAATTCCACAAAGGCAAAAATGCAACAGTTAGTTGGCAATTTTAACTGCGACAAGCTGAAAACCATGCCCAATTGCACAGTTTTCAAGCTGGATAAGCACTCATATTGGGTACAGTCCTTTTTTTATCTAACTATCACAATCCTAGCTGTGATAAAGGACATCATCCAGTATGATTTGGTTTGTCTGCAGCTGCATGCATAGTTTGCCATAATAAAGGACTGGATCTGATTTGATTTACTTTGTCAGAGAATGCATGCACTGTGTACCTAACAGCTTCACACTGCAACTGCATTCTGCTATGAGAGCTTGTGGTTAGCCTCCAAAAGAGTAATATGTTGTCTCATGTTCCTAAGTTGTATTTCTTGCCGTAAATCACAAGGAACACAGCACATTAATGGATTAGCTCATGCACTGGGCAACTTCAAAGTGGCAACACCCCCCCAATTCTCAGATTTAGTGCTCAATCAAACGTCACACTGAACTCAGTGGTCTCTAACCCAGAAATCATGAAAAACAAGTTCAATATGAACTCACATAAACAGTGTCCTCTGGCTTTTGGCTGGGCCCAGAGGAAGCTCCAATTAAAATCTGAAACAAAAGAGGATATCATTTTATTAACTGTAGTATTGTGAGAATGTTACTGCCTGCAACAGATGATGTATGAGATGTAATCGGGATAAAACATAGTTAAACCTTCTGAATGCTGGAAGAACATTATTTATTCACTCTCGGTACAGTGGTTTCAATTTCCATTTTCCTGCAGTAGGTGTGGTACGTGGATGTCCAAAATGGATACATTATCAGACTCAACCAATAAACATATAATTGCTAAAATAAATTAAGTTGCAATGTAACAGGGCGAGGTGCCCTGTACATTTTGTTTATTTATTTTTAGATCGGGGTCTCCCCCTCCGCCCCTGTGCAGTGTGTTTTTGTATTTGTTATTGGTTTGTTTATTTTTATGTCGGCGAAACGCTGTATGTTATTGTTTTATATTAGGACGGCGTAGCCGATTGTTTTGTTTAGCGTGGATGGGTAGCCGCATCCACTAGACAATTAATAAACTCGTGCAGATTGTGGCCGAGGGGTAATAGGATGATTACCAATTAGTTAAACCCCTCGGCCATGATATAAAAAGCCTGCAGCTCTCGGCACTGGGGGTGGGTGTTAGAGAGGAGAGAGCGAGCAGAGAGACGGCGATTGAAAAGAGAAACAAAACTTAAATAACATAGGAACAGTGAAGGCAATCTGCCCAGCCTGACCTGTGTTGTATTATTATTTATTTCTGTGTTCGAGATTTGTTTTTTGTTTAAACTATTTATTTTGCTCTGTGAGCACGTGTTCTTTTTGTTTAAACTTTTGATTTATTTTTGTGATTTGCTTAATAAAAACGCCAAACGCCACCTTACCTGCAGTACTCCTCGGTGTCAGTTTCCTTCCTGCTTCTGCCTGACGTCAGACCACTCAGTCAGCCTGTCACATGCAACAATAATAAACCATGTACAATAAGATTATCCTGATGTGTTATACAGAGAATGTGTTGGGAAACTAATAAAAACAAATGTGTCTTGTACATACAGCCATGTTAAAAACAGATGAGAGCTACAGGTCCCGAGTGGCGCATCCAGTAAAGGCGCTCCATGTGGAGTGCAGGATGTGCCCTATAGCCTGGAGATCGCAAGTTCAAATCCAGGCTATGTCATTCCCAACTGTGACCAGGGGTTCCTAGGGGTAACGCACAATTGGCCAAGCGTCACCCAGTTAGGGAGGGATTAGGGTCAGCAGGGCAATCCACGTTTCACAGTGCACCAGCGACCCCTGTGGCTGATAGGGCGCCTGCAGGTCTGCACTGGAGCCATTCAGATCTGTGTTGTCCTCCGGCACTGTAGGTCTGGTGGCTTCGCTGTGGATCCACAGTGCGAAAAATGACAGACTGGCAGGAACACGTTTCAGAGGACACATGTTTCAGCTTCCGTTTCCCGAGTCGCCGGGGGGTTGCAGCGGTGAACCGGGATAAAAATAATAATTGGGCATTCCAAATTGGGGAGAAAACCGGGGTAAAAACCATTGGTGACGACTACATTTAAAAAAAAAAAAAAAAAGAGATGAGAGCTATCAGCAAACATTATGGTACCTTATTTTTAGCAGATAAATGACAGCAATTGCCCTATGAAGTAAAACCAAATATGCAATATCTACTTGTTTTGTTTTGACTTTATCTGTTTCTCTACTTTCCTACCAGAAATCCAAAATTGCAATAGAAAATTTATTTTTTCATTTTCATTTAACCTTTATTTATTTTTTACAGATAAGAAGATTGAGCACAAATTCTCATTTACAACAAAGATCTGGTCATGAGGCAAACATCAAAGCAGCACAAAGCAAACAAATACAACATAGAATAAATAAATAAATAAATAACACATTAACGAGTACCTACACATGCATCAGACAATTCATTCCAGTCATAAGCAGCCACAAACTGAAATGAATTACACCCAAAAACAATGGACACTCTGGGAAGAACCAATCTAATAAATTAATCTGATCTTAAACTGAAGCAGAGAATTGTAATAGGTTGCACAGATATAGTGGGGTTTTCCCAATCAGGGTTCTTTAAACTAACCTAAGCCAATGATCCAATCGCCTAGTGTGCAATGAAGGCCATTCAGCCATAAAGATCACAGTGATGAGTAAGATAAGAAGCAGCAGTTATAAATCTTATAGCAGAATGGTATAAAGCATCAAGCTTCCCCAAAGTAGCTTTCAAGACCATTTTGTACACAACATCACCATAATCCAGTACTGGAAGAACAGACATCTGGACTAGAGTATACCAAGCGGAACGTGTAAAACATGATTTATTGTGAAAGAGAAAAACAATTCTAGATTTAACTTTAGATGGAACTTTATCAATATGGGTTTTTAAAAGACAAAGCACTGTCCAGCCAAATACCTAAATATTTAAAAACTGCTACTTGCTCTAATTCAATCTTACTAGAAGTAAACATGTATTCTTTCTATTAAAATGCATAAGTTTAGTTTTATCATTGTTTATCAGTTTTATATGGGTTTAGATCCTAAACGGACGCTTCCTTTGGCCCAATTAATAAACTAACAGCAACTCATACCACCACCACACATATGAAATATAAGACCCTGGTTCACCTTTAGCAAGTACTATTACCCTAGCAGGAACAATATGATCTAACTAAGAAATCACTTCTCCCACTCAGTTCATGGTGTTTTCACCTTTTAATTACCCCGGGACATGTTGTCCCATCATTCTGGAAATGCTGTTAGAGTCCTACAAATAGCTTTGCTGCAATGAGACCTTAATTACGAGTTACTAATCACTCTAAGTGAGGTGAACGGTGTGAAATAATGACCTGAGGAGTGCTTTGTGATGGAAGGAGCATGGCAATGCCTGTAGGTTGCAGGTTAGTATCATGTACTTGAGGTCAATGTAACCCGGTATCTAGGGGTTATATCTGTCCTCACCGATGACCGAAGGGGAGAGCGATTCTTTTTTTTTCCTCTTGCATAATTAATTCTCATTTGCTATTTTCATCCTGTAAAGACACCCGTGTGGTTTTCTGTTGGTGGCTGGGTGAGTATCTGCATTATTTGGTCCTATACTGTGCTTCCTAGTTATTTCATAATAATTTAAAAATTCATAGATTTGGTTCATTCATGTGTTGACAGTCAGTTATACTTTGTGCTATACTTGGGGCCCTTCACTAATTTATAGTTTTGTATGCTGTACTACAATTTACTATCCGTTTACCCTAGGCGGGGGCTCATTTGCATGTTAGCTTCAGATTTAGCTGACAATTTTTTTTGTGAAAATCCAGATTTATTTTTTCAGATTGAATTTCTGAATGATAATATTTTTCAGATTTATCTGTTAGGTAAATGTTAGGTAAAAATCACCAAGTGTAAAAAAAAGATTTAAGTTACATGTATTTTTTCATGGATTTATTTGTTAGAAATGTTAGCTAAATCTTGACTCGCCAAGTGTAAAAATAAGATTTATAGACTGATTTTAAATGTTGAATTTGTGATACGCGTTTTCAACATTTATAAATTATATCTGAAAGTATAAATTTCAAAACCTTTAAGAATGTGTTTGTTAACATTTATGTATTTAACGAAATCTGGACTTTTTGTGATAAAATGTAGTGGGGGAAAGTGATTAACATTAAATCTGGAAAACAACAACTGTTAAAATATAAAGTTAAGTTCTAACGTTTTAATATGTGTGTCAGGGGGAGCGGGGGCTCAACAGAATGTATGCATATCAAAAGTTTGCGCACCACTGCCCTAGACTTTGGCTGTAAGCAATAATTGTGGTTTAACTGACCATAGGATTATTGAAGAATCCCCCACTTGCCTGAACATGCATTGGCCTCAGCACTAAACCAAGCCCCCCCCCCCCATTTCACATGTATTACCTACACTTCATAGGGCATAAGTATATATTTTCATGGTTAATAAAGTCTCCAAATAGCTGCCCCATAAAATTACTATTTTATCTCATTGCTATACCACAGCTTTAAAAACAAAGCATGTGGAACTTTATTATGTGATACTAACAAGTGTTTACAGTTGTACTTGCTTTATGTGAGTCAGCTGCCATTATAAGCCCCCAGGCACACATAATAAAAGATGAGCGGGAGGGGACAGAGTCCCATAAAGAAACAATGGAAGGTATGTCAAGAACTCATTTCTATTGATTCTATTAGCAGACAGACAACCCTTTTCTCGCCCTTACTCTCTCTGGACTTGGCAGTGAAAAGGATCCTCTACAATGTACCTCATCCCCCCTCTACCACCCCCAGTCTTAATTAGCAAAGCTCATCTCAGACTAGCTGGATGAATAAAGGACACAATAGGATGCTCGAAGGACAAACCTAATCTGATCGGATCTCAGTATGAATGCCACGATGCAAAGTCCTTCCTCCTCCCCACTCATTTGTAAGGAATAAATAGCCAATTGACTTGAAAATAGTGATAAGATTCCTTTTATCTGAATTGACAAGCCTGTTCTTCCTCACTCTCCATTTTTTTTATTTGTTTTTTTTTCAGTGAGGGTTGGATGACTGTCAGGAGAAATATGAGTCTGATGGCTGTCTTGCGTTAATGGCTCCCTATACATTGAGTATCTACATGAAAGATCTAGTCAAACACATTAGCCAAAGCTGGCTCACTGACAATTAGTCATGCTGTCGGCTGTAAATAAGATCTGGATTACAAAAAAGTAAACAAAGTGTACAAACTCAGAATTGAATCGTGGAGAGCTGCAATAGAAGGTCTAGATTTCAGGGGATTCTGAACCAAACTGCACAGAAGGTTTGGTAATGCAGTTTACTCAATAATAAAGGCTGCTGCATTTCAATGTTGGTGAATTGACGCATGCAATTACATTATTTAAATATTTAAAATCTTTGACTGACTCCCTTTCCCTTGGGGTGGGGTTAAATTAGAAAATATAAAACAGTTTAAACTAAAATCTTTGACTGACATTAGTGGCCTAATCACGCCATGCACACAATAGGATATTTATATTACAACTGCACAAAGACAATATCCTATTATCCATTACCATTCCTGATTTGACCATCATATATTATGGTTAACAATTTCTAGACCATGCTTGGTATATGGCCTCTCATTCAAACCATGTATAGCTCACACAAATTATTAGAACATGGTTGTAAGTCACTTTTGTACCACCATGAAACAATCGCTGCCAATTCCATGGTTTACTTGATGTCTGGGGTGGACCGCAGCCAATTATTTCTCTTAGAATATAGTTGTAAAATATAAAAATCCCTTTTTCCTGTGAATATTTCCCAAGTCAGTTTGTAATTCCTGCACTTCCATTTACTGGTGACTGGTTAGCACCTAAGTTCTTTTTCTGATCAAAAATATCCTGTACTCTCTGCTTGAAAACTGCCACACATAATGAATGAAAGGGTCTTATCTCTGAGTTGAACCAGCCTATACCAAAAATGTACTGCTAGCCGATACCAGACCCCAGTGTTGCAATCGAGTCACAAAAATTGGGACACAGGTCGAGTTGAGTCACAGGGGTGTAAGACTCGAGTCGAGTCGAGTCTTTGACATGCCAGTCTCGAGTCGAGTCGAATCAAGTCACAGAGTTTGCTCAAGTCGAGTCATCTATCTGGTTCGAGTCAATTCGAGTCATTAGTTCTGACAGTTCCAGACAGTTTGATTTAATCAGATTCATTTTACAGGAGATTTGCAATCTACAAGTAAAAGAGAAGAACATTTCAATTAAAAATACAAAATTGAGATGCACAATAATGTGGTCATACTTGCCCCACTGATGTTGACCAGTAAAGATCCACAGTTTCTGCCTAGTGTTTTGTCTCTCCATTTCAGTGAATTCACGATTTCTTGGCCTATTTATAAGCAGGTTTTGTTATTGACCATACATAGGCCCTTTTACTTATGTTCAGTTGGGTTAGATGTACAGTAATGGATACCACAAAACTAAATAATGCATTTAACCATTTATTTACAATTTTACTGATGTTTTTCACTTTTTCTCAACAGTCCAGCATGCAAATTCTGATGTATTAAATTAATCAAACACGTCTAGAAATGATTATCTAAATTTGAGAATTCTGGAAAACAAAGATGACCGTGCAACAGCTTCATTGATCATCTGTAGCGTGTGCTGCTATAGCGGCTGTAGAAAAAAGGAGAGGCTACAGGAATATAAAACAAACAAACAAAAAAGATTAAAGCTCCAGAGGGTTGTTTGTGTGTTAATTTCTTATACAGTGCGTTATTACATTAAAAAATGTGTGTGTTTTTTTTTTTTTTTTTTTTTTTAATTTGTATTTTTGTACATGAGTTTGGATTCGCAAGTGATAGTTTGGATTTTAAAAACAACTAACAATTTTAGCAAAATATGTTTTTTTTGCCAGTTCTTTTTGTTTTTAAACATAGTACAACTTTAGATCAATATACATTAAACCAGACAACAAACACTTAAACACTTACTTTTTATACCGCATTTAAGTTTTAAGCTTACTTAAATAAAAATCTATTGATTGACCCACCAAATAAGTAATTTCTTATTGATACTTGGTAAGAAATAATAAAAAAGACCAAAACCAATTTAAGTTATTCTAGACACCTTTTTTTTTATCTAGTTTGGCATTTCTAAGTGCTGGCAGGATGCAGACTGCTTATTTCTCTCCCTGTCTACTTCATAGTTCTTAAAAGCAAACTCGACGAACGCAGGTACTCTTGATAAACTGCTGCTGACGCTCTTCTCTCTGCCTCTATGTTGTCATGTGTTCCTCTCACTAATAACTGTATAAATGGGTAATTGTATGTAAAAATAATGCGATATCTTGTAACAATTGTAAGTCGCCCTGGATAAGGGCGTCAGCTAATAAATAATAATAATAAAGAGGACGGGCTTCTACGCATCAGAAGAAGGGCTGGGGTTATTGAAAACAAAACTGATTGTGTAATTTATTTTATCATAAAGACTATGACTTGAGATGAGTGGAGACTTTTGGGCTGGGACTTGAGTTGTCGAGTCAAGTCTTTTCTTGCAGGGACTCGAGTCGAGTCATTTGATGACAATGACTCAAGTCGAAAATTGCAACTCGAGTCTAACTCGAGTCGAGTCACTGACTCGAGTAATTACAACTCTGCCAGACCCTCAGGGGCTGAATTAGGGAAATACCCCCCCTGTTTTACAGATAAGATAAGGGTTTTATAAAGCACCTGGGCTAAATATTTTCGCAGGCTGACACATTTAAGATGCAATTCCTCATTTGTTCATAACCCCCGGGACCAGCAGGAAGACATGAAAGCCAGCTGTGAATTTGTATTCTAGTGCCTAAGCCTGGCTAAATTGCCTCTGCTTTCAGTAAAGGGTAATTTCCCCTACTATTAATATCAAGCATAATTTAACTTGTATACAGCGTTGCTACCTATTTTAGTATAATTGTGAAACCATTATGTGGTTATGATGTATCCCCCCCCCCCAACCCCACCAGTTTCCTTACCAAAACAGATGGGATGGGCTCTTGAGATTCATCTTCATATATTTTATTCAGAACCACTTGACAGTGATTTCAAAACCCCATTTAGGCTTGTGGCCGAACTGTGGGTGAAATCTCAATGGGACCTGAACTGCTTGTGTTTCTTATCATTTCTCCAGCAGGAGACCTCTGGAACCAGGGAACAAAGTCTGGCCCCACACAGGGAATTCTATTTCTAACCAGGTAGGGTTTCTCCTGTTTTCTGGACAAAACCCCCAGGACAGTTTTCATTTGCAACAACACCAGCTGGAGATAAACTCAATCTATCAGTCTGAATGTGCCGATGCTAATGCTGATTACTGGGCTCTTCTGTTACTGTGGTCAAGGTTAGTGGACCTTAAAATGAGTCTTGCCTTTCAGAACAAAATGGTACATTTTGGAAGGATCACAGCAGGCTGTGATAGCTCTTTGGCTGTGATCTCAATGCTAAAACTGAAGTTAGAGTTTGATTTTAGGAAACTAGGAATGTCAAAGAAGTTATTGGTCCCTTCTCTAACTCTGATACACACAAACACATTTTTTTATATTTAGTATATTATTGATCTAATAGTACTGTGATTACACATGTTGTTTATGTACATCTTATACCCCTTTCACACAGACGAGTTATGACGTCTCAGAACCAGCACTGATGTGGCATTTTGGTCTGTGTGAATTGCCTATACCATCACAGAGCCATCATATTTTATGTCGTCACTAAACCACCTTGCGAGGTGGTTCACAGATGGCACTGAACCGTCTTCACTCCTGTGTGAAATGCTGTGCTGGCACTGAAGCTCTACAGTGGCCGTGGATTGAAAATCAATATCCCACACTTTCATTTTTTTCAAATACAATGGCTGATCAAAAATGAGATATAGTAATTGGAGACTGTCACAAAGACGGCCGGAGTGGGTGGCGTCAGACCAGAAGCAGGGAGTAAACAGACAGAGACGGTGGTTGTGATGAGCTGAGTGCAATGGCTGCACTCAGCGTTTAATAACAAATAAAAGGGTTGAAAACAGCACAAAACACTGGACACGGCACTACACGCCAAAATAAATAGACATACAAAACGGACTAAACACTTAACAAACGGTGCACGGAGACAAACAAACACGGTGAGTACAAACACTTCTCTTTACGATTTTACTTTACTTTTACTCCTCTCTCTCTCACCCGTTCTCTTCCGAACACCTAACCCCCAGTGAGTGAAAATGTGTCTCTATATATACTGTTGTGCTGGGATTCAATTACTAATTAATTATTCACTTGAATCCCAGCACGTGAATTAATTCTGTGCAACCCCGTGCTCACATATACATTTAACCAGCACGTGAAGTGATGTGCCATCCTCGTGCCTAAATACAAATCTACACTTTTTAAATACACGTGAAACACAGACCCGTTTATATCCCGTGTACCAATCTATACACCAACATTTACACACGCAACATACACAAATGCACACAGGGACGGGGCACATTGCCACATATACCCCCCCTTGTGCGCAGCACACATGGCCTCAACGGCCACCTCCCCCCTTAAAAATCCAGCAGTCCAGGACAAAGTCTCGGGCTGGGAAGGGAGGCTTCAGTGGGCCCATGGCTGGCCATGCTGTCAGCACCCCTGCCGGTAGTGGCACGGCTGACAGCCTGTTGGTCCCGTCCTGCAGCGAAAAAGCTGCGGGGGCAGGTGGTCCCCCGACCTCCCCCTTCTTCGTAGCTGGCAGCTCCCTCCTGTGGGGCTCCGGCCACAAGAACTCCTGCAGCGAAACTGCTGCTGGGGAAAGTGGTCTCCAGACCTCGTCCCCCTTCTTTATAGCCGGTAGCTCCCTTTGGTGGGGCTCCGACCACAGTACTGCCGGCAGCGAAGAAGCTGCAGTGGGAGCAGGTCTCCGGACCTCCCCCACGATCTCCGGCAGCGAAACTGCTGCAGTGGGAGCAGGTCTCCGGACCTCCCCCACGATCTTCGTGGCCGACAACTCCCCTTGGTGGGGTTCCGGCCACAGTACTTCCTGCTGCGATGCGGAGCAACTAGCAGCCCCAGGCGATGCGGCATGGCTGGCAGCCCCAGGCGAGGGTGAAGCGTGGCAGGGAGTCAGGACCAGCCGGGATGCGGGTGTTGGCCCTCTTCTCGGCCTCTGCGACCAGGCGATTCTTACCCATGCTTCCCTCAGCAGCCTATGCAAGGGCTGCGGAGGGCTGCCAGCTTCACGCCCTGGTTTTTCTGGTGAAGGGAGAGGCAGCTCCTGCTTCTCTCCCCCTGATGGTGATGGAGGCAGAGGCAGCTCCCGCTCCTCTCCTCGTGATGGTGGGGAAAGTGATACCAGCAGGCATTCATCCTCTGCTGGTGGGGGAAGTGATACCAGCAGGCATTCATCCTCTGCTGGTGGGGGAAGTGATACCAGCAGGCATTCACCCTCTGCTGGTCGACAGGGACCCAGCAGGCATTCACCCTCTGCTGGTGGACATGGCGGAGGCAGAGGCAGCTCCTGCTGCTCTGCTCCTGCCGGTGGAGGTGGCGAAGGCAGAGGCAGCTCCTGCTGCTCTGCTCCTGCCGGTGGAGGTGGCGGAGGCAGAGACAGCTCCGGCTGCTCTGCTCCTGCCGGTGAAGGTGGGAGCAGCGTGTAGTCTCCTGGCGACGGAGGTGGGAGCAGCATGTCGTCTCCCCCTTTTTCAGGGGACTGGTGCTGCTCTGCCTCTCTTGCAGGGGACTGGTGCGGCTCTGCCTCGGAAGGGGAAACCAGCAGGCATTCTTCCTCTGCTGGTGGAGGTGGGACCAGCAGGCATTCTCCCTCTGCTGGCAGCTTGGTTCCTAGGGTTATGGAAGCCCCGACTTTCCTCTCTTTGGGCTGTGGACGCACCGACTCCTCCCTTTTGGGCTGTGGACGCACCGACTCCTCCCTTTTGGGCTGTGGACGCACCGACTCCTCCCTCTTGGGCTGTGGACGTTCGGGCTCCCCCCACTCAGGCGTAGGACGTTCGGGCTCCTCCCACTCAGGCGTAGGACGTTCGGGCTCCTCCCACTCGGGCGTAGGACGCTCGGGCTCCTCCCACTCGGGCGTAGGACGCTCGGGCTCCTCCCACTCGGGCGTAGGACGCTCGGGCTCCTCCCACTCGGGCGTAGGACGCTCAGGCTCCTCCCACTTGGGCTGTGGACGCTCAGGCTCCTCCCACTTGGGCTGTGGACGCTCAGGCTCCTCCCACTTGGGCTGTGGACGCTCAGGCTCCTCCCACTTGGGCTGTGGACGCTCAGGCTCCTCCCACTTGGGCTGTGGACGCTCAGGCTCCTCCCACTTGGGCTGTGGACGCTCAGGCTCCTCCTCATAACTGCGGAAGGGACAGTTGGCGAACAGATGATCCTGGTCGCAGAGGAGGCACCCCGGCGTTGGCTTGTTAGATCGCCGTGGATGTCTGGCCCTTAGGCGGCACTCCTCCTCCCTGTCCTTCACCTCTTTATCCTCCTTCCATCCCATTTTATTTATTTATATATATATTTTTTTGTAATCCAACACTTTTTTTTTTTCAAAAAAATGCGGTTCCTGCTCTGGCCTGAGTCCTGGAGGCACTGTCGATCCCACGCAGGACACCACGTGTCACAAAGACGGCCGGAGTGGGTGGCGTCAGACCAGAAGCAGGGAGTAAACAGACAGAGACGGTGGTTGTGATGAGCTGAGTGCAATGGCTGCACTCAGCGTTTAATAACAAATAAAAGGGTTGAAAACAGCACAAAACACTGGACACGGCACTACACGCCAAAATAAATAGACATACAAAACGGACTAAACACTTAACAAACGGTGCACGGAGACAAACAAACACAGTGAGTACAAACACTTCTCTTTACGATTTTACTTTACTTTTACTCCTCTCTCTCTCACCCGTTCTCCTCTTCCGAACACCTAACCCCCAGTGAGTGAAAATGTGTCTCTATATATACTGTTGTGCTGGGATTCAATTACTAATTAATTATTCACTTGAATCCCAGCACGTGAATTAATTCTGTGCAACCCCGTGCTCACATATACATTTAACCAGCACGTGAAGTGATGTGCCATCCTCGTGCCTAAATACAAATCTACACTTTTTAAATACACGTGAAACACAGACCCGTTTATATCCCGTGTACCAATCTATACACCAACATTTACACACGCAACATACACAAATGCACACAGGGACGGGGCACATTGCCACAGAGACCCAAAGAAGTTAAGGAATTGTTAACTTTACAGTAGTGGCAGCTGCTAAACAGATGCAGCACTTTGAACTGTGCAGTTGAACTTGGGGGAACAACAAACCTTGGTCAAATCCAGTTAATGTGATCGGGGGACTTCTCGAGAATGCAGAGGAAACTCAAAGCGAGCAACAGACACAACAGGCTGTTAAATATATATATATATATATATATATATATATATATATATATATATATATATATATATATATATACAGTACTGTGCAAAAGTTTTAGGCAGGTGTGAAAAAATGCTGTAAAGTAAGAATGCTTTCAAAAATAGACATGTTAATGAGGAAGCTGGTTAGAACAATACATAAATACAAAAAGAACCTGTCTCTAATGGTGAGCACTTTGAGTGGGCAAGAGGACCTGAGACAGTCACGTTACTGTATCTTACTAAAAGAAACATCGTGTAGGTTCTATTCATTAGCACACTTCAGACTTATTTGCCAACTAAAATAATGTCAAAACAGGCTATATGAATTTAACACCCCAGAACTGTAACATCTTAATGAAAGTTTTATCTTGTTTCCAGGACCCCACTACAGATCGACTAGAAAGAAGAATGTATTACTATTAAGGGCGTGAAAAAAAGATGGGTAAAAAAAGTAATTTCATAAGATAGAAGATATATTGCATATAGGCTATGGAACGCCAGATGAGAGCAAAGACACATACAGAAACCCTTCAAGTCGATAGCCTTTGGCAATCGTGACCTCTGCCCTGGAAGACTTAGATTAAATCCCCATCCTGCTAAAATGTAACACCTTCTTATTACCTGTTGAGTCTCATCAAGATATCTTTTAAGTGTTTGACGAGTGCTTTTGACCTTGAACTCGGTGGGGCCGTGAGCTCCCAGATTGCTGGCATACATTCAGTCCCATTCTCTGAGACGTCCAGTCCCTCCTCACCCTTACAAATGATGTTTTTCACTGCTCCAGCCTCCACCTCCCGTCCCTTTTCTATACCAACAGAAATTATTATTATTTATTTCTTAGCAGACGAAATTCCAGCAAAGTGTCTAAGGACATTGAGAGCTCAATTTGACTTACTCTTTTGCCAATAAATACAGCAATGTGAAATCTTGTGCTAAAGAAGCCAGAACAAACATTTTCACAAAGCAGCCTTTCTATTTTAATGATATCTCTAAACATACAGTTTTGACATACAGATTCACAGTATTTTGCTTTCAGAAAGAATAAGGTATTTATCTGTTGAACATGTATCCTAATAACACGTATAGCGCTTTTCTACGGGCACAAACTTTTTTGTTTTGTTTTGTATGGATCACCTAAATTGTATAAATACAATAGCATGGCAATTTAACCACTATTAGGGGTGAGGCCCCTAGTAGTATAATAAATACAGTATTTGGACAGGAAATGCAAGCACTTTTTCCATTACCATCTCATATGCAATATCCTACCTTGGTTGATATCCACAGTTCATTATACTGTATTTTACATATAAATGAAGCCTTGAGATGCAGCTATGTTTAAAGATAAATGAAAAAAAGAATTGAAATATAATATTTGAAAAACATCTCTACTTTTGGGACAGCCTCAAACTACAGTTGAATGACTTCAAATTAAATAATAGCTTCCTTTACAATGGGCTATGGTTCAAAGGACGATTTGCGCAACTCTTTATTTAAGTAATTATACTCTTTTTAGATATATCAGAAATAATTATACACTTAGCAGTGCTACACTGTGTTATATCTTCTTCATTTTACTGCACTGGCTGTATGGGATGAAGACAAGAAACCCAATCAAAGACGGGTTTGAGAGCTCGTTTATATCCCTGGTTTTGAAAATGTTATATTGTCCACCCAACAAAACTCACTATGGTAAGAACTTAAACTGAAGGTCCTCGACATTTTTCACCTCCTCTATTTCTTTTATTTTCATTTGCCATTTGCAGTTTGCCAGCTAAATAGCAACACAAACATTACAACATGAGATATATTAAACACATTTTGATACATGTATCTTTCCCTCCTTGAAAACTGATATCAACACAAAAAAACATCCCTTCTCGAAGGAGAAATACAAGCCATTTGCAAAATAGATGTAACTATTGTCCTCACATCTTTACACCACCTGGCAATAGTCTTGGTCTGTCATGTGATTGGTTCACATCACTGTCAGTCCCACCCCTTTTTAAAGGAATGCCCTACACCTCTACTTGTAATCAACTTGTAATCAAGATAAAATGGCTGAATGAAAAAACTGCTGAACGATTCTGTGACAGAAAATAAATTACAAAACATATTACAAAAGAAAGAAACAAAACTTATGAACTTCAAAAACATGTTCTGTTATTTATTTATGTTGTTTAGTTATTTACTTATGCTGTATCAGCTATATTTAAAAGAAATACTGTAAAGCCATAAATATTTGTGACCAAAGCGAATCACACTCATAAAACCTATTTTGCTCCAGAAATGTTGGCGACCTGTTGCACTGGTAGTAGTGTATTACTTCATTATATGTACAGCACTAAGATATACACACACAAACGCACACACACACACACATATACCTCACAGTCAAATACAGCATCTAAAGGTATGAAAGCACATTCAAAAATAGAAACCTCCAGATTACTACAGTTTTGATGTCAGCAGCTATCTTAATTAATCCAGGACACAGAAGGCCATCACCTTCTGGACCAGAAGGTGACAGAGAGACTCTTGATGGTCTGTGGTAATGAACTGATTTCAGACATTCTGTACATTTGTTTGTGCTGGGTTTTGCCGCTTTAATTCACCAGTTCACTTTGTGGAGCTTTCCATTCAAATCCACTTAAAGGACGGTGAAGGCTGTCATTCAGTTGTGTCAAAACATAGAAAAGCATTGCAAGACATACCCAACCTACTGCCATGTCTTAGGTCCACCTACAATGTACTGCACAGAAGCAGCCATAAAAGCTACATACCAATAGAGATGTGTGGGTATTGACACTTACGTAAGAAACAAAGTGAGTGAATAAAAGTACAGGTCAAATTACATTATAGAATATGACTCATCAACAAGTCTGGATGGTTCTGAAATGACCCCACTTCTAAGGTTTTGTTGCTGGAATTCAAATGGGAAGTTGGCATTCTAATTCACCAGAAAATAGACATGGTTGGTTACAGTTTGTTTACATCCTCTTCAAGCTTCTTCCATTCAAACACTTAAACACCAACACTTGCAAAGCCAATAATGTATCTTCAGTATTGGCTTTGCAATTGTTGGAAAGTCATTAACAAAGCATGTACAATGAAATAAACTTTTGTGTCAGGTTGACAAACATTTGGACAAGTGTCTCCTTTAACGCAGTTATTAAGAACCTTTTAAATTCCTCTTTTCTGGCAAAGTGCTGGTTGACAGAGTGAAGTTAAAATGCATTCTGTATTCAGGTCTTGAATCGGGAGTACTGGTAGCTGTGCTAGTGCCTCAGGGTGGGGGTTGAAAGGTCAGACTGAGAGCTGAAAACATGATTCTGAGGCTGTGGATATTTTTTTCAAATGTCATAACCTCAGATTATTACAGCTTTCCTAGAGAATCGTTCTTCATCTAACAGCGGGTGGATTTCAGGAGTGTTTGCCCTTTATGTATTGAACTGAGCAACCAGGGTTTGAAACGGACATGGGCTCAAACAACTGCAAAACAGGTGTACTGCAGATTCATCTAAAAAGCATACAGTATGGGTCTACCAATTGACTGGGGCACTGGGAGACATATGGTATGGTTTACTAGAGTTTCTGCCCGTGCATAGTGGGTGGAGTGGAATGTATTTGTGCAATTCACAAATCAGTTTTTTATTTTTTTCACTTCTTTAACCCTTTATTAATGTTGGGACCATATGGTAGCAGCTCATTCATATAATATGTTTATATTACAAAATACCACAGTGTGTTTTCTGCGTAGATTTTACTTAGAAAGCTGCAATATAACTCTGCAACAGACAGACAGCCTTTGAACTCTGTTTCACTCAAAGCACTTTCATGTTGCATAAGTTATGTTATATTTTAGTTTTTTACACAGAAGTGTATTGCATAAAGTTTATTTTATTACAGTTTTTCATGTTATGTATATGTGCTCTTTTTGAAAAAAAATAAGAAAATATGATGCTCTGAAAATGTTATGTATGATGTTCATAGATAAAAATGTTAAGTTGTATCTGATTGTTTGTTTTTCATTTTCATATCAAAGCCATTTTAAAATGGAGCCGCATATTTTGTGGGTGCGGCGGTTGTAGAAATCTGGCGGTTCTAGTGTTAAGCAACTCATGAGTTAAAGCTTTGTGAATAGAGTACTGTATCTCAAGGCGGCCTGTGATTTCAGATGAAGTTATCTGGCATTGAGAAGCTCCAGTTTAACAAAACTGATTCAAGAACATGTTGAATCACAAGCAATTTAGACGCTTTAGAGGGAGCTAAAACGTACCTGCATCTCCGGGCCAACTGTGATGTGGTTTAGTTAATTGGGTCATTGAAAGTTTTTTGCACAATAATTTATGTGAACAAACAGCCTAAACAGATGTTTCTATTGCCTAATCTGTGCAGAGTAAAACAGATGGGATATTCTTTTGAAGCAAGGGAAGAAAGTTTTAGGCTTTAATTCAGGGTGGTTATGGTAAGAATTTCAATATGTCTTTCGGGAGAATACAACTTCCTTTTTGCAAAATTCAATCATTTATGTTTTGCCTAATGTTTACTGTTGAATAACTTCTTGTCACAAATGTACAAGTTTCTTGTCTACCTGGACACTTTATTAGGACCTGTATCTAATAACGGCTTGGGCCACCTGTTGTCTTGATCACAGTCTTGACACATCGTGGCGTAGAATCCACTAGGTGCTGGAAGGTGTCTCAAGGTTCTGTATGTTTAGTTTTTCAGTCATTAATGTTTCTCGCAATTAGTGGAAGTTCATAATAGCAAATGCATCATCCCAAACATGCTCAATTGGCTTGAGATCCGTGGCTTGTGACGGTAATGGATGATGCTCCACAAACCATCCCCTCTCAATTCTGAAAAGACAGGCAGTGTATATACAATAACCCCCCACAAGACTTCTCCGTTTAGCCCCACATGTTACTAAACTTAGTGTGCCCAAAAGCTGAAAACAAGGCTTATATCCCCTGACCCTGTCACTTACACCAAGCAAGGTACCCCCTTCACCTTCTCTGCTGAAATCTTATTTTCATGAAATCTGTTGCACGTTATGCTGTGCACTGTATTACGTACAACATTATATCTGAATTGAGTTGGCAGCCCTTCAGAAATTGCTTGCTATATTGATTAAAAGTGCATTATAGACCTTCAATTATTAAGCTATCACTATGCAATTTGATTTCAAGTCATAAATTGCAGCTCCATGTTACCGATGTAATTACAGTGCAACAAATATATCATGTTTTAAGTCTTCCATAATTGTAAAAGTCCCTGTAATAATACTATTCCTGCCACTGCTTTAGTATAGGAAATTCACAATGCATTAAGGTAACAAATCCATTAGTTAAAGTATAAAAAAGTGCTAAATCACAGGTTAACTTTTTAAATCCTTAGCAGCATCTGTGATCATTTGCATGATCTACAAATATATAGTATTCCATTTAAGAAAATGTAGCAAATCATATGCTATAACGGAAAAGCAATATATTTCACAAAAACAAAACAATAAAAAACCTTGGATGAATCAAATACACTTAAAAGCCCCAGGGAACTAAGCACTGCTTGTGCCATATTGAGGAGGATGTTTTTTAATGAGGGAAATTGGATAGGCTTTAATACCGTTTGTAAACAAGCTGTAACAGAGACAGCATTTAAAGAAACAGAGAAAGAAAGAAAGAAAGAAAGAAAGAAAGAAAGAAAGAAAGAAAGAAAGCTGTGCATGTTTGCTCTGGTGATTTTTCACACCACTCTCCCTCACAGAATCATTTCCAAGAAACTGTGCTTTACACTTTGTAGCCAAATTTAATATCCAGCAGATGGCATAGTGGTGTTTTTATGAGAAAAAAATCTGCAATCAGGCTTGTTGCTGGGACCTACTTTAAAATAAAACATGCACAGAAACATCTCTGTTCTCGCCAGCACAATCCTATTACTGGTGCCTGCAACTTCTATAACTGCTTATGATCCCTATTTTTTTATGGGTGTCTCCTTAATCTTTTCCCTACATATCTGGAATCCACAAGCAATCCCTTTGTTTAGTAGCAGGTAGCCTCTTCCAAGGTCTGTATCTCTTATCACTCTTATCACTAGCAAGCTGAAACAGCAGGCAATTTGGCCTTGGGTGGGCAGAGCCAGAAAGAGCTTAGTTAAAATGTGCGAGTTCAAGCTGTGACAAATAAGCTCTTCTTAAGCTCAGGGGTGCAGCAGAAGCTACTGTAGGTATCCTAGTTCAGTATTAACTTAGCAAGCATAACACTAACACACAACTGTATTTTGCTAACAACGCAATATAAATTAGTACAGTTCTTTTGAGTGTCTATAAATACAACATCAACAACATACTGCTAGGCAGATGGGCTTGCACATAGCCAGGCTTAAAGTGACACATGCAATGCTTCTCTGATTTCAGAATGACAATCATATCTTGCTGCAGGCAGTCTGTTTTTTGATAGGAAGGCTTCAAGTAGGGAATTCTGCATACAGTACAGACATACATTCAGAACATACAAATAAGATTGCTCATGTGTCTTTTTTCTAGTGTGGTACAGTGCACAGAATGTTAAACTGTAGAGGAATATACAATAGTAACCAGTCACCTGGGAATTAGTATAAAGTCCAAATGACCATATCACTCTCTCTGCCTGATAAAAAGTAACATATTTTTTAAACTTCTTTTTATTAAGTTTGACATAAATTAAAGTTATCTAGACTGTTGAAAAAAAGCCAACACCAGTACATTTCATGAATATAAAACTGTAGTTGGTTACTTCAAAATTATTTAGTGGGATATACTGCACCTCTAAATTGTAATCAGAGGTCTAAGAATGTGTGGTCAGCACAGAGAATTACAAGGGCAGGCTATTGATCTACAAATCTGAGCAGATTTATCAGTTGCTGTCATTGAACACCGCACAGCTGCTCTCCTAGTCATTATGACTCACTAACATTTATTGTAGAAAATGGCAACGCGGTCTTGCGAGGGTATTGATCTTCTGTTTAATACTCACTTCTTGGCACTTAAACAAAACAGTTTTCTCTTCCATTACCACACTGTATCAGGTCTGTTCTCCGTCTCTTTCTCCGCCCCCTCCCCTTCTTTTGCTGCTTTATTTTGGTGACACTGACAGAGTGTCAAATGCAAGCACGTTGTATTAGACCTCCCAGACTCAATAAGGAAACACCTAATCTTAATTTATCCTTATTGCACAGTGCTGGCTGAAGGTCACTCGTACTGTGTGTGTGGGGGTGTTTGGGGAGAAGGAGGGATAATCACTGACATGTTCTCAAAGAGCCAACATCCATGAAGGTGACAACAAGGAGTATTAAGACCCATTTATTTGTTTTTTGAGTTATAAATGAGTTTCAGTCAGACAATCTTGCATTAACCACCTTTATTATAATACAAAATCTTACAGATTTCCAAAAACACTGAACCCAAACAATGGTTGAAGAAAAATAAGTAGAATAAAAATAGTTGGAGCACAGCCTCATCCTTCAGAGCATCCCGGTGCTAAAAACCAAACAATAAAATAATAAATCTGATGTGTTCATCCCGGTGAACAAAAAATATGACAGACAAGGCTGGGAGTGAGGTGGTGGTGGTTGGGGAGGAGATGGTAATTCGAAAGCATGGCAGGACTAAGTTTGTAGGTTTATATACCTTATAGATTGATGGAAACTTGTCGGTAATTGGCTTGTAGATTTGACCAATGAATGAATGTGATGTACTAGGAGCTTGTATTAATGATACTATAGATTTCCTGCCTGAAAACCTTGCAAGATGTATATTCTTTTCTTACTTTCATAACATTTGTTTTTCAGGATACATTTTTTAAAAGCTGTTTTAGGAACTGTTTTTAAATTATACAGACACATTTCTGTTAATCACTTAGGGTTGATTTGATCAACCTATACCCAAAAGGTATACATGAAGTGGTTAATGCAGTCCAGATGGATTCATTTATGCTCTAAAATCCAGCTGTGAGATATCCACAGCCTATTTCCCCTCAACTTTCATCTGTCCTTATACAACTTACTTTTGCTTAATAGTTCCTGCATTTATTTAATGCGATCTACTGAGGACATACTTATCTCTGTCCATGGTGCTGAAATAGCAGAAGCAGCCATATAACTTCCTTTCCTTAATCTAAACAGTTCACCTGTCTATATGCTATTGGTCAAGCCATGTTAAACAGTCGCTTAGGGATTACTGTTAGAGCCACTTTGCATGTAATAAAATAATACATTTGAAACGTGTATAGCACGATATCATGCCACAGCATTACTTGGCACTTTACAAAAGAATATTAGAAAGGTAAGTTTTTTATTTAGCCATCAAAACATAATTAAATAAAGGACTGGTAGAAAATCCGGAACCGGGTACCTGTCGTGAAAATAATAATAATAATAATAATAATAATAATAATAATAATAATAATAATAATAATAATAATAAACATCTGTTTGAATACAGTTATGTTAAATGTGCTTCATGCTGCAGGATTCTTTGCATCATCTATTAGCCATATTCCGCTGTTGTTGTTGTTAATGTAATGTTGTTCTTGTATTGATTCAGGGCAATGCAAGGGTTCCAATAATGGAGGTTGTATTTATTTTCTCAATTGGAACACAGTGTAGTTTACACAAAACAAAATTTTTGAGAACTTCTCATTCTCTCACTTTTCCTGTGTATCCCTTTTTGTCACATCCGGTTTGTTCTAACTTAATTGTTCACTGGTCTCTCTATGGCAAACACAATAGTCCAAAACGAAACTTAAAGGTGCAGTCCTCCAAATCCGAACTGATGTAAAATAAACGTCATTAACATGGCATCCAAGCAAAGCATTGCATGGAATTTCTTTATCAAGCAGGAGAAAAACAGAATTTGCAAACTCTGCCAAGGAAATATTTCATTTAAAGTAGGATGCACTGGCACACTTTAATGTGCTCCACAAAACAAAATAGGTACACGTTTCATGAGTGTGAGTCATGTTTTTCTCATGCTGATTTAATTTTGTACTTCGCACCTTACACATTTTGGAGTGCGTATGCTTTTTCTTAGTAAATCTAAGAAAGCAGCAGTGTGGAGTAGTGGTTAGGGATCTGGACTCTTGACCGGAGGGTTGTGGGTTCAATCCCCAGTGGGGGACACTGCTGTTGTACCCTTGAGCAAGGTACTTTACCTAGATTGCTCCAGTAAAAACCCAACTGTAAAAATGGGTAATTGTATGTAAAATAATGTGATATCTGTATAATGTGAAATAATGTATAATGTGATAGCTTGTAACAATTGTAAGTCGCCCTGGATAAGGGCGTCTGCTAAGAAATAAATAATAATAATAATAATAATAAATCTACTTCATTAAAATAAAAAACATGTTTATGGTTTTCAGTCTGTTTTCTGGGGTACACCACTCACAATACTTTATTTGTTTATTTAGTTTTAAATAAAGGCTACTTATTTGATCTTTAGGGTAAGAAACTATATCTGCGTAACAACTGTAGATAAAACATTCCGTATTGGAAGCCACACGGTTACACTATGTAACACAATTTTTGTTCCTGGGTAGTAAGTGTTATTTCCTAATTGCTTATGCCTCAAAAGTATAGAAAATGGCTATTATTCCCCAAAAACTTTGCTTTTGTGACCAGGACAGTGATATTTTGAAATTTACCTATTTCCAATGAGTAAACGGGCGAATTTGTGTCTTTTCGTTCACATAAAGTCAGAAAAAATCAACATCTGAATCCAAATTAACATGTATTTATACTAAAGTAATACAAAAATGAATACAAAAGATTTAGAAGTGAGTAGTTTTTCGAGATTTACGATTATACTGTAAATCACTTTCACGAATCAGCCCCCAAATGTAGTCTCCCATCATGTTCTCGTTATCATCGACCCAATAGGATGTTGTTATGTTGTTTTCTTTCCGATTTAGTTCCTGAGAAGAATTTGGCCGCAGCTATTATTATTGAGGTGTACTTGCCGCTGTGTTCTTGTTTTCTGTAAAATATCCTGTCAGTTAAAAAAAGGCTTAATGCAAAGCTTGTTTTAACATTGTCTTTATTACGCTGGCCAGAGACCTGTGCTTACAACTGCATTGTCATATTTTCTACATATATATATATATATATATATATATATATATATATATATATATATATGCAGACAGACAGACAGACAGACAGACAGATAACATAAACTATTTCTTTAGCCCATATGGATGGAAAAATGTACAAAAACAACCCCAAACAAAAAATATAACCATACTAGCTGTAATTTTCAGAACAGCTTGTACCATTTGCATAACAGCAGCATGCTGTCGGAAAGCTATCTTGACCAGCTGCTATGTAGAGCTGTCATATATATCAATCTAGAGCTGATCTGTGGAAAGGTAAAAGCTGCCATTTTGGTTGCTACCTACAGTACCAGTGTCAAAAGTGAAACAGTATGTAGCAGAAAATCTGTGATCAGTGGAGCAAATTACTAAGAAATAAAAAGAAAGTACAATTTTGCAGATCAATAACATATACCTGCTAACATTCCTTAGAATGTGTCTGGTAGTTCTATGTGAGAAGTATTTTAACAGGAATGGAAATACAATGGTTGACATTGGTCTTGTTTTGAAATATATGTTCGCAGATAGACACATGTGTACATGTATGTGCTATTTGTGTGTTTGTAATTTGATATGGTGGCTAAGGAACAGCAATGAATGCCACTAAGGTTAAAGGATATTAAAGAAAAACTAATTAATATAAAGAAAAGTATGAGCCACACTGTGGAATGTCTTCCCAGCCACATATTTTTTTCATCCTTAATCAAATAATTTTCCTCTACTGTCACCACAACAACAAAAAATATCTGTGATTGAAAACATTTTCGCTCAAGTTAAATCATCAATCATCTTATCGAATGTGCCATTTTAATGCTATCATATTTCCATGTCTTAAAGACACCTGACAAAATGGCTTGGCTCCTGCTAGCTGCTTTAATTCACCTGTTTGGTTGCTCTGTTTCAGTATTTGGAACCCTATACTTCCAGCCCACTTTTCTTGTTTCAGGGAATATTTTCAAGCAATTGCCACTAACTAGTTCACAAAATGCTAAGATAGTTTATTTATGTTTATGAACACCCCCCCCCCTTTACAAATGATTTAATCATAAACAATACTTTAATTTGGTCAGCATGCTGTGTGACAATGGCAATTATTAATAAGACCATACATTCAGACCTTTAACATATCAGTTTTGTATCTTTCTCTGGGTCTATCCTTGCCACTGATTAAGTGTGTATTTGTGTGTGTGGGAGTGTGTGTGTGTATTTGTTTGTGAGAAAACTAGAGAGAGAGAGAGAGAGAGAGAGAGAGAGAGAGAGAGAGAGAGAGAGAGAGAGAGAGAGAGGTGGGTTGGACAAGGAGGAGGGAGGGATGGAGGGATGAGAGGGGTTCAAAACTTGTATATTATTTTTATGATTTTAATTAAAAGCAGACACATGTGTCCTTATATGGATCACCTGGTTAATTTGAATGCTACTCTCCAATTTGTTAATTTGATAAAACCAGCAAGAGCCATACAGCTTATTGAGCCCTGCAATATGTCTCTTTTGATTTAGAGGTGTAGTATATCCCATTGTATGTTTTTAGGGTTCTGTTTCACTTTGATTTATTAGGAATGTATTACATATTAAAGTTGTTAATGGTAAAAAAAAAATTAAATAAAATAATGTGACAGGATTGAAAGGAGTCCCTGTTGTAATTCACCCTCCCGACCACCGGCAGCGCTGTGTAGGGTTGACCGTGATTGGGTTAGGAGGCTGAACTCTGACCATACAAGAAGTTCGGGGTCAGGCGGCCATCTTGGACCAAGGTGGAACCATGCGGCCGTCAGGTCCCATCATTGCAATCAGCTGTGCTGTTCTCATCGATTGGCTGACGTAGGGCAGCGTGCCGATTGCAGGGGTGGGACTTGGCAGTATTTAAGCAGTATGGTTTTGCCATTCGGTTCTCTGTCCTGAACTGAAAACACGTGCTGTGCTTTGTTGTTGTTTTGTTTTTATCAAACTGCTGTAATTCGCAGAAGCTTGAAACTTTAAGAAACTTTGGTGGATTGCCGCAGTGGAGGAAACCCAGGACAAGCCAGTAATCCGTGGAAGGGAGCTAAGAGGCGGCGAGAGGAAACCCACTGCAGCAGCACAGAGAAACCCAGTGCTTCCTTAATTGTTGTTTTGTAACGAGACGTTTTTGTTTATTCTTTTTATTTGAAACCTGAGTTTACCATTGCTGGTATTCCAGGTGTTTTTCTTGTTTATTTTCTGCAATGCTGGACTGTTCTAATTTTGTTTGTTAAAATAAAATCCTGCCTGTTACCATTGATGGTACAGGGCTCCAAGGACTAAACGACACTTCCGGCTCCTGTGTGCTGTCATTTCTGGTCCTTCCCTAAAGCTCCACCCACTATCCTCCCACAAATAACAAAAAATATCCTGGTTGCTTCAAGGGCACGGGACTGCAGTTTGTCAGATTTCGACATCAGCTCAGGCACTAATTAAATGTCAGTTGTGAAAGGATACCTTGGGGGTAAAACTCAGAGGGTTATCTAAAGCTGTCACTGTAACACTGGCCAAGTAACACCTTAGCGCAGCAAGCACCACAAACTGTACGGTCCCTGTTAGCAGTGGATTGCTTCACAAAGGCTATGTAAGGGAAAAGTGTCATAAAACAACACTAGAAAAGCAAACTGCACTAACAAACAATGAAAGACCTGTAGCATCGATCTTTAATGGCATCTTGCTAGGAGCTTATGCAAGAGAACCTTGTCTCTCACCCCACATGCCTCAAATGCCTGCCTGAATACAAGCATGTTAAGTACCTTGCTCTACCTCGGAGATCGTGTAAACATATTTAAAGAACCAGTACATTTTTCTTTTGTGAACCATTTTATTTTTGTTTCTGTAAATAAATACGCACAAAAGAGCTTTCACTGCAATTTCTATGTCTCTGCCTGCTATTTGTATAGTCTTAAGAGCAGCACAACACCGCTGCCCTCCCACAAGCTCAATGAGCTCTATATGGCTGCAGAGATCCATTGGACAGCACTGGTCTATATTACAGAAACTAACACATGAAAGGTTTAACTGTTAATCCAATCTTGGAGATCTCATAGGGATTCATAAAAAAATACTGATCTTCGCTCTCATTTCTTTTTATTTCTTTATCTGATCCCCTTGATAGAATTACACTACCTGCTACCATTGTTGACCAAAGGATCTAAAATGTTAGCAGAACCCTATTGTTATTTTTATACAGGTCTGTATGTCCCACAACCCCCTCTTTAAACTAAAAAGCAAACAAAACAAAAAACACAAAAGGTAACATTGATTGCTGTCAGCCGTGCACGCAGTTAACCTGCAGTTCGAAGTTCATGTTCTGAAATCCTAAGCTGTGAAGCTTTAGGGCCCTATTACATTGTGTTTTACACCCAAGTTAACAAGACTTGGTTATTATCACTGCTGGGTCATTCCGTCTGTTATTTTATAAACCAATTATTCCAGCACAGTCGTGGTAGAGGTTACATTTCTTATCACCAGAAATGCATGGCTTTACTCTGTGAACGTTTAGCTAAGAGGCAACAGTGGTCTTGAAAGGCATTCTGGTTTTAGTACATTAAATATGGACCATAAGCCAACCACACATTGTAAGTCATGTTTGCTTGAAGTTTATGTACATTCCACATGGGGATTTACAGTGTTTGAATACCATTAGTTTCATGCAGCGATGTGCCTTTACCATATTAATCTTGCTTCATTTTAATTCATTGTTTTTTTTTTATATTGTTTCACCTGGGCAATTTAATTGAATTAACTATATTCTTGCTGTACAGCTGATTAGGAGTCAATTTTGCAGGCAGTGCTCAAACCGATAGCCCTTTCAGGGAACACTATTGTGTACAACTGTGACAGCCTACTGCCCTGTGGGTGCGTGCATTCACTGCTGAGTGACAGGCAGGATATTGAGATGGAGGTTGAAGTGAACACAGACAGAGCATACAGGAACTCCATGTGACGCTACCAGCAATGGTAGCTCACGTGGAACATATGGCCCAGCGTACAAAAGGCAAAATATAACACTGTACAAAAACTGTAAAATAAAAGGTGCCGTGAAAACAGCATGTGCTACTCCTAATACATGGGAGGTCCTGCTTACTCACCTCGCTCTCTATACATGGGTGGGATCTATAATTCCTGCACTAATCTTCTCTGTTCAATACTAAACAAACCCTGACTCTGGCTACTTGCCCGGCCGTCGGCTGTTTCAGTTTCTTTATGTTCTGATCCTGGGTCACTTGTCACGGTGATCAGAGGATTACAACAAGGTCTTTAGGTCTCTTTGTTTGGGTAGCGCAGACGATGTTCAGCCCATTGTCCTTGGCTTTGCAGCAGCCCTGAGGTGAATAAACAGGACCTTTTTATAGCTGATGCCCCGCTGGAACACACCAACCTGCTGATTATCCATAGCTGGCAATCACACACAGCAGTCAGGCTCTCCAAGGAGTGTCAGGCACTTCATTAATTATTTATACACAATTACACACCATATCTACAATATATATACACAAAACCCACTTTTCATGTGCAGGGCATGTGTGTTTTGTTTTTGTAAGGAGGGCTATCTGTTCCAAAACAGTTAAGTATGGTAGTAGCTATGTTAAATATGTAGTATTGAGCATAAAGATACATTAACCGTTCACTGTACAGTACATACTGAAGAACAATCACAGTGCAACCCAGCAAGTAACCACTGAAAAATCTACACTACATTCTCACATTTTAGCTACTGTAATGTTCCTAAACCCCTTGTCATCGGCAGGGTATAGTATTCTAACGGAAAAGACACAGAAGGTGCTGAATTTTTTTTTCATTAACCAATGGGACTATAGGTAAAGACTACCTTCTTTACTTGATTGTTATTTTCAAAGATTTTGTCTTTACACTTGGCGGTACAGCTGGGACTGAGAGACTTTTCCAGCAAGCTGCAAATTGAATTTATCATCTGTTGGCTACTCACACCAAGGTCCTTTGAGGAGATCTGATCTTGAGCTAATCCTTGCTTTCTTCTGACCCTTTTTTTGTTTAGAATGGACCTTTCCAACACTCTGATAAGTATGCTGTAAAACTATCATGAAACTCCACAAAGTCAGCAAGATAGCAAAAACAATATCCAAACACAGAACGGTTCGTCCTAAAGGCTTTATTACAAAAGTTGCAGAACATAGGGGGTGAAATTCACATAGCCATTTATTCCAAAGTGTAATCATGCCATTTTTCTGACAGCAGAAAAAAACACCCATTGAAGTTATAAAACTTGAAATAAACAAGTGAGGAATGCAATTTAAGTTTATTCTTACAGTAGTAACAGGCATCTTTCTCTTTTTAGAGGAGAAAAAATAACCCCTGACTGTATGACTCACCCTGCACGCCATGCAGTACTGCCCTTACCAGGTGAGTCACTCTGGTACACTAATGAAACTTTTGAGTACAAGGCTTTGTGAATTTCCCCCTCAGTATCTAAATGCAAACTGACAAATGAATCATGTACTGTAAAGGGGATCAACATGTGCTTGACTGGCTACGGGGAAATGTTACTCAGCACTGATGTGCAACAATCACAGATCATTGTCTCAGGAGTGATAAGCCTCCTGGGAAATTGTATTAGGATCACCAGCAAGGAGCAGGATGAATTGGAATGTGATTTAGAAGCCTATTTCAGTGTTATTGTAAATGTTTTCTCTATGCTCTGTACCCAGTAGGGTATAGATAATAACAACAATAAAAAAACAAACTCTGAAAGAGTAGAGCACCTTTACTGAAGAAATGTTAAACACATCATTTATCTGAAGTCCAGTGAAGGTTTGTGGCAATGTGCCCCGCCCCTGTGTGCATATTATGTGTTGTATGGTGCGTGCGTGTGTTAATGTTGGTGTATATTCATTGGTACACGGGATATAAACGGGTCTGTGTTTCACGTGTATTTAAAAATGTAGATTTATATTTAGGCACGAGGAGGGCACAAATCACTTCACGTGCTGGTAAAATGTAATGTGTGGTCACGGGAGTACACTTAACTAATTCACGTGCTGGGATTCAAGTGAGTAATTAATTAGTAATTGAATCCCAGCACAACAGTATATATAGATGCACATTTCTGTCACTCAGGATTGGGTGTTCGAGAGTGGAGAACGGGTGTGGAGAAGGAGAAACTAAATAGTGAAAGAAAGCGTAAATATAAGTGTTGTACTCACCGTGTTTGTTTGTCTCTCCGTGCACCGTTTGTTAAGTGTTTAGTACGTTTTGTTTGTCTATTTATTTTGGCGCAAGTGCCGTGTCCTGTTTTGTGCTTGTGTTTTTGTGTTTAAAACCTTTTATTTTCTGTTCTGTTTATTAAATGCTGAGCGCGATCACGCGCCCAGCTTCACCAAACCACATCTCTCTGTTTATTTATTTCCTGGCTCTGGTCTGACGCCACCCACTCCGGCCGTCTTTGTGACAAGGTTGTATTCATAAAACACTGTAGTAATGCTAAAGGTAGGCTTAGTAGTCCATTCACCATTACCATAGGACTCCATGAATCAATGGGCCCTATTTAGCAACGTTCGCAAACCCCAAAGGCAATCACAAAACACTTTTGCGGACAGTTAGCGCGCCAGAATCAAGCGCATGTGTGGGCAAACAGACTTTGCTCACCTATGTGATTTAGCAACACCTGTTTTTGTGCAGTACATAAATATCCAGTTATGGGTAACTATTTCAAATGGAAAAGAGTGATGTTGAAACGGAAAATCACTTTGGTGTACAAATTACATACAAAAATGGTTTGGGATATTTCTTATTCATTTTATTAATACAAATTAGCACAAACTGACATACCACTTATTTAAGAGATTAGCATGAGCTACTACAGAAAATCTGGAGCAGCTTCCCATTTTGGCTGGTGGTTGCAGTCTGACACAAAAAATAGCTTTAATTTGTATTAAATTAAAGTATGGCTACTTACTGTAGAAATCACATTAATGTTTATGTAGTACCCTGGACAAGTGTAAAAGTTATTAACGTAGATTGTATACACTCTATTTAAGACTTTCAATGTAATACTGTTGTAGCTCAATTTTGCCAGAACGTGTCGCCACGACAGGCACTCAGATCGATGAGCCAACTATACAGCTGGTGAGTGTGTAGGAGTAAAAAGTTTCAAAGTAAAAGCAAACGCAGAATTAACCCATTCATTAATGCCTACATTTTTATACTGTGTATCTATGTTTGCACTGTGCCTTTTAGCACCCTAAAGGGCCTGGACACACCAGAGCTTGACATTGCATGTTTTTATTTTGATGCACAGTAGACAGTGCGTCTATACCCAAGTGTCAAAAAAAAATGTACATTAATGTATAGCATTATATTTAGAACGAAAATCCCCCCCCCCCCCCCCATTTCCATTTGACTTCTTAAAAAGGGAATTTTAGTCTTCTAAAAATAACCGTGCCTATTTAAGTACCGTGCCTATTTAAGTATAGATAATCACAGTATGTGTTTATGCGTATTTGTACGTGCGTGTTTGCGTGTTTGTGTGTTTGGGGGGGGGGGGGGGGGTACTTTTTATCTGCATTTTGTGTGTAAATGTCAATAATATTACTTATTAATATCACAGTTTTACAGCAACTGATTATGCAGCAAAAGATCTAACTGGTACAAATTGTACCTCATATAGTGATATTTTTTGGTTTAATAAAGACTGAATCAGCAAAAAAAAAAAAATAAGCACTTAAAAATATAATAATCAGTCATATTCATTAATTGCTCAATGCAAATCTAGTGTTAAGATATTTGATATATTTCACTGATTTCAGTGGATTGTTATTTAGTAATTATCCAGTAGGTGGCATTTATGTACTGTACATCAGTGTTATTTCAGGATGTAACAAAGATGGTGGGCAATCAGTCTTTCTCAGACCGTGGCAGAAACTGCAGCTGGTATTTGTACCACAGCACTATAGTGATCAGCTTTAGTACTGTACCATGGCATCAGGTCCAATATGTAATATTTGTTCCAAATCTATTGTTGCATTGCTGGTAATGCTGTGCCGCTAATGGTTCTTCTAGATTATTTTTTCAAGGCAATGCAATGCTATTTTTATAATTCTTTCACACACCCAATTGCTTCTGAGCAATTCTCATTAGAGCACGTTAGGTAGAAAACAATCTACCTAGCCAATGAATTGGTGTGTGTCAAATTATCGTCCTTAGTAGTAACTTAAATTGTCATAGTCTGCTAAACAAACAACAACTTTTCTTTGTACTTGTTGTATGAGCTGCTAGGTTTATCAGAATTCCTTGGCCTGCGCTGGAATGTTTTTGTGACTCTGAATTGTTGTCTTTAAGTAATGGATGTCTGGAAGCCATTTTTATTTTAGATTAATAGAACAACAGCATTCCTTTGGCTCTGAGCCTTTTGGCACTTTGCTTTAGAAGAGCTAAGGCTGAATGCTAAATGTGCAATTTAAACAAGAAAAATAGCTCAGAAGCATGGTGATTCTATTGCTATTTTGTTTTAGCAGCTGTAATCTAGTGGCAGTTGCAATTTTGACATGAATTTATATTAACCAAATATTTCCGATACAGAATATTTCTGTTGCTTTAAATCCAGAAGTATATTATAATTATTATTATTATTTTTTTGCATATGTAAGAGTTTATTGCAGTTAAAAAGTGATTAACAGATCCGTTGTGTCACTGTATTAGCCCAGCAGTTACCATCCTGAGCTTAGATATTTTTTTTCTGTAAAACTGCATTAATTAATAGCCTTTCATAAATACTGCCCTTTATTTTACTTTACATTCATTAATAATTTTCCCTTCTGGCTATCATATTACTTGGCATGTCTGGTATGTATTCTTTTTTAATTCTTCTATAATGTTTCTTTATGCATTTATTTTAATTGAGCTGATGCAATAAAAAAGATAAATAGTTTCCTGGCAACTGGTTGATAAGTCAAAGAACAGATTTACCAGGAACCATTGTACTGTACTTAACTGCCTTGGTGGCACTGACAAAATATTATAGCTGTTCTTCATTCATCATTTCAAGTTGGCATTTGGTAATTAAATATAACCCAATCAGATGGGAAGGTCTGTGCTCCTACCATTCAAACACAATTATTTATGTGCAATTATATATATATATATATATATATATATATATATATATATATATATATATATATATATATATATATATATATATACAATACAAAATAGTCACTCAAGGATAAAATAGGGATAAGCCAAAGTGCAGTTACATGACCTCTAGAGAAACAGATGAGACCAAAATCAGGTCTGTTGGTTTCTGATTGCATGCCCTGCCCTGTGTATTGTAACAAAACAGTTTGAAATATTTGTTTGTAAGACTCGGTGGCATTTAATCTTCTTGAGATTCTTGTTTTTTTGTATCTGTGTGTAGTTGATTGATTTCCTTAGCAAGCTATTTATTCAGTGGAATTACAAGCTGTTTTGAGAAGCATCACATGTTTAGAGAGTGACAATATGGCTTGAATTTAATCAAGGCTCATCCAGCATATTGTTTGTCTGCAATTCTAATGCAATAACATAAACAAGCATGCAAGGGGAGAGAACATCATTAAAATATGGTATACAATGCATTTTTGCAGTATTCAGTTTTTAATATTCACTGAAAAGTCTAGATGCAGAAAGACCAGTTGCATCTAGGGTTGTTTCATTAGGGGACATGGAATAATAGTGCATTGAAATTAGGGTTAAATTGTATTATAAAGATCTGCTGGAAACCTGTTCTCTAAGTGTCTTCAGAGGGGATTTTAAAAAAGCTATAAAAGCCCTCTGAGAACTTAACAATTTTGATTACACTTCCATTCATTTAGTAAAACTTAAAAATATAAACATGATCACACTTTTCCTTTCATTGGATAAATCAATTAATGAAATGGTATTATTTAAACTTAACCACCCAGCTGCTTATCCCGCGATTTCCACGTGGAGCACAAGCGAGTCCAAATGGGTCACTCCCGTGAGAATAGCATGCAAGCGTTTCCCTGTGCATTTGAATTTTTTTTTAAATTATGCACTCCACACATGATTGAGAGTGTATCGTAACTGCTACCAGTATAACATGGTCCAGTGTATAACACTACCCTTGTATAACATATTACTCTTGTATTAGACCCAAGCAAAAACACCATAGCATGCAATATGAAATACTATCAACCAATTATAATAAATGATGAATACTCTGTATGTATAACACCCACAGATTCTCCTAAACGTTGTAAATGGCTGTGCATTGTGCTGCAAAGATTACAGTAACTAAAAGCAAAGGAGTCTGAGCAGTAGCTGTTCACGTGAATTCAGTATCTGGCAATACATTATTCATTTTTGAAATGATAAAAAAAACAATTGCTATGGGGAGAGAGCCTATCTAAATATTAGTAATACATTAGTTGAACTGTCAGGCAGTTGTACCTGCTTTTCCATTGCTAACCCCGCTGCTGCAAATAAATATTGACAAACCTTATATGCTCCAATTAGCACTAATCTTGGACTAGCTATTGTTACTTTTGGTAAATCAGTTCAAGATTAGAGATAATCTGGGTTTATGAAACAAACCATATATATATATATATATATATATATATATATATATATATATATATATATATATACAGTGCCTTGCGAAAGTATTCGGCACCCTTGAACTTTGCGACCTTTTGCAACATTTCAGGCTTCAAACATAAAGATATGAAACTGTAATTTTTTGTGAAGAATCAACAACAAGTGGGACACAATCATGAAGTGGAACGAAATTTATTGGATATTTCAAACTTTTTTAACAAATAAAAAACTGAAAAATTGGGCGTGCAAAATTATTCAGCCCCTTTACTTTCAGTGCAGCAAACTCTCTCCAGAAGTTCAGTGAGGATCTCTGAATGATCCAATGTTGACCTAAATGACTAATGATGATAAATAGAATCCACCTGTGTGTAATCAAGTCTCCGTATAAATGCACCTGCACTGTGATAGTCTCAGAGGTCCGTTTAAAGCGCAGAGAGCATCATGAAGAACAAGGAACACACCAGGCAGGTCCGAGATACTGTTGTGGAGAAGTTTAAAGCCGGATTTGGATACAAAAAGATTTCCCAAGCTTTAAACATCCCAAGGAGCACTGTGCAAGCGATAATATTGAAATGGAAGGAGTATCAGACCACTGCAAATCTACCAAGACCTGGCCGTCCCTCTAAACTTTCAGCTCATACAAGGAGAAGACTGATCAGAGATGCAGCCAAGAGGCCCATGATCACTCTGGATGAACTGCAGAGATCTACAGCTGAGGTGGGAGACTCAGTCCATAGGACAACAATCAGTCGTATACTGCACAAATCTGGCCTTTATGGAAGAGTGGCAAGAAGAAAGCCATTTCTTAAAGATATCCATAAAAAGTGTTGTTTACAGTTTGCCACAAGCCACCTGGGAGACACACCAAACATGTGGAAGAAGGTGCTCTGGTCAGATGAAACCAAAATCGAACTTTTTGGCAACAATGCAAAACGTTATGTTTGGCGTAAAAGCAACACAGCTCATCACCCTGAACACACCATCCCCACTGTCAAACATGGTGGTGGCAGCATCATGGTTTGGGCCTGCTTTTCTTCAGCAGGGACAGGGAAGATGGTTAAAATTGATGGGAAGATGGATGGAGCCAAATACAGGACCATTCTGGAAGAAAACCTGATGGAGTCTGTAAAAGACCTGAGACTGGGACGGAGATTTGTCTTCCAACAAGACAATGATCCAAAACATAAAGCAAAATCTACAATGGAATGGTTCACAAATAAACATATCCAGGTGTTAGAATGGCCAAGTCAAAGTCCAGACCTGAATCCAATCGAGAATCTGTGGAAAGAACTGAAACTGCTGTTCACAAATCCATCCAACCTCACTGAGCTCGAGCTGTTTTGCAAGGAGGAATGGGCAAAAATTTCAGTCTCTCGATGTGCAAAACTGATAGAGACATACCCCAAGCGACTTACAGCTGTAATCGCAGCAAAAGGTGGCGCTACAAAGTATTAATTTAAGGGGGCTGAATAATTTTGCACGCCCAATTTTTCAGTTTTTTATTTGTTAAAAAAGTTTGAAATATCCAATAAATTTCGTTCCACTTCATGATTGTGTCCCACTTCTTGTTGATTCTTCACAAAAAATTACAGTTTCATATCTTTATGTTTGAAGCCTGAAATGTGGCAAAAGGTCGCAAAGTTCAAGGGGGCCGAATACTTTCGCAAGGCACTGTATATATATATATATATATATATATATATATATATATATATACACACATTGTGATATGATAGTGAGAATGTGATGATGTAGTAGATCCCTCAGTAATAACACAACTCCATCATTAAATTAATCCCCTTAGCCATTCCAACAGAAAATTATTCTCCCAGGAGATGCATTATTAACTCATAACTCACTAGAGGATCATGATATCCATTAATTAACAAACAGAATTCCAGTTCTTGGACACATTGTAAGAAACGCTTTTCTGACTACTAATGCAATCGTATAACCTTTTCCAACTTAGAAGCAAAGACCCACCCAAAGTCTAATTTTCAAGCTGCTATGTCTTAATTGCAATTTAATGCATACAGACGTTAACATTTCATCATAGGTTGCTACTGTTCTATAAAAAACAATCAATAAAGAGATGAGTTGATGGAGGACTTGAACTACCGATATTAAAAATCATGTGAAGCTCAAACTGAGATTGACTGTTCTTGCAGCCCCTTTACCTAATTAAAATATGTAATGTTTTTTTTTATTTTTTATTTTTTTTATTTTACAAAATTCATTTTAAACAGGCAATAGTATTTGTGGCACCATAACTAAAGTCAGAACAAAATAACGTAAATTATTTCAGTGGCCAGATATACAAAATAGATAGCCATGAAATTCAGCACCCCAGTATCGATCCCAAAGACCATTCATATAGTAGTTAGAATGACATCCCCAAGCCTGTGAACATTAACAGATCATTGTAGTAGTGTTTTAGGCACGTATTATAAGTCTCATCCCCATTGGAACTTATTAGCAGTAACTACACTTATAATTTCGCTGAGTGTAGCTCTTGCACTCAGAATATCAATGACAAGCATTCAAAATGTTTAAACCACAACAGGTTCTATATAAACAGATTATGTTAATATCAGGGTTTCATCATTTTTTTTTTCTTTTTTAGATTTAATGACTTTAATATGTTTATAGGTGTTTGTGGCTACCTTTAATCAAGTTGAGAGTGTGCTTTCTCTTGCACTGTTTCAATGGCAGAACCGACTTGCTTCACTCGCGTGCCTGACACAGAGAAAATAAGTCTAACCGTGGGTATCATATGCATAATGCTGTCAAGGTCTTCATAGACCAATATGTGGAAATGGATCCGATCCATTGTTGCAGTTTATTGGAGAGCTTTTATCTGATATTTCCAGAAAGTGTTTTTAAATGCATTCAATCCCCCCCCCCCCCCAATTTAATCATCGTTAATGTTACAGCATAGCTTCTCTGAGATGAAAAGTGACATCCATGCACCACCATGCAGCACACAAAAGGCACCAGTATGAGCCATGACATATGTCACAGCGTGCAGCTACAAATGCATTTACACGGAATTACAAGGGGCACTATCAGAAAATTGAAAATCCGATGAGTGTTTTGCTTTGTTACTGTAATTCCTCAATGCAATTTCAATCTTGCGCAAATTAGCAGCCATTTACTGCTCAGCAGACTGACAGAAACTTAAATGAGGTTTTCATTATGCATTTAATGGGCTTCCAGTGTTATTCGGGATTAAAAGCGTGTTGATTAGAATAAAGTTGAGGTGCTGTGACAGAGCCCAGGAGTCATGCTGGGAATGCGTTAAAAGTAGTTTGCCCCGCTACACAAGAGAAAAGTTCTGTTTCGTTTACACAGCACTAAAGAGATGTAGTGCTATAGATTTTCACCTAAGGTTCAGATGCGTTTTAACCCTGATAGTGTAGGAAACTGCCTCATTCTTTAATTTCTTTTTTACTTCAGTTCAAAATTTGACCATTTTTTTCTCTCTTCTGGCACTATTCAGTATTTTCTATGGCAAATGTTCCAATATGCGTTCCTACATTGTATTGGCAGCTATGGTGGGATTATTAAACTCTGCCACTTTTGGAAACTTGTCAGAGTCGATTACTGCCATCTGAGAGACAGATTGTTGATCTTTTTCCTCAATTCATATCTTATGTTTCCTGGTACAGCGGTGTAAATGACTAAATAATCACCAGCTAAGTAATACAATATCCTGCTGTCATTTTACACAGCCCCCCTCTCCCCAATTCAGCGTGCTTTGCACCTACAGTGTCTCGTGTTGGCATCTCTATGCGTCTGTGAGAAAGGATAGATACACATAAATGATGCCTAGAAGCAATGGTGTTATGTAAATTAGACGAGCTGGATAACTACCAGCAATCAAATATTATTTTTTTCTCTTTTGTTTTTGCTCGTGGTATAATAGCACAGATGGCAACTATTTTGTTTCCTGCTAGTACAACTAACATTCAGACACAATATAAACATTACAATAGCTCTTCACAGCTGTCTGTAATACAAACTCTTTTTCAGCCCTTTAGAACAGTGTTTCAGATACAATTAGTAAAGAAAAATGTTCTCATTTAAAAAGAATAACTCTCACGAAAAACTGATAGTCAAGGTTGTTGGTTGCCATAAACAATAAAATATATTTTTCAAAGCCCACATTTATCTGGACCTTTACTGATTGTTATTCAAAATTAGCATGTACTGTTTCATTCAGTGATGCTGATTTAGACTAAACTTAATGGGTAATATTTTAGGTCTTCACTACAAAATTCAATTTGTAGCTTTTTAGGAAGTAGAATAAAACTGTTTTTGTCAACATTGTACAGGGCATTCAACTGTAGGCAAGTGGTTCTCTGGTGTAGGTTGTCTGTTATGCAGGACTGTTTCTGCAGCAAAATGAGAAGGGCATTGTCAGAGCATTGCTATTATGTATTTATAAGATAAAACAATCATTTTCGTTTCAGTAGATGATCCTTGTTAAGTCAGGGCTTGGGGTCATTTGTGCAGACCCATAGCTCACTGTGAATAAGTAGGCCGAGCTATATGAGAAAGATACCTCAGCCATCATAGAGGGAGCAAGGATATGAAAACTCTTTTAGCATTTGAATGGAAAGACTTATCTTCTGCAGTAGATAGAGATTAATTTCAATGGAAATATTAAAAAATGTTAAGCGCACATTAATGGGTTTGGATGTTTTCTCTATTGTAAAGGAAAGCAAATTTGACTGTATACACCATATTAATATGTAAGTCTGAAACGGGTCTTACATTTTACCAAAAAGCGTTGTACTGTATCTCTTAAATTTAAACTTTTAACGTGAGAAACTCCAATCTCCAAAGGGAAGCACCAATAATTACCTCTAGGTGACAACATCCATTGTCATGATGAAAGCCTGATAGTCCACCAGTATATTTAGTATTCTTGCGATAGTTTCATGAATTATTATGTTGGTTATAGTTTTGAGGCTTTCTTGGGCAAGCAAAGGTTGACCTGGGTAGTGTTTAATAAGAGTTGGCTTTAAAAGTTAATTTCTGATTAGCTGTATTTACTCTTCAGTAATAAGAAATAAGGAAATTCCAAGAAGGTGGTGAAAAAAATACATCCCAAACGGAACAAGTCTGAGGGCAGAGTGACTAGAATCAAAGATACATAAAACAAAACAAAAAACTACACTAACTAACTATGACACCCCCATAGCACAGGAAACCATGATCCAAACAGGCTATAGGGTACTGTATAGGGAATGTTTGGCTGGTGGCCATACCATTTATGTGTTATTGCAGTGCTCACAGTTGAAATGGGAATGCCTTTTCCTAGGCCATGCTCAAACCCTTACCAAACTGTTAAAAACTAGGATTAACCTAACATCATATTAGCACACTGTTGGATCTGTTACAGAACAAGCTCTCCACACACTCCCCACATGCTATCAAGCTGATAAGATGAATTAAGTGTTAGAGATACATACAGATGTCAAGTGCAGACATCCCTATAGCAATACTGAATCACATAGTTGCTACATTAACAAGGAAGGCCTTTCATGGCTCTGTGGCAGGGCAAGGCCCTGCCTGTAAATAGTGTTTTGGTGGTGGTTGGCAGGGATGAGGTTAATTCCTGTCCCTGCCAAAAACATGTGGGAATGTAGCAGCTCCTAATTGAACAATTGGTGCTAATTGGGAGCAGCCATATCCTATAAATGGAGATCACAGGGCTCCACTAGGGAGAGGGAGTTGGTGAGTTAACACAGTGTTGGGTGTGTTTGATATAATTGTAAGTAGTGAAGGTGAATGCTCAGCCTACATTTTGTGTTTGTTACTGTGCTGTTTGTTTGATTTAGATAGTGAAAGCAAATGTCCAGCCTGACATTAGTGTTTTTGTTTAATTGTTTATTTTGGCCCTTGTGCCTTTTTGTTTCTGTTTTGTTTGTTATTTGTGTTTATTAAAAGGCGCATCAGAGCTTAAACTGCAGCTTCCCTGTGTCTGAGTCTCTTTCCCTGCCAATAGCACCTGGGCCCACAACGCTATCCTGTCACAGGCTCCATTAGGAATGCCAACATAATTATGTCACCGTTTTACCAGCAAACCATATTCCTTTTCAGATGTTATAGTGCAAGGCCAAAGAAGAAGTTGACAGCAATCCCTTCTTAAAGGCACAATATATATCAGTGTACTGTAGGCAAAAGTGTCGGTAGGATTTCAAGGAGGAATGTTGGGAAAGCAAGTAAAAGTCATACAAGCGCACTGGTTGGCTCAGGGAAGACTAAAAATTGCTTTTTTTAATGTTCCTTGTAAATTTTACAGTTCATCTGGTGAAATATTCTGTTTAAAAAGTTCTTCCTGAAGTCTGATCTAACATGCCCATGGCAGGTTTATATGTAGACACAGTACAAGATTTAATGTTGTGCAGTTTCGTTCTGAGTTCTGAGGCCAGGCTTTAGCAACCATAGTGTTATGGATCCTGTATCAACAGTAAACCAGTATATGTAAAAAAAAAATACAGGTTGAAGCTCATTTATATATGTTTGTAATTCTAGACTGCCTAAACAATAAACACTGAGCTCATGCCCAGGCCAAGGTATGCATTGCATGTAGATGGCTTCCATCAGCCATCCAGCTCTGAATGGGTACCAGAGCAATACTACTGGCTTATGCATTTTCTCCAGCACATTGTATTTAAAGTTACTAGACCCAGCACATGTAACCTAAAGGCAGATTGGTGTATCAAGGTGTCTGCTTTGAATAGGGACATCATTTACCAAAGCAACTGCTCCACTGGGTAGTGCATGAAGTTGACCAATTAACTACAAGACTGCCAACTCATGGGACTAATTATCTTAATCACTTCCAAGGATAGATGACTAGCTAGCGTAGGTCAGGCATTTACTACAAACAGTGTAATCACATACAGTGAGCAATTGTTCTTTGTCATACGTCTTAATTACATAGTAATAAGCTTAGGAACAGGACCATTTTCTTATACACTTAATAAAGTTAGCAGATGCACAATGCATTGTTAATGCTATTATCACTTGGGAGTAGAGCACATATTATAACAATGAGATTAACACACAGTTTAACGTAGTCAGCAGCCAGAGCACTTTTGTCTTAAATCAGGAGCAATGTGCTAATATTGATTGTATATGCTATCAATCATTTATGATATCAGAATGACTGGAATTACAGCCTTATTATCTACAGTACATCATGTTATAAAACATTTCTGAGGTCATTTCTTTCAAAGTTAATTAAAGTAGAGGCAATTAACATATACATCTGTTTCAGCATTTCTTTATTACGTTATTTCGATTATTATGATCTGGAGATATATGAAGGAACACATGTGTCTGTCTATATGTATGTCTCATTGGCCATGGTGATCTACATAATGTACACTCAGCATTGCATTCCATAAATCACAAGAACTGCTTACAAGAATGCTCTGAATCAATATCATGCTATAATATAGCTTTACTTAGTCTATGTATTTACATTCTAATACATGAAATGTACAATGCAATTACATACTGACTGTAGAAGATATCTCATATGTTGCTATGCAACAGCCAAAGAAAAGCAAGTCATTTTAGTGGTTCAGCACTTCAGGAAACATGTAGTGGCTGTTAATTGCTTCATTAGTTAAATAGTACCGCAACAGAGCCATGGTTAGGGACATTGCTGTAGGGCATAGGTTACCTTTTAAATAAGAAATCTACCAATCCCTCTCTTTTATTTTGTGATACAACTCAAGTATGTGTGATCATTAAGCAATAAAGTAATTAACATGCATTGTCCCAGCACTGTTGGAAGATGATCACCAATTTGCTTGATTCATAGAGATCCTTGCATAAGGAAAGTGAGACAGATTACGAACTTCAAACATTTGAGATGAATAAAAAGAAAGGAAAAAAAGCAGCAATCCTGAAGCCTGCTCGTATTGACCATAATGGCGGCAGGAGTGCTAATTAACAACTCAATTAAAAAACAAACAAATTAAACTTCATAGTCGGTTATCCTCCGCTGCATAAATTATTTCCTGCTCTGTGTGATAATGGGCCAAAAAGAAAATAATCTCCCAAGAAAATTAACATCTAAATCGGATGAGATTTATTAATTATTTTGGAAATCTCCTTAGATGGAAATAAAAAAAATGTTTATTAGAGTGCTATAGAAGCTGTTGATGACACAGCAGATAGTATGCCTCTGCCTCTGGGACAAAAAGTGAATATGCATGGGGATTACCTGGATAGACAACCAACAGTACAGAAAGGTGTGTGTGGTGTTGAAATTTCTCTTATTCAGAGTAGCAATAAAGTATGGCTCTCAAAATCTTGAAACCTGACCATTCCTATCAAATGGCCTTCAATGGCAGTGACACTGCCATAGCAACACAATGGTTCTGTACAAAGGAGCAATAATATGACGCATTGGAAGAATGGTACTACCACAGTGGTAATATTTTAATATTCTGACAAACTAACGGTATGACCAGGAAACACTGGTAACGGTATGACCAGGAAACACTGGTAATCCCTAGCTGTACCATGGTGCCATATCAGTACCAGTGTGCACTGTAGCACGACCACCAGGCTCAATGTGTTCCATATCCATTGTCAGTCCTACCAAACTATGTGCAGTACAAAACTGTGTATCACTGTGTAAAACTGTGTAGAAATTATGCATTCGAACAAGAAATGGCAGAAGTATGATACCATTACAGTACCTCTATGGAAACCAAAATGCTGTCTTGCCAGTACTTGTGAAATGTTGAGGGGGGTTTTAATGAAGTAAATCTCAACCCAGTTGCTTGTCCAAAAAAGTTACCTTTTCATAGTGCTGTATGTTGCCATTATGGCCTACAGCTACCGCTTTATGCACTGTATGTAATTCAGTTGCTTTTGAGATATCTTAAAATACACTTTATAATGTATGTTGACAATGCTGCTTTGATTTCTGCATTGTTGCAACAATATTAAATTGTCATCAGAGCCAGCAACATAAATCAACAAAGCAATCTCGGGGGGAGGACCTAGATGACTTGTTAAACATTCTTGACAAGAGATTTTCCCAACCCTTCAACACCTCGTTTCCCTGCAAGACTTATTTCTAAGAAAATGCGACCTGTGTTTGTATGTTTATGGCCTTTTGTTCCTTCCTATTGTTTTTGCAGCCGCTAATTACAATAATGTTAACTGAACTAATACATGAATATGGATAGCCTCTGGACTAACTTTCTGTTTCTCTCTCTCTCTCTCTCTCTCTCTCTCTCTCTCTCTCTCTCTCTCTCTCTCTCTCTCTCTCTCTCTCTCTCTTCCCTGTCTCAGAGGAACTCACTAGCAATTACTTCATTTAAAAAATAAATAAATACATTGTGACTGCCGGCTACCGTTGTGTCCTCTCAGTGTCGAGCTGTGCAAAAACCATGTCCTAGGGGGATATTTCATCAAACTCCGCCATTGCTATTTAGCCCAGCAAATCCCTTTTCCATAGATCTCTCCCATCTGAGCCCCGCACATTTCTGTCTTTTCGGCTGTGTCTGCTGTTCATTTGTATTGCGTGACCTCCCTCAAATAAATATGAAAAAAGGAGTCAGGTATCATTAAAGTGCCAGCTAGGCTACCATGGTTACATAGCATAGAGATGGCTCCATACGATCTTTATTAGTTCTCCAGCGTTGCTGCAAGCTTTCATTAGAGACGTACTCATTTAAAATCCCTTTTAATTAGTCGCTCTGGCTTCACCTTGTCTGCTGTCATTTTTCTTCTGCCATTTGGCAGGTTACAACTTTCAGTGGTGCCCGCCGTTTTACAATTACCGTTTGAGTGTCCAGAGTAGCAGGGGAAATTGCTCTCAACAGACCTCAATGCCTGCTTTTCCAGAGGGCCCCTGGTAAATGACTAATGCTGATAATTATGTTTGAAGGATAAAGGCTCACTATTCTGTTCTAAAAAATATAATATCAGTATCATTGGTGGCCTTTTTAGTATTATTTTTCTTTAAAAATGCAGGCTCTTTCGAGCATTGTCTGCATGGTGCCCACTAAGTTCACAATAATTGAGGTAATGATTGTTCTTACTGGGATCAGATATTTCTATTTACTGCAAGATTGTGCAATAAACCTAGCATTGTATTTCTACAAGGATGGCAGTTTTGGCTTAATTTCCTGTACAAGCTCATCGTTCCAGCATTATACGATGTGCTGCCTTCCCTAATCACAAGCCTGTGTGTAAACATACCTTCTTATCATACTGTCTGAGGTTACCATTTTCTCTGTAGTTCAGCTCAAACCATTGAGTTATACAAACCCTACTAGCTGCTAATGTATCTTACACAGTGGCTTTAAATGAGCTGGAAAAAGGACATTCATTATATGCAGACAAGCAAATCGTGACACAGTATATTAAAATTATTTTTCTGTCCGTTCGTCCTTCAGAGTCTGTATCATACAAACTAAGGGAGGTCATTATCACACAGGAGTACTTTCTTACGATAGGAGTGGAACCAATGATCCAAAAGGGTAATGGAACATCCAGAAAACAATCTAATTCGATCTAGAATGATGTTCCCTAAATGAACACACTCTGAAATAATTAAAAGGATGCATTAAAAAAAAGTGTTTATAATATTGTGGCTTATCACTTCCCCTTTTAAGAAAACACTATTTTCATTTCATTCTAACTGGGTGTGTACTTAGCACACAGCACCATGTGGTTGGCAAAAATTATAAACTGATTATGGAATACTGCTTAAAATATCTACTGTATACGGCAGTAGTCATACATGTCAACTATCAAAACAACTGCAACTGCTAATTCCTAATCATGTTTAGTTGACACCACACAGTTTGCAGGTCTTGCTTTCAGGTCACCTTGCACTTCCTAGGTCATTTAACCTGGAGATTCTCTTTACCCTTTCAACAACTTATTTCCTGACATTAACCAACCAGCTGCTTCCCCTAATGACTTACCTGCTGTAACATCTAGTTATCATTTGAATATTTGAATATACTTTTAATAATCACTTAATTGACTGACTCTTTCTTGCAGAGAACTGAGCTTTTGTATATATGTAACGTCTGAGATACCGCACGGGTGCCTTTATCTTATAATGCTTTGAAGCCATTGTCGTGGTTCAACCCAGGAAGTAAAATAGTAAAGTATGCAACCTGGTACCTAGTATGGTACCAGAGTCCCTTTTTAAGTAACATTTATTTTTGCTAAACACATGTTTCTTTCAAAATATATGAAACCTACCGGTACATAGAGAATGGAGTATCATCGCTGAAATGAATTCATTACCTGGAATCCCTATAATTAGTCCCTCTTGGACGAAGAGGTGACCCAAAGGGATGCCTGCATTCTATATTATCCTGAGCCACATGCTGGTAAATAAGCATTTGAATCAAGTTAGTCCTACTTCTATGAAACAATAATAATAATAATAAAAAAAGATGTTTAGAAAAAAACTTAAAGGAAACAATGTACCTTACAACAAAAACTACAAAATTCATGTTGGCCAATTACTCACAGAGAATAAGCCAAAACCACTGCACTAGTCTACCAAGACACAAATTACAAAAAGCAGTTGCTGTGTCTTTATTAAAGAAATAAAACAACAACAGTTAATTGGAGTAGAAAAGCAAACAAACTAGTTTCATAAGGTTACTCTCGTACTCAAAATGCATCATATCTTTTTTTTTAATATAACGGACTTCAGAGCAGCAAAGGAGACAACCACAGCAGCAAAAGAAAATAATGATTTCAAATTAAATCGGGTTTCAGCATGAACAGTATCCTCTCTCTAGGTATGACTTGTAGCTTGGGACTGGCAGCCTACCTACCCCATTCCCCTTATCTCCAGTGCACGCCTGGCACCGCAAATACCAATTTTCTGTGTTGCTGAAGCAAGACGGAGAAAAAGGAGCCTCTATGCTCTTGAATCTAGTTGCAGTGTCTCTCTTTCTCTTGCCCCCTCCCTCCTCCCTCCTTCCCTACACTGCATGTTATTTGCACAGCACGTTGGCAAACAGAATGATGAAAGCTGGGGACAAGCGTTGGGAGCCATTACACGAACGAGGGTGAAATTGCGTTTAACGTGGCGGAAAGGGAATTTGTAGAAAGGGGTTGAGGGAATACACATGGCAGCAATCAAACCCCTGGCATATCTGTCAGTGAGTGCATCGGAAAACAAATGAAATTCTACAAGCTGCAGTGGCTGATTGCAGCTGACAAGCTGGCTGCCTCTGATATTCAACACTATCTGCCACTACAGCTGTCCTAATTTACCCCTCCTTCCCTCCCCCCATCCTCTGCCCAATGCGCACCCCTCTTTCCCAATTTGGTGTTTTAGCTATGACAACTTTTGGAAAGAGAGTCTCAGTTGGCAATTTGTTTGATGAGTGGTTTCACAAATAGGTCTTTGTCATTTTTTTTTTCTAAATCACGGCCAACTTTCCATGTTTTGCTTTCATCCTCTTACAGGATTTTTTAGGCACTACTGTCTAGTTGCGCCTTCTACTGGCTGAGGCAGAAATAGTGTTCTTATTTTCCTCTCTATACTGTCGTACAGGGATGCTAAAATTCAGTCCTCATAAGTTTTCTAGCTTATCTTTAATAAAATTACTGATTCAGACCTGGAAGGATGTTAAATTGACCTGAATTGTGTACCCATTCTATAGTACTGTACTTTAACTAATTTCTTACCAAAGTACTGCTTAACTACTTGGATGTGGATAAATGGGTATGGGTGCACTTCTTAACTAATGTGAATAAACAAGTTTTACTGTAAATGCAGTACCATACTAATCAATAGGGATGTGCTTTTGGTAAATTTTTATGAACGTTTAAACGCTTTGCAATGTCAGCATTTAAACTTGTATTATTATTTGTTTATTTAGCAGACGCCTTTATCCAAGGCGACTTACAGAGACTAGGGTGTGTGAACTATGCATCAGCTGCAGAATCACTTACAGTTATGTCTCACCCGAAAGACGGAGCACAAGGAGGTTAAGTGACTTGCTCAGGGTCACACGAGTCAGTGGCTGAGGTGGGATTTGAACTGGGGACCTTCTGGTTACAAGCCCTTTTCTTTAACCACTGGACCACACAGCCTCCTACTTGAGCATTACAATTTCCGAGTACTCTAATCAAACGCCACTCTCCTCTACATACTGCACTAGTGTACATAAACCTCCCAAACATTGCCACAAGTCATATTTTAAATGTCAAACTAACACACAATCAAGTAATATAGTAAGTAATTAATATAATGTTTGTCTTCTTGTGCAGTTAATTGTATAAGGTCAAGTATCATTAAATAAAGTGTTCAAATTCATGTATCCACACAACTTTACATTAAATTGTAAAAAGAGATGCCTGGCCTACCTGTTTGAAGTGTTTCTCAGAGGACCTTTACTTTAGTGCAGTAGTTCCAACATACAAATAACAATTGTACTAAACATAACCGGCCGTTCTGTCCAAAAGCTTACAGAACAATTTCAAGTGAAAAAAGCCTTCCACCTATGGGAAGATTGGGGAATGGGGTCCACGAGTTTGTGGTAATTGCAACTTTTTCTCCCTTTGAAAGTTTTGTATGAACAGCTGCAGCACGATTTTCTTTAAGTTTTTCCAGCCTCGCTGTTATTGTTTTATGGGCCGGCACAGTATTGGGATAATCTTACATCGATTTCAAAACTGCAGCATTCACGATTCACACCGTACGCACTGTCCTCATAAGAGATAACGTGATCCTGCCCAATGTTCCACCAAATCTATAGCAAATGTTGTTATGGATGTATTGCCATCAGCAGCTCCATACACAATAATTCTGAATGTTTTCATTTCAAACTGTGAAGCATTAAACTTGTGTTTTTGTGGTACAGCAATTTTGTTTGGCATAATTATTTACATACCACAGTCTTCTCGTCCGGCTCCTCAAAATACTTCCAAACATGGCTTCTTTTGTTTGGAGATGTAATTTTAAATATAGAACCAACTCAGAAAAAAACGCTTGTCATTAACGTTATTACCCCGCCATGGAATTCATAACATACCACGCCTACTACAGGCATAAACACACACAATGTACCAATGAAGTGCCAGATCGACCGAGGATAAAACCCGCCCCAGTGTCAATCTTTCTGTTGCACCAATTAGAAAAGCAATTGCCAAACCCCTTCCTTTTTATAATATCTGCCCTTACTGTGGCACTAGAGCAGTCTGATACACAATGAACTACTGATGATAAATTACTAAAATTAATGCATAAAGAAATGTGCATTTGGTGAAAATGTGACCGGTTATTAAACGTTTTACCACTTCTTTAGAGTTTATACGTTTAAACGTTTAAACTTCTCATCCCTACTAATCAGTACTTTGTATTGTATTTCACCATAAGACTGCCTATATTAGAACAGTAGTCATATTGTGGTAGTAGCTAGCTGCACATTTTTATAAGAATGATCACTTCCTCATCCCAGCTTGGGGACAGGGTCACTTCCGCAATGACCGCACAGTCTCAAGTGGCTTTTCAAGGTAGCTGTGTGAGCTATTTATAAAGATCCACAGAAGGGTTACTGCAAAGTTCAGTTTCTGAACTTACTCTCAAAGCCCAGCTGTTTTGCATGTATGTGATGATACTGCAATCTGCACCACAAACAAAGAAGGTAAGCTGGTGCCTGCCACCCTATTAATTCATTGCATGCATTACCATACATTAGCATAAGTCACACACTGTAAGTTTCGCCTACTGGCAAACAACATGTAAATATTAATGTGCCAAGGAATATATATTAGGTGACATGAATTGGAATCATTAGAAGCAACGCAGTGTCAGCAGGCAGGTTGTAAATGCTAAGGTGGAACCAATTAGTCTAATTTTTCATTTACTTCCTAATGACTGAGGCCAAAGACCAACAGTCATTGATTGACTTCTAGAGGTTTTCATTACTCGTACAGAGTCCTGTGACAAATGAAGAAACTGTCCGGCCCACTGCCCGAGTGATTTTTTTCTCCTACTGGGGCTAATTCTGTGCTTTTTTCCCCCATGACGTTTCACTCCATACATTAAGTTTTCACAATGGTGCAGTAGGGGGAGAAGAATTCCAAAACCTGCTGCTCTTCTCTGGCTGCTAATACAAAACCTCAGCTGCATTTTTTATTCATTACAACAACTGATTCAAGTTCACAAGGACTCTTCAAGCAATCTGTTAGATGAATTATTTGACACTTAAAAGGTAGCCCTTTTATTTTGAAGTTGTGTATGCTTGTTGCTTTACAATGATGCAAACTAACACAGTTAAGAGTTCAAATGACTTTTATGTAAAAATGTGATGCAATAATAATACTGCAAGACCATGGGGCTATAGTTCCTTCAAACAATAATAATAATAAAAACAATACTTTCAGTAAACTTCTTTATGAAACATTTCCAGCATGAAACCTTGCTCTTTTGAGGCAGAAAGACCCATTCTGCATTCCTGCATGGGATCTTGTTTTTTTGTGTTTTTTGATGGTGCTGTTAAAATTGTTTCAGGAATAAAAAAGATAACAGGGTGTAGTATTTTACAGTCCAAGGTATTGTACCTAATGTCTGGTGATACAGATCAGTGTTATGTTTCTCTGACAATGGCTCAGTTCCCAGTCCATAACAAACTTGGACTGCACCCAACAACATGCCAACATGGAGAGAATATTGTATTTGCTATGTAGAGGCACTGCACTTCTGTAGAATACCACAGAGGATTATATTACTATTGAAATCTAAGCTTCTATTAAACACTAAACTGTTATCTTGTAACTGCCTTGTGTTTGCTGTCAACTTAGTTTCTAATCTCAAATTTGTGATGATCCTTTACACAACTTAACCAGTTTTGGTTAAACATTAATTTACAAATGAATTTTCTTTCTTTCTTTCTTTCTTTCTTTCTTTCTTTCTTTCTTTCTTTCCAATTAATGAATTCAGTTTAATCCTTTGATAAACCATATACTTTACAACTTTGCCAACTACTGTTTGGCTAAAATAAAAAATAAAAACATAAGTAAGGTATATCCTATAGAGAAAAGCCATCTGTGCTATGTGGCAAAGGTGCTACTGAATTATACAGGGCAGAGACGAACAAGCAATACAAGCATGTTCCAGCATCTAATAACTTTATATATAACAACTTAAGCAAATATGGAGCACACACTTTTGTAAAGGGCAATGTGCATTATACTGATGAGATTAAAACGCAATTCAATTTTCTTACCTCAGTGATTTCCAAATCTAAGAGGGATACATGTGTGCGGGTAGGCTGTCCTTATGTTTTGGTCAAAGGACAAGTGCATTTGTTGGAGGTTCCTCTGTACAGGGCTAATGTTTTGCATTCTTATGAAACAGAGCACTTAAGCAAGGTCTGTATTCAAGGTGACTTTACTAAAATGCAATTAAGTAGACACCAAGATTGCCTCCAAACAGGCAGCTTTAGCAGGAGTGACAAACACTGCTTCATAAGAAGCTCAATCTCAAGAGGTTATTCTGGGTGATATGGAGTGCAGCTACTAGTACCTACTATCGTGCCCCTATCAAACAACAACATATCTTAATCATTTAAAAATAGCCTATTTCAGAGTAGAATAACTGACTGGTCTAGTCAAATTACTTCATGATGTGTTTATTTACTCATAGTTCAATATAGCTTTGCGTTCTCACAGGTTTAAAAGGAAAGACATCAGGGGCTTGTTCACCACATACACTTGTGCGACCATTACTGGCCAGGTGCCCAACACAATGGACACTTCCCAGGCTGGAACCTTGCTTCCTGGGTTCAGTTCAGGTCCAGTGGATGAAAAGAGGCGATTATGGGAACACCCCAATTCAGGTCACCCCTGATTCATAAGTAGCTTGCAACAGTGGGGGGAAACTTTCAAATTGGACATTTTAAATTGAGTACTTAAACTTGGTAAAGTTCAGAAAAAAAGCTGAGTGAAAACACTCCATTAGCAAGGTACCACTCAGTGTAAAAGGATTAAGCTTCATTGAAAGAGTAAGGATTTAAATGAGATAAGAAATATCAAAAGCACAAGTGTACAGTACGTTTTTAAAAAACTGTCCCCCACCCCCCTTATTTTTTTCTTTTCAGATTCACAGTTCAGCAGCTGTGTTTGATGGGATTATGGTGCTGGCAGTGTCCATCTCTTGACCAGCAGGATCTCAGGGACCAAGCTGATAACACTGCTCCCTGTGGCTGTGTTTTCCCAGCCAAGCAGGATTTACCTATTTATCTTGGACAGGTGGACAGTCTGCTGCAGAGTTCTCATTTTAGAATAATGTCGAGGATGAGTCAACCCCAGCGTGGGACACAAGATCTCTCAGGAAATTAACATGCGTTCTCAAAGAGGAACTATATGAATATTGTCAAGCTCTCTCTATATATCCTGCTACACACAGGGTGGCTGCAAAGACTGGGTCATGTCACACCTACTGCTGTGGAAAAATCCACTGCGTAGCAATGAAGGTAATTTTCGCAAAAACCCAAGGTTGAACCATTATTACCTAGCTCCATGGGTCTCTCTATACTCTTTTACTTTGTCCAATGGTAAGCATAGTCTAGCTATTTTTTTTATCAGGATTGAATACTAAAGAACTTGTTGTCAACACCTCTCCTGCCTAAACACTACTGGATTCAAGCAAAATAGGCAATGATGTTAATTTGAGTGCTAGAATCCACTTTTAACTATAGCCTCTATGTAGCAAAATTATAGGGGAGGAGAGCCCCACTAAAGAAAGATGAGCACATTAAAATTACTAATAGGAGTTAGCAGTCACCTGGGAGTAATTATGTAAAGCCATGGGGACACTAGTCTACATGTTGCTAGAAAATGTAGAATGAAATATGTTGCTCCTACATTGTAGCTTCAAATTTCAGGGGACACTATTCTACAGTATGCTCTATTATTGCTTATACCGCCCTTTATAACACATTTATAGATGTCATAAAGCTCCATAATATATTACCCATTGGTGGATCAAATGAAAGCTGCAGGATGTTTTAAGCTGGCAAGTTGGTTTGTTGAATATATGTAATATGGTTATGGTAATGCTTAGCACAGCAGTATATATATATATATATATATATATATATATATATATATATATTTTAGCTCAAAGAGCCAGCTGCCCAACGTTTCGATATGTTGTACATATCTTTCTCAAGGGAGCCAAAAGTTTTAGGCAGGTGTGAAAAAATGCTGTAAAGTAAGAATGCTTTCAAAAATAGACATGTTAATAGTTTATATTTATCAATTAACAAAATGCAAAGTGAGTGAACAGAAGAAAAATCTACATCAAATCAATATTTGGTGTGACCACCCTTTGCCTTCAAAGCAGCATCAATTCTTCTAGGTACACTTGCACACAGTTTTTGAAGGAACTCGCCAGGTAAATTGGCCCAAACATCTTGAAGAACTAACCACAGTTCTTCTGTGGATTTAGGCAGCCTCAGTTGCTTCTCTCTCTTCGTGTAATCCCAGACAGACTCGATGATGTTGAGATCAGGGCTCTGTGGGGGCCATACCATCACTTCCAGGACTCCTTGTTCTTCTTTACACTGAAGATAGTTCTTAATGACTTTCGCTGTATGTTTGGGGTCGTTGTCATGCTGCAGAATAAATTTGGGGCCAAGCAGATGCCTCCCTGATGGTATTGCATGATGGATAGGTATCTGCCTGTACTTCTCAGCATTGAGGAGACCATTAATTCTGACCAAATCCCCAACTCCATTTGCAGAAATGCAGCCACAAACTTGCAAGGAACCTCCACCATGCTTCACTGTTGCCTGCAGACACTCATTCGTGTACCACTCTCCAGCCCTTCGGCGAACAAACTGCCTTCTGCTACAGCCAAATATTTCAAATTTTGACTCATCAGTCCAGAGCACCCCAGTACCTGTGTTTTCGTGCATAGTTGAGTCGCTTGGCCTTGTTTCCACGTCGGAGGTATGGCTTTTTGGCTGCAAGTCTTCCATGAAGGCCACTTCTGACCAGACTTCTCCGGACAGTAGATGGGTGTACCAGGGTCCCACTGTTTTCTGCCAATTCTGAGCTGATGGCACTGCTGGACATCTTCCGATTGCGAAGGGAAGTAAGCATGATGTGTCTTTCATCTGCTGCAGTAAGTTTCCTTGGCCGACCACTGCGTCTACGGTCCTCAACATTGCCCGTTTCTTTGTGCTTCTTTAAAAGAGCTTGGACAGCACATCTGGAAACCCCTGTCTGCCTTGAAATTTCTGCCTGGGAGAGACCTTGCTGATGCAGTATAACCTCTTACGCCCTCTAGTCCCGGGGGCGGAACACGGAACTGCACGTAAATATTATATTTAATAACTCATTTTTAATATTATTACAAAAGCAAAAGAGAAAAAAAGCTGACTCGATATCAAAATCGTTGTTTTCCTACCGTCAAACAGCGAAGGAATTTTTCGAATCCGTCATTTCACCGCTGAGATATCCCATTCGCAATGTGTCTAGTACCACCATGCATTCAAAACAAAAGCAATCGACTAGCTTGCGTTTTGCTGCTCTGGTCTTACAACCTTGATGACGATGAAGTCTCCCTGATCACGTTGTAGGGGAGGTCACAAGCTTTCCATTCATACCTTTACTTTGATTGTAGCCCAATCCATCATAGAGTAATCGATGTGCAAACAAACACGCCCACCTCTTGAATGAGATAAGGGGGAAAAAAAAGCCTTTCAAAGGCAAATGCATGTGGCAATGGATAGCATGTGAGGTGCCAGAAGATAACATCCCTTTTAGAACTTAGTGTATCAATTGACATAAAGATTTACACAATGTTTATTTTTGGAGAGGTTTGGGGACCGTTGGGCTTAGCTTTGTAAAAACTCCTGTAGAATTTGATCCCTTTGTTCAAACAGTTCCATTTTTACCCAGTATAGTAGACATGTTGGTGAAGCACTGGAAAAAAATCTGGCTCTTTTCATATGCTACAAGTTGAAAAAATGACTATAGAACATAAAAAAATGAAAAGCGTTTGTTGTTTTTTTATGTGTTTTTTCTGGATATCTCCTTCCAGTGTGGTACTAAGTAAGACTTTTATCACACCTGAGGTTTTAGTCTTGATGCCCAAGGGGTTACCTTGAATTCAAGCCCTGAACCATGCCTGTGCTGTCTATACTTTGGAAGATATTGTGATTTATTAAGGGCACAGCCCCCCAGGTGGAAATTGTCTGTGAAGGGCTGGGGTTTTGACAGGATAACTACCTTGTGTCTTGTTGCTGTGCTCAGCAACTTCACCTTGTTAGCTGAGTTAGGCTGTTCCTCACCCAGTTTTATTCCTCCTACACAGCTGTTTCTGTTTCAGTTAATGATTGTGTTTCAACCTACATATTGAATTGATGATCATTAGCACCTGTTTGGTATAATTGTTTAACCATACACCTGACTATATGCCTACAAAATCCCTGACTTTGTGCAAGTGTACCTAGAAGAATTGATGCTGTTTTGAAGGCAAAGGGTGGTCACACCAAATATGGATTTGATTTAGATTTTTCTTCTGTTCACTCACTTTGCATTTAGTTAATTGATAAATATAATCTATTAACATGTCTATTTTTGAAAGCATTCTTACTTTACAGCCTTTTTTCACACCTGCCTAAAACTTTTGCACAGTACTGTATATATATATATATATATTTCAAATTGCTTTATTTTTAGCCCCCTTGTCCTTGAATGGGATCGCCCGGGATTCAATCCCACATTGCTTTTGTCTCCAGCAATTGCTGATCCTGGTTCCAGTTCTGTGACTGGAACTTCTTAGGATTCACCTTCAGTAATGCCAGTAGTGTACAGTATGAGCATTGTATTACAGTGTCAAGGTATTATTACCTGTTTGCTGGTTTATTTTAAAAGTGGATCTTGTTATGTGCATTTGTTTTTACTTTACAGTTGTTTGTGAAATTGAAAATGAATCACGAGTTGGGTGATGACAGTCAGGTATTGGACTTAAGACTCCATCCAAAGACTCCACAGCCATTTGCCAGGATCCATGCCTTTTAAGGTATTACTCAAATTTTTGTGTCCAATCTTTTCAGCACTTATGTGAATAGAATGCTGTGCTCCTTGTTGTGCCACAATAACAATTGCAATGTTACATTGATTGAATTTCTATGAGAATCGTGGTTTATAGAAACCACAAAAAATTAAATGCTGATAACATCTAAATGAAAACCAAGTTATTTTCCTTAATTTCTTTTTGTGTTGTATCTTAATGCAGCACTGTGAAATCTTGGTCACTTACAGTAACACATATTGATATTGTAAACAAGGCAGCAGGTAATTAGTTTGTTACTGTTTTCAAAAGCAGAAAACAAGTAGAGCAGAAATATTAAAAATTAAAATATTGCACATTTTGAACTTGATATTGTTTAACTGAAATAAAACATCCCAAGATCAATGGGATTAAAACTTGAACCAGGAAAATGTGGTTTTGTTTTTGTTTCATGCTCAGTCCATACTGTTACAACCATTATTTGAAGTAAAGCATGTTGAGGTTCAACAACACAAGTTCGAAACTGAAAGTTACATTTCACAGACACTCCTAACTTCACATTCAAATCCCGGTCCCCATGACTGGAGCAAGTCTAAAGCACCACTTCCCTAGCCACCAGGCTGTCCTACTTCCATGCTTGTTTAGGCCTGGTTATGTGAGCTAGTGCAATCTCAGCATTCTGGAGCCTGAGCCTGTGCTGCTGCACCCGGCAGCGAAGGACAAAAAATATCAACAATCTGTATTCAAGGCAGTATATGATTTGACAATAATAGCATGCAGCTTAAAGAACAATCAGATCGTAATGATAACAAGGGTCAGGACAGCTCAAAACGATAGTGGAAATTTAACAGGTGTCCTCTCCTGAAGAAAGCAGGAAGCAGGCTTGGCGTTCTGAATAGTAACTGAGTGGCACATCATGATTACTGTTTACTATAGATGAGCCATTTTATATTTAAAGGAGGAAAAAAACATATGATATGGCGGCATTATCTAAGGTTACACCTCTAACAAAAATGAATGCGTGTATATCTAAGTCAGATGTCAAGTACGTTAGCCCCAATTTCTTTCTGAAAGTAAACCATTTTAAACATTATACAACTCAAATCACCAATGTGATGTCTCTTGCCTGCTGTTGTTTCTTCCCACTATACTGATGTTGTTTTTTCCTTTTAAAACAAATGAGGTCAAACTTTACATTTGCTTGAAAAATAGACGCTGACAGTCATTAATTACTTTTGCCAACAGTATTCAGGGCACCAGCTCCAAGTTGTGTTTATATTTCCATGCTATGTTTATCTAGTGTTTTGTTTTTGCAGACAAGCATTGTTCTAAAAAGTTAATAGTGCATGTGTACTCATGGCTCTATGCCCCCAGTTGTCTAGTAAATATTAATGTAGTATCCAGGGAAAGGTAGTTCTTACTGTCATAAAAGCAGAATAATTCATAATTCAGTCCTGATACATTAAATAAACTGTATGGCTCATGCAGGGTGGTTGCATATCTAGAAAGTGATGTGTACAACATTACTTTTACATTGTTCTAATTATATAATGCACTACTTTCAAAGCCTTTACAATCAGGTTTTCAGCACCTGTTGATCGCAAGTGCTTATGAAAAGGGTATTCAACAGTGTCAGTTAATAGGCTCTTTACAACAAGTTAATAAAGAAGCTTATTGGATTGGTTCCTTGTTAGTCATGTCACAACTAATGGTCAAATATCATGAGGAACTACAATGCAAAGGCCATTTTCTTTTTTTTTTTTATTCAAAACTGGTATTGTTTCTTTAAAAGGGCCAGCACTCCAGATGCAAATATTTCCAGACAGTGAGTCTTCTCTTCACACTTCAGCACCCCTTGAGAAGTTGGCAGCTACTGTATTGCCATTACAGCTGTCTTTACACCTAAGGCCTAGACACCTGGTGTGTTTTTTAAACGAACTAACTGCTCAGCAAACATTATGCAATAACACAATATTCAGGAAGATTAGTTTATAACTTAGTTTCTTTTCCAAACCATCCTGTATGAAACATGGATAGCACATAGCCATCAAAGAAAAAGTCAGAGAATTGTATATGGCCTCTTTTTGTATGCACCGAAAGAAACATTTAGTGGAAAATCAACATAATCTTGTTAGAAAAGACAAAGCATCGAACTATATTGTCACCATGGATATCAATAGCTTACCCATGATTCTCTGTGGATTCCTGTGGACAGAAGAAGAAGGTGACCCGGTTAGATATGGACTTTAGTTATTATTATAGATCCATTAATCAATGATGTGAACTAGGTCAAAGACAGAACATGATTGATCAAGGATATCCATGGTCAATTCTAGTGTGCATTTGAAAAAAATATATAATAGATAAATGATGTAGCATATTTTGGAGCGTTTCTATGTGGAGTCAAGTGGAGAGATACAAAGAATGTCTTCCCTTATAAATAGAACATGCATAAACAAAACAAACAGACAAACAAAACCAGTGAACCAAACCTCAAAACAAGAAATGTTCTGGTCCTTCCAGCATGAGTAGCAATTGTTTATCTTTCTTTGAATTTCTTTCTGTCTCTCTCACGTTCTCTCCTCTGAACATCCAACCTCGAGTGAGAGATTCTCACCTCTTTTATGCAGATGTGCCTGGGCTCGATTGCTAATCATTCAATCGGGCCCCAGCACAGTCTGCATGTGAAATACTTGGGTAAAACCACAGTGCCCAAATACATACATTTTAAATATTAATAATACCAAACCTTGTGCACCAATACATACAAACAATAACACACCACATAAAACATAAAATTTGCACAGGGGGCAGGGTGTAACCCGCCACCATATCCAACAATTTATTTAACTCCATGACCAAAGCTTCTCAAACAGAAACTGAATGTTCAGTTCTCTAAAGAACAAAAAAATAATACATTCAAGCAAAGATGGCCTCAGTAAGAAGTCACACACAAAATGAAGGCTCTTTTTTCCGTTTTTTTGCTAACAAATTCTGACTAATTGACTTAGTAATTAGTGAAGTGCAGCACATACATTACTGGAAAGTTAATGGTTCATTAACTCATTTACTCTCCCGTAGAGTCCGAACAGCACACGATCCCAAATTGCTACGTAATGGCAGTTAGAAATTACATTTTAAGCAGTCCTTCTGTGTGGACATCAATCAATGTACAGCCCAGCATTCAGTCACTTAAAGTTAATTTACTGGATTTCTGGAAGATATTTTGTTGTGAAAGAAAGAAAAAATCCCCTGTGCCACTGTTCATTTCTGTTGAAGTTTAACACGTTTGCCACTATGGGAGGGCAACCACTCTGCGATTCAAGTTTCAATTGACAAACAATTCTGTAACACCTCGCTCCAATCACATCAAATTAGAACAGACAGAAACTAAAGTCAACCACTTTGTACTATAGTTGTACGTTTTTTGTGTAATGCCTGTATTAGTCTTAAATGGTTTTCACACTAGGTTTGCAACCATTTCATAAGGATAGGCGCTTTAATAGACATTTTGTGGGATCAGACAACATTGTATTCATACAAGAGTTGCTGCAAACTATGTGTTCTCTTTTTTTATTTGAATTATTCGTGCTTGTGCTGCCTTATATGTTGAACCTAACCCGTACAGATGACTGAGTAAAATGGTTGTCTTTAATGATACAGTGCATTGGTCACAGGCCGCTATAAATCCCATTTTGATATACAACTGAGAATGCTCCAATGCTCTTGGCTTTCTATGCTGTACAGTATCTATTTGGTTTTCAAGGATTAGCTACTTACCCTTTCCTGTCTATTAATGTACCTCCACCACTGAATATCAGTAATGCAGTGCAAGTTCTTCTTTTTTTAATGGAAGCAACTATAGAGACAAAAACAGCAATCCCTGGCTTAATTATTTTAATTTAGATGTCTCCCCTGGATTGTTCACTCTAAATTACTAGGTTTTGGGGAAGGGAATGACAGCTATTATGCCATTGAGAGAGAAAAACAGTGTGAATGGAGTGCTACAAAGAAGGAAAGTCTCCTCTAAGTGAATCACAGGTCCCCCAGGGTTTAGTAGAGTGTTTAGGAATGTGAAATTAGGAAAGACTGCCAGGTAGTATTGCTTGAAAAAAGTGACATTCAAACACCCCAAATAAGAATGCATCAAAATACATTTAAATACTGGACCATTTGGACATGCCTACTTTTAAGGGAAACTAATATCTAGAATGCAACTTTATACATTATTAATACTGATTTCACAAAAAAGAGCCTTTAAACAAACTTAACCCAATTTGAATGATATTACTTACATACAGAGATGAAAGTAAGCCGGTACGGGCTGGTACTGCATACCGGTAAAACATTTGCTGCCAGTACGTCAATGTAATTTTTAATGCACGTCAAATCGGATCAAATCGAACTTGTTTCGATTCCAAAATTGACGCATCACCGTCGTACGACAATTACGGACTCAGTGTGCAAGGTGCAATAGGGAATGCACAGGATCAAATCTTTCTTCTTAGACGAACGTTAAAATTAGATGCATGATCGGATCCAGTGTGCAATGGCCTTTAGAGGTGATTGCCATGGTAACTGTCACAGGGTAGATCAGAGATATTTAGCTATATTCGGTGCATGAAGTACCATGCCTGAAAAACTAAAAATAAATACTCGCAGCGGAAACTCTGGCAGCGAGCAACGCTGACTGCGAAAGGGGGTTCAGCATACCTGCCAACCTTGTGTTTTCAAAATAAGGGAGATTTTGTAAACTGAAATCTTAGTGGCCTGAACTGAAGTGAATGCCGATGCAAGACAAAGGCATACACCTATTCCATTTTATTATTTGGTAGAATGATAGACTGTGATACGCTGCTCCTTATTGCTTTAAAAATGACAAATAGCAAACAGAAAAACAACTATGAGATGCTTCACAATCAAAACGAACTGTACAAGGTAACACCACTCGGAAGTAAATATGTCGCACGTAGTTTCGTTCATATTCTGATGAAACAAGCAGAGCAAAAACAGCCTTTTTTTTTTTTTTGTCCCGGTCAGAAACAGTAAAATTGTTAATCGTCCAAGTACAAAACTGCATTGGTGTGCTCGGCAATAATACTAGCAGAATAGGCCATTTATTGGGTTGTGTTAGCGCCATTCAAAAATAACATAAACAATCATATGGATTATTTGTTTAATTGTTCTGATCACGTGTTTATCGCATTTAAATGGTAATACTAATAGCTGATGTCTTTTTAAAATCTGGCTTTTTGCAGATTTAACATTTTTTGAGATGACAATATAAAGAAAATAATGAGTTGTCATCTGCAATAAATACACCTGATGTTTCATTTTTAAAATATTATTGTGTTTTTACATACTGTTATTTTAACAGTGTCAGTGAATAGAAGAAAAAAGGTCAAAGTTTTTCACTCTGCAAAAATCTGGTAACCCTGATTACATGGACAGTGCATGCAAATAAAGCTCTCGTGCCAAAATGCAAAATGCAAGCCGAACAACTAGAAAACTCAAATGAATGCCTACAGAGGAACAGTGCAGTGCTGCATAAGTGAATATTGCACTATTCTCCTACTGCAAGTCATTCAACGCATGTATGAATTAAATTAGCGAAGCCCCCCATCCCATCCCATCCCATCCCTTTCCTATGCTTTCTTACACAGCAATATGTAAGAATCTAAAACATGCTATTAAAAACTGGAGCAATACTTCAAGGGGGGGGGGGGGGGGGAGTTAACGGCCACTCAACAATTATACAGTACCAGTAAGAAATTAAAGTTACTTTCACCTCTGCTTACATATATGTATTAACTAAATGTATATTAAGATAAATGACAACAAATAAACCATGGTCGATCACACTTCAATTTCAGAATCTCGACCCTGATTAGCTTTAACCTTGTATTACTTACCTAAATTAACACTGAGTAGTCCAAGATTAGTTCTAATCAGGGTCTGTGAAACCAGCCGAATATGTTTTATTGGTGTGTTATCGGGTTGTTTTTATTTTGCATGTGTTATACTATACACAGCAGACAGCTAATGAATCAATGGAAACAAGTTTAGCCTGTCAGCTCTATGTTAATTATCATTGCTTTAAAAGAGTAACAGTATATCAATCCACTCAGGTTTAATCGCATATTATTTCACTGTTCTTTTCAGTTAACAGGACATGTTTTGAAAGACTTTCTCTCATCTTCCTCAAGTCATGAAGAATTGGACCCCAGGCCTCAGGAATTACTCTTCATGAATCATGTCCAGTGATCCGCTAAAGCCCCCATCCACATTCTGAATGGCTCTTATTTTATCAACTGGATAACCAGGGAGCTGCCAGGGGCTGGGCTCCAGGTGCTTGGTTGCTCCAGGATGTCTCTGGTGACAGATGGCAGGTGGAGCTCTGGGTTAACCCTCTGCAACATTAGCAAGAATGAGATGGCTTCTCGCCAACAAGAATACTGTCTTAAACTTTCAGACAGTTGTGGGAGTCCTTAGGTGATCTTGGGCATTACCAGATTTTGGAATCATTCTGAGATAACGGGGGTGCTTTTCAAAAGTTCGTAATGGATAACTCCAGCGTTAATTAACAAATCGGTATGCAGCATTGATTTTGGCATTTTCATGCGGTCGCTATGTCTGTTTTGTTATTAAATAATCGTCCTAATGCAATTTAGAAAATTATGTTGATTTACAAAATAATGTTAATATCTTAATGAGCAGGGCTTCTTGCGACTATTTATTTTGTTTGCATGGGAATTTAAAAGGAAATCTGTGTTAATTGTCATCATTTATCAGGAGTTAATTTGCACGTGGAAAATGAGGGTTTTAATTAACGAAAAAGTATATAACTCACCCTGAAACAGTATTTAAGTTATTTGGTGTTAAAAAAAATAGAATAAACAAACCACAGTATGGATTTGCTGGGAGTGGTAGCAGTTGCAGAAGCAAATTAAATTTTAGAGCTTGAGTGCGAGCCTGAGATTAACAGACCTTGGCTGCGACGCCAACGATACAGAGAGAGGGTGTACAGGACCAGGGTTAATTTCTTAGATTTATCAGATGACTCGATTGCGTCTGTATATGGCATTTTGTTGACCTCTGTCAGACTGCGGGAAGACCTGGAATTGCAGACGAAAATGGGCCGTGCCGTACCTCCGTTTCAGTATCTATGGTTGCAGTGTTTACTCGAGATTATGGCATCAGAGCACAATTCTTTACCGGAGAATTTTCAAGTGGATTTTTTTTCACATTCAAACTAGGTCAATGTGGATATACTTGATCATAGAATGAAATCATTATTTATTTAGTAATCTGCAGAGCAACCACTTTTCAGAAATGTATAATCCTGTATACTCTAAGTAGATATTTGGTCTGATACATACTTTAAAGATAAGTCATCTCAGTCGGCCCTCAAAATGGTAGAATTAGCACAGTCCCTAAAACTGTCAATATCAGAGTAGATCTAAAATGGGTTTATTATGTACACGGTCTGTCTTCTTCTTTACTGTATGATATCTGTTGAACACAAATAAGGTGCCGCAAGTCATCTCTCCTTCATTGGCTGAATCTAGTATCTCCCTCTAGTGGTCATTGGCTCTTACTACTTTTTAAATATGTTAGGCCCTGTTCATAATCCCCCAATACATTTTTTTTTTCAGTATGAAATACTGTTCTAGGCTGTTGTTGGCTTCTTTACATTTCTAAACCCTAATGTGACGTATAGAAATGAAGCAAATAAAATTAAACAAACATTTTATAGCTTCCAAAAATACAGCACATTAATACTCAATCTTTCTAAAAGCACTGCTGAAGTATTTACTCTACACATGTCCAAATGTTCTCCATATGGGCCTCTTGGCAGTGTTAAGCACATTTGTGAGAGAAGCCAGCAGCTCTGTTCAGGTGAAATGGTCAAATGTGGTTGAACCATTCATCAACCACATCCTATTGTGGCAGAGTAGGGGGAGAAGGAGTCCAAGAGGGGTTGCAGGACTGCAATTCCCAGAAGGCCACAGGACTGCAGTGGAAAGAGGAAGCACCTGAGGCCAATTAAGCCCTGCATAAAGGGATAGAAAGCCCTGCAGTCAGGGCTGCTGGAGAAAGGCCATGTACACTCGAAGGACTACAAAGTGTACAAACTCAAAGAATGAGGTACTGTGTGTAAACGTGTTTGTAAAAATGTGTGTATTTGTTTTGTTTTGCTGGTAAACAGCTTAGCTGTCCAGCACGGTAGTGAGGAAGGAGAAAGTTGCAGTAAGCGCTACGAAAGGAGTCAGGCTTTTGTTTTGGTTTTGAATGATTTATTTTGTTTGTAAATAAATAAAAGTGCACGTAAGTGCAATAAAAATTCAGTTCTGTGTCTGGCTCCGTGTGTAATGGTGAAAAGTGAGCCTCAGCTGTAAGGCTTCGTTACATTTGGTGGCAGCGGAAGAAAGTCCACCCTACACACCCAGCACAGAACTGAACAAAAAGAACAGAACAGAAGAAGAAGAAGAAGAAGAAGAAGAAGAAGAAGAAGAAGAAGAAGAAGAACTGAGGAAATACTAAAAGCATTATTAAAGATCACAGCGGCATAGCAGGAAAGCAACGAGCAACTGAGGCAAAAGTGGGGGCAGAACTGGAGAGGCAGCCTTCGGAGCTTGAGCTGCTATTCAAGAAGGTGGTATGGCCTGCACCGGAGGAAGAATTGCAGCCGATGGAGCAAGGGTTGCAGCTGACAGAGCAGGAGGTACAGCCACCGGATCAAGAGGTGCCGCCACCGGAACTAGCGTCGCCTGCACCGGAGAAAGAAGGGGGAGGAGGTGAGGAGCCCACCTCCACCTCGGCCCCGACCACCACCCCTGTTCCACAGTCTGGCGCTGGTGGGAACGGTCCCTTGCCCTGTGCTCCAGGACACCTTGCGCTGGGCCTAGAGACCAGGTCAGTGCAACACCATGCACAGTTATTCACCTGGTCCCCTACATCACTCCGCCTGAAACCCCAGACCTCACTGCATGGTCGGCAGACGTCACTGGCGTTCCCCCTGCCTTATACTTCGTTCCCTCTGGAGAATCAGATGTCACTGCGTCGGTTCCTGGCCTCTCACCTCTGCATGCTGCTGCAATCTCCAATTCATCCTCTTGTGCTCCAGTCGCCCCTCTCAACCCGTTTGGGTCCCTCGTCATAACAATGTATTGTTATCACATACCTTTTTGACTTGCTGAACAAAGATTTAATTGATAACTGTGTAAAAGTGCACTGCGACATGTTTTCTACCACTTTCCCACACAACATGCAGGTCATGTGAGTAGTCCAGACCCAATGAGAAACTATCGTCACCTATGGTTGTTAAGGAAAAAAAAACTATATGTTGCTGGTGCTATATAATGTACCCTAGCGCTAGAATCTAGCACCGTAGAGCCAAATTTGCACCCCTGAGAGTTTTGCGCACATGTAATGAACACATTCAATCTCATGGCACATTAAATCTCACGGCAGTCCGGTTGAGCGCGGGGCCCCCTAAAGGGTGGGGGCCCTAGGTGGCTGCCTGGCTTGCCTTGCCTTAAGGTCGGCACCGACCGCATGCTTGTCTCTCGTGTGACCACTGCAAAATGCAAGGCAACATGCAGGCAACAAATGTGTTCCTCTTGTTACCGTTAACAAAAGTCGCCCGTGTGACCCGGCCTTTAGGGTATGTAATATATGGTGCAAACACTATGCCATGTCATGGGCTCCTGCTAGTGCTGTTATAGCTAAATAAAAACAACACATTGTATGGTAATAACTGGACACAAGAGGGACTGGAACAGAGGCAGAAACATTGTAATAAACCACACGATCTGGGGGTCTATTCAATTGATATAGGTTTGGTGGATCAAAATATCATTGTCATTTAAATCAAAATAATTTAACTAAGACCCTTCCTGACGCTCTACAGATGTTTACTGATTGAAATTGACAAACGAGATGCCCTTTCACTGTTAGATATGTTAGATATCTGATTTGCATGACCATGGAATCCAAAGTGCTCTATTTTGAAAATATACATAGTATATAGACCCACCACCATTGGATCAAGTGAGCACGCCCCAAGGGGTTGCAATATACAGTGGTGTCCACCATTAGCATCGACACCCTGTATTTTTAGATAATCTACTATTAGCTGAATGTACTAATATGAGTTAATTAAACATTGTATTAATTTCGATGCAACCTTAATTGAGTACTTTTTTTTTTTTTTTTTTACCATTAGTCCAAAAAGAAATTGAAGTCAGTCTAAATCCTAGTCAAATTGGTCAACCTCATACGTTAATTAATTTTTGGTGGTAAACCTTTGAAACTTTTAAATTATATTGACGTTATCTCTCTAGGTCATTACCCACAAGTATTTATTTAAACGTTAAATGAACTGGGCCATAAGCTTATATCAGGTGTAATTTTTTGTAAGGAAAGGCAGATTTAAAGTGTATTTACTGTAAGCCCCTCACAAAAAGCTAAAGTCATTTATATACCTTGCTCAAAGGAAACACAAAAACTGTCTCTCAAAATCGTATATGAGATATGCAAAAAGATGAAGAAACACAGATCAAAGCAGGATATAGAACAGAAAATCACACATAGCATGTATAATAGATGTTAAATAGGTAGAAAATAGCAGATAATTTGGAAAACTGACACCATCGAAAGTATCCTTTTAAGGAGACCGACTAACCCTGAGAAGTGTTTTTCAGATGCGTTGAAAGCAGATGCTTTTCCCCAGCCCACTAATTGCCTCCACATGCCCGCACGCAAAGCTACCAACAGCAGTGGCATCTGCTCACGTCAAGGCCTGCACTACCTTTGTAAACAAACTAATGATGACAAGTTCCAGTCGCTAATTAGGAACATTATTCATACGTCTTTATTTAAATCAATGCCGCTTGGCTGACATGTGAGCCAGGCCCCCTGAAAAACAATGACAGCCCCAGATGCCAGTCAGGCTCATCCTGAAGGGAGGCCAGACCAGCACAGATTAATGGAGCACACAGCATTCAAGCTATGCCACCAGTTTCCTTGATACCTGCAGAATATGGTATAATTTTAATAAACGCTTATCACATCCAGGCATGCCTTCTTCTAACTTTTTTTTTAACCCTGTGAAAAACTTCAAATATAATATGGGTTGGGTCTTCACATACACAATTCATTATCAATATAGAATAGAACATGTCAGTCCATTGGTTAATATATTGGAAGATGCTGTGACAGAAAACAAAAAAAAATTGGCAGACATTGTTTTGATTCACATAATCTATTTTCCAGTAATTTATTTGTATTTGAAATCAAGGGTCTGGGTTTAGATAGAACTTGTGGGGTTATCTTATTCTCAGACTCAAGGATGTAAGAAATATTGTAGTTACTGTTGGATGAAAATTTATACATGTCAATATCATATGAGAGTCAACACAAGTTAACTTGGGCTTTGGAATGATTAGAGAGGTAAAGCAGAAATGTATGGTAAACAATTACCCACGGTAACCTTGTAAAAGAGATTGGTTAGCGGTTGGTTGGATTTGAATAGAGTAATAGCTAAAGGCTAAATTATATTGATAATTAGTAAGACAACAAAAATTGACTTTAGTCATGTACTAAGCCATATGGTATAGAAAGCTGGGATGAGGATGACACAGACAGGAAAGCATCTAATACCTCCAGGATCACTGGGGACCATTGGTGAATCAGTCTGAGGGCTCTTTTTATTTAACAGGCGCTCTGTATCTCTCAGTATATTAGAGATAAACGGCACAAAAAACCTCACAACCAAATGTTCTGTTGTGTGTTTAAAAACAAAACGTTGCAAGACGTTATTTCACAATGTAAAATGTACATACAGCATAGAAATAATTGTGAACACCCACTCTCTGGTCATGAAAAAAGAAATACCTGCTTCTTTTTAATAAAGCTTCTGAAGATGACAACTAAACAGTGATAGATCAGGGTCAAGAGAGACTATGAAGAACATGGCAATGGAAGCAAGAAGTGTCTCTGTTCAGCAGCTTGCTTTTAATCAAGAGCGAGACAAATCTTTACACACTGATTGCATACAGTGCAATCACTGGCTTGACATTCACAGTGCCACTGGCCTTTAGTTGACAAATGTTGTATATTTTCTATGAATTGATCAGAAGCACAGCATAATGTTGACATTGTAAAAACAAGATAGACTGAACTGAAAGAAAAAAGAGAGTTTGTTTCAGTTTTACAAGACTGAACATTACATTTTACTGATGGATAATAATGTATTGTAATGTAGGTATAATAACATAATCGGTATACAGTACACATTGTGTTTTAGAATCTGTAGTAATCCATAAAGAACTAGAATGTCATTAAAAATGACTACATATTCTACTATTAAATGTTTCTAATAACATAAATCCGAATGAACCCCAAAGGAAGGGTATGGTTGATGGTTGGGTTGCCGGCTTCATGCACACCCCCATCAAGTTACAATGTGTACACCTTACATTTACAGTCATGAATAAATAAAATATGTATGATTGTATTTAAAAGTATTTTGTAACCTGTACTACTGTTGTGAAGGTATCTAATATGTCTACATGATGACTAGATATGTTCTAAAAATGTACTACAGTTGAAGGTGAAATCAGTAGATATTCTAATTTCCCTCCCTTTAACCTTGGTACTAGTGACATCCATTATCATGCAGATTCTAACGACGATTATCGATCATTATCGAGTTAAAATGCTTTAAAAAAGTCCTCTTTTTAGAGGGCATGGTATAAAAAAACTCATTCAAACAAATCCCGATGATTTAAGACATGTTTGATAAATACATTGGTATTTAAATCTAGCACTCTCCAATTTTCATATTCCTGCTGTCACTAGCCTTTGCCTTTTTTGTGTAAATTTCCAGTGTAAACATAACGGTAAATTAAGAGCAAAACAAAACACAGAGAAAAAAATCAACCCCACTGTCCAAAGGAGAAAAAAAAAACAAGGTTTAAAAACTACATTAACATTATGGCCTATTCACATGGAAATAATTAAATCTCTCATTTTTGTTTAATTTGCTGTTGGTTACAACTTATGAATTACGTGGCCCAGCTTCTGCTAGTGAAAGCAGCAGTCCCTTCCGGTATGCCATGGCTGCAGAGATGCATTTCACTTTTTGCTGTCATATTTTAATCAAAACTTTACATGACTGCATAACCACTTAGATTTGCATTATCTTCAGTGAATACAACTATATCTTCATTTTTTTCAAACAGTACATTAGAGGTAGGCTACCCTTTCCTGCAATGGAAACTGTCTATTGTGTGTTCTTTCACCCTGCACTTAAATCCAATTAAATTATGTGTATTGCGCCAGTTTCCTGGTTTGAGTATAAGTTTCAATTTCAAAAAGAAAACTGGACAGGATTTATTGATTGACACTTAACAGCAGCCAATAGCCACTCTGGGCTCTCCTCACTGATTGGTAGATATGGGCATCCGGGCTAGGTTTAGTATCCTAGGAGATCTTAACTGATTTTGCATTCTACTATTTTGTACACCCTGCAATGTTTCATTGGATCACATACGTCGAGCTACGATGCAGCGGCACTTAGACTCAGACAGCAATCAAAAACTAAAAAGGTTGCGGACAGTGCATTCCTTCAAAACTAAAAGGTAAAAAAAAATAATAATCAGCGGCACGTGACAACGTAGTAATGTTAAATATTAGTTTCTCTCAAGAAAGACGGCTAATGTTGGGATTGATTTAAAACAAAATAATATGTATAAAATACATTAACAAAGCAGGTTACTCTTGATCTATGCATCATCATCCTGTATTTGTTCACAGACACATATTATCTGTAACTTTTAGAAGCAACAACACAGTAAAGTAATACATACAAGACACATTTTTAATTTCATGGAGTATTCAATTTCATTAAAATATTATCGATTTGTTATCGTGGGGTCCCAATCGATAAATAATTTGATTATTATCGTTATCGTTACAAGCCTACTTGGTACCATACTTACTGGATAGGGGTGGGCGTTATCATTGGACTGTTTAGTGCCAAATGCTGTTGAGCCCTAGGTCTCAACATTTCAGTGGCAGAGAGAAAAAAAGGTTAATGTATGCCCTTTTTCAATGTGATATAATAGGGTCTCTGGAGGAAGTGAACAGTGTAACTTCAAGGCTGACGGAGCCAGCCCCCAGGTCCCAAAGGCTCATTAATTAGTCTGCTCGTCCCCTCACAGCCGTGGCATGTCCTCCACTGTCCCTTCTGATGCTAAGAATACATGTTCCTTACCGTACATCTCTAAACAGTGGGTGCCCTTCAATTGTAGCTTTGCACTCTCTCTAAGCTTTTCTGAACCAGTGCCAAGAATGGTCTCTGTTCAACATGGCTCCGATCCCCTAACATCTATTAATTCTGCATTAGCCATATACAGAGACAAGTACGAACATCTGGGCACTTGAAAAAAAAAAAGTGAGGACTCTTGGTCCTTATAAAGCACATTACACTCTAATGGAATTTGAGGCAATTTACTCCAGTACCATATGCTAAATTACTATTAGCTGGACAAAGTTAGGATAAGCCACACTGTAGCATTGCCTTTCAGACTTGACCCAAGAAGCTGTACAGTATTTGAATTCTAATGTAAAATGACCAACATGACCAAAATCCAGCTCCACAGCATATGGTCAAGTTGGGATTTGTTTTTGTGTTTTTTTCATTTTATTGACATTTACTTTCAGGCGTGTATTTGGTCAGCACAACATCTTCCTCAGTAATAGTGAGGGCACAGGACTCTGTGGAATAAAGAAAATAGACGTTTCACTTCCACAAAGTATGCTCAATACTGGGAGTAGGCAGACAAGCAACTGAGGCTGCAGTTTATAGACTGGTTTCACACACCCTGATTAGCACTAATCATGGACTACCTTACCTAAATCAATATTATGTAGTCTAAGATTAGTGCCAATTTTAACTGGCAGACGAGGGGGTGAGGCTGAACTGCATTACCAGATGGAAAATAATCAGGATGTAATTCAATGTGCCATCAACATGTGATTGTCATTCTCATCAATTACAAAGACATGATGGTTGTACTTATACAGTAGGGTATTTAAAAAAAAAAAACAGTGCGGCGAAAGGCGACCAGTGAAAATGTTGCTTATTCTAATAAGAGGTACACATTTGATTTTAAAGCTGTGGTGATCATTCTGTTAAAGTCCTACTGGGAAAAGCAGTCCCCTATGTAACACATTTAAACAAATTGAACTGATTTGGCATTTTTGTGTCAGAGAACTGGAAATATACTAACAACACATTAGGAAAATGTGTTTCATTGCCTCTCTTTTTTCCATTTAAATTCCATCTGTGAAAACTTACTCCCAAGAAACTGTTGGCTTAAATTGAATGCCACCAATAATGAAACAGAGCGCAGGGGTCCGAAGGTACTAGCTGAGACAATTAGTAAATGGCAGACTTGAAAAAGATCCCTTATCAAAAGCTGTTAGTGTAAATCGGCAAAAGTCAGAACCTTATTTCTCTTTTCATATGCTTGGATAAGGCAGATCTCTTCCTATACTGTGCATAGAACTTCGGCCCGCAAATCTTTAGGACAATTACTAATCCAGTTTTTTAAAATCTTTAAGATATTAAACTAATAAGGAAGGCATAGTCTTAACCGACTAAATAATTTCTATGTGTTTGCTTGACATTCAAGGGCAGCCAGGTTCATTTCTGTTTTTGGATTAGCCGACACAGTGGCACAGAGCACTGAAGCAGTGCTATATCAGAAAGCTGCAAGCTTAGCATTCAGGGATCTGGTTGTCAACGTTAGCATATTTCAGTTGGTAACAATGACCACAATACAAGATGCTGCTAAAAAATAGAGGGATCTATTCCACTGTATTTTATACTGCTGAGGCCCCAACTGGTAAAAACAAAAAACACTCTTTTTGCAAGGTTAAAATTTCAGACATGATTTTGCTATGTTCATTAAAATACAAGCATGAATTATTTTTCATTTTTAGATCCAGAACTTTACTAACATTAGCATTGCACAAAGACAAAAACTGAGCGAAACAATTTTGGTCTCCCTCTCCTGTACTGTGTTTTTGTATCCTTGACTTTGAGTATTAATATCTCTGCAAGTCGAACTTTAAAATTAGCTCCTTGTGAAAAACAGCCCAACCATGTAAATATTTAAAACACCCTCAACCATGCAGTTACACCAACAGCCCCAGATGAACTTGCATCACAATTCAATTAGATGTTATACAGCAGATACAGTTCAAACAAAGCACATCTCTGTTTCTTTCTGCCTTCAACCTGAGTACTATACCTGGGACACTGAGCTCACAACAGCTGTTCAGTACAGCTGCAATTAAAATGGTAACATAATGTACACATTATTAGTGTGGTGGAGTTGCATGCTAAATTGCAACACATATCGTTTTTTTTCTGTATTGGTTTTGTTTTTAAACTATAATTACCACACAATTTACATCATCTTTTAAAATCTTAATTTACCTTCAGTCAACAATAGTCTACTGGGCTTGTACCTGGGAGGTTAAAGTCACTGTCATTATCTACTTTGCTAAACAGGCAGTTTGGAGTAAAAGGCAGATTTTGCCTAAACACATACAGGTGAGGAATAGGGCTGTGTCTGTCCAATATTCTCTGTCTGCCTTGCTCAGAGTTTATGTGTCTTTGTGAATTAGCATCTGAACAGACTTTTATGGCTTAGTTTATTATTATTTTTATTATTATTTATTTCTTAGCAGACGCCCTTATCCAGGGCGACTTACAATCGTAAGCAAAAACATTTCAAGCGTTACAATACAAGTAATACAATAAGAGCAAGAAATACAATAACTTTTGTTCAAGTAAAGTACAAGTTTGACAAACCACAATTCAATAATACAGCAGGTAATAGTGATAGTTACATCAGGATATGATTAAATAGTGATAGTTACATCAGGATGTGATTAAATACAAAGTACTACAGGTTAAAAACTTGGCAGATTACAGTATTCTGAAGTACAGGATTAAATGCAGTAAAATAAGGGCTGATAAGAGCAAAATAAAGCACATTTACATGAAGGGTGATAGTGTCCCAGGATACAAACAGAGGAGTTCTACAGGTGCTCTTTGAAGAGGTGAGTCTTAAGGAGGCGCCGGAATGTGGTCAGGGACTGGGCAGTCCTGACAGTTTAAATGGAAGTGCCCAATATATATTTGTATATCAAAATATATACATGTTTTATTGATGTATAAAGATATAGAGCTTTAAGAAACCAAGTTTCCCCCCTCAAGTGCAACTGAGCCTGTGTAAATACATTTAACATAATCAGAGTTTACTGTCTTCTTGAATCATTGATTTTGTGCATGGCAAACTAAACATGAGAGAATCTCCTTAAACCTCTGGCTGTCCTTATCATGCTATGTTTAGAGAAAAGCATACTTGAGTATCCAGTGCAAAGTACCGGTATTTTCCCCTTTCGGTCAGTCATCAGCTACCTAATGTGTTCATACCGCTGCTGTGGGAGTCCCATAGCTCTACTTTGCCATGAATTCATAGTGCCTTTACTTGTACACTGACTGTCCAAAGAAATTGAGAATTTAAGTAGAAATTGCAGAGTACATGCAAATGTATGTGCTCAGGTGACGTGACTTGTGGTCCACTAGACATATTTTTTAATTATTCATTTTTTTAAATTTAATTTAGAGTGACCAATCATTATTTTTATTAAAATTTTTCCCCCAATTTGGAATGTCCAATTATGTTTTTTCTCCTCACTGCAGCGCAGACGTTCTGACGGCGTATGAGTGTCCTCTGATCTCACAAGCCTAAAGCCAGAATCACTTTTACGCTGAGCGATGAGGAGAAGGAATCCCTGCCGGTTTCATATCCCCCACCCCGGGAGTGTCAGAGCCAATGATCCCTTCGGAGTCCCCAGCAAAGTTCGGCCTCTTTGCACAGCCCAGACGCAAACTGGCGCTGTCCAACCTGTGTGACTCATCCTGCACTCCCAACAGCAGCATTTTAACTGGATGAGCCACTAAGGGACTACTACACCTATTTTAACTGTAGTTGTGTGCAACTTTTCAGCAGAAACAAAGAGAAAGAAGGAATGCTGTCCGAAAAATTAACAATGTGCATTACTGTGGGTGCAGCTGGCTTGCCTCTCTACGCGGTGGCTGCATTGACAAGTCTCCTGAATGTTCCTGGAATGGAAACATTTGTAGAAAACCACCACCGGAAAGCACAGCTCCTGTTGCAAAGCGGTCATGATGGTTCGAGACCGCAGAAGTGTAGGACATACCATGACAATCAAAAGACGTACTACAGTATCCCAAATTACAGAAACCTTAAATGTTTTCAATTTTGGGGTTTAAATGTGACCCCACAAAAATATTGGCCGCTCAAAATACCGGTAATATAGGACCCTCTCTGAAATGCTACATATTTCTACAAACATAAATACACAGGCACGGATAGATGTTCGATTTTCAAAACCCTGGTCCTATTTTAAAAATGTAAACTTTGAACAATTGAAACGACCCCAATATCTTAAGTATTTTTAAAGCAAATGGTACTACAATTTATAACTTATCCTATTAGTACATTAAACATAAAACAATATATGCAACATCTTAAAAGTGTAAATAACTTATTTATAAATGGTGCCTTGTAGCACAGAAGTTGTGTTCGAAATCCCAGCATCCACCCACTAAACCCAGTTGCACTACAGTCAAAAGTAAAGATGTTGAAATGAAGAGTAGCATCATCTTCCTCCAGACACTCTACTAAAAAGTTGTCTTTTTTCAAATTGCCAGCAACTCCTAATTACATTCAGGGAGAGTGAGATCCTTTCTTTTTCATTTCAAGCAGTTTTTCAACATCAAACCCACTGACAGATCCTCCAGTGCTGCTAGCAGCCGGAATTCCTTCTGACACCATGTCTACAGGGGCTCAAATAACCAGCCCGGAGTGGACAGCTGTGGTCCACTTTCAATTGAGAGGGCCAATTAAGGTATGTTTTTAATATTATATGATATACGGTACATTATATTTCAGTACCATATAATACTGTATGTATGTACTTTTACTGTGTAATAATTGGCCAAATCTATTGTAGATATTATTATTCTCAGTTTATGTAATTCTTTCTATGTTATATTATATTATATTATCTTATATTTAGGGCTTGAAATTTTTGCATTTTTTATTGTTTTAAACCTGGGTTTTGGCAATATATTGTTGCGATCCGGGTTCCCGCAGGCAGGCGCATCACACAGGGCGAGGCAATCCACACACAGGCGGAGGGCGGGCGCGAACCTGGGATCTCTCGCACTAAAGCATAGCGCCGATACCGCTGTACAAAGGAGCCGGCTTCTTTGCAAGGAGCGTATATCGGGCTTATGTCTTTGTGTGTGATTACGTCACCTACCAGACCTACTGCTGCCACCCCCCGTGCACACTACAATATTTTAAATAATGTCAATAATGCATGACTGTCTTTCAATATAAAGAAAACGGCATTCAGAAGGCAGGCAGTGTGTAAAGACATTGCTACTGACCAATCATCAGTTTGTGGACCTACCGTATTTGCTCGAGTAAAAGTTGACCTTGTGTAAAAGTCGACCCCGCCCATTGGGAGGGCGATATTCAGGTATAATTTTTTTTTTCCAAAGGATTATTAACTATTAAGTTATTAAGTGATTGTGTGGTTTGAGGAACTGATACATGACTGATTGAAACAGAGATGGCAAGTTTAGTGTAATAGAAAACATAAACTAACTCCTGAAATCGAAACTGTTGTTAGAGTGCACTTCAGGCTTTAGTTTTCCTAAATATATGTATTTGGATATCCTGACGACGATTGAGCAGCAGATTTGAAAAAATAAAAATGTTATAAGCACTTCTACCTAAAACCGCCAGACGCATCATTTTGACGGGTATTACAATACAGTACATGTTTTTGTTTTGTATAGCCTACAATAGTATTATTTTAGTATACAAGCCCCACCCCCACTTCCTTCCTAGCCCACATGGAAGTATGTATTTCAATGGAATGTGGGGGGTGGTGTGGTCTGTCTGTAATTCAATGAAACTGTGTCTGTGTTGTACGTGACAGCTTCTGGATGTAAACAAACCTGGGATACATTTTTTTTTATATAGACAATTTCACAGAATCGTTTTTGCCAAATCTTGAGATGTTTGCATTTTGATTTGAGAGAAATTAGAAGCATTTGCTCTGGCAATGAGGGCAACCAGGATTTGCCCACAACAATGGAGTTGCTGCTGTTTCCCACAGAAGCACTATGCTGCAGGGTCACGCAAAAGCTAATGTTCTTCTTCTTCTTCTTCTTCTTCTTCTTCTTCTTCTTCTTCTTCTTCTACTTCTTCTTCTCCTTCTTCTTCTTCTGCCCCTCCATAGCGTTAATGCTGCCGCCAGTCCTCACAATCAGTAAATACAGGCTTTTACTATAAATTATAGACCGGTTCATATGTTTGCTTGTGTATTTGTCGACCCCCCCCAACTTCAGGATTGTGTTTTGATTTTAAATTTCTCGACTTATACTCAAGCAACTATGGTATGTAATAGAAAATACAGTACTTGTGACTGGGGCGGTCGGTAATGGGGCGTAAAATGAAATCTGTTACTTCTCACAATTATTTATTCAAAATGCATCTACATTGCCTGAATCCTAATATATCATAGAAACTGTAAATTGATTGGTGTTTATTTTTAATAACCGGAAATAATGGATTTTGCCAAATAAAAACACCCCTCTGAACTAAACAAAAAATAAAACCCCAAAAATTCAGGGGTCAAAATAATATTGTTTAAATGGGTATTTCTGTCTTTGTGTAATATTTATATACAGAATATGGGTCATTGCATACTTAATGTCACACTGCAGTGAAGATCATATTAAAATGTAATGTCTAAAGTTTTGCAGAGATACACTGTTATTAAAAAGGCAATGCACTACAAGTGAGTGTTCCTTTGTAGGCATTAGAAGCAAACATTACTGTACAAGTCTTCAGAATCTAGAATGCCATTGGAACCTCAAAGTATACATAAAGTATAGTACAGCGCACTACATTATAGATGTACCTGCTGTGGGAGCACATACGAGGGGACAGAACTAGGGACAGCTCAGAAACAGCTGAATTTTACCATTCAAAGGATATTTCCTTTCTTTTTATGCTTAGGAGTATCAATCAGTGTGCCAACTCATTTAACCATCACTTAAGCTTGAGAAACTTCACACACAACGAGCAAGAAATGTCAATGCTTGGCAGGACTGGCCAGCTTCTGCTTTTTCATATTAGTCCACAATGCCATTTATTATATAGTATCAGAAATCCAGCACTCCCAACGCAAGGGAGTCATTCTTTTTGTAGGAAAAATACATCTAAAATGGGTAGCACTTTTGATACGATTGCTACTTTCAAATCAGGACAAGGCAAAAAATAAAAATCTTAAAATATCTTAAAATATCTTAAATTACATCAAGCTAAGGATACAAATAAAAAAATGTACATTTGCAGTAGCCATACTCAAACGGAGCAAGCTGACATCCCAAGGACCCTACAGTCAATAACCTCTAACCACTGCTTCCATTTGCTTGTCATCCAACCAAGGATGTCACATCGCTGTACGAAACCATTCAAAGCTGAAAACAATTGAACTCACCATAGGAGCCGAGGGAGGGACTGGTAAAAAAAAAAAAAAAACAGCTGATTCCTTGGCTTCAAGACACCAGTCCTCGGATCCCGTTTAATCAGTCGCGTATCCCACTCTCTCTTTCATTCTCTCTCTCTCTTTCTGTGTCTCTGTGTCTCTCATGCCAAGGGTAAGGTACCACCACAAGCTCTGGTGATTTGTTAGCTCAAACAATACATCATTCTCGCCTCTTCTTTTTTTTTTTTTTTAAGTCACCTCCTTCATGTTTTTTTTTCTCTTTCTAAAGTCCAGTCCTCTGACAGGCAGAAGTTAACGGTTCAGCAGGGGTACCTTCATGCTGTGCAGATTATCACACTTCTGTGGGCAAACACAAAGGGCCTGAGCTCTCCGCAATTTTTTTTGTGCCTCACTTTCTAATTACCTCCCGCTCCTTCATTTCCTGAAAATGATATTATTAACTATTGCTGAGGACTAGAGGAGGGAGGCTGGGCAGTGTGTGTGTGTGTGAGAGAGATAGCGAGAGAAAGAGAAAGAAAGATATGCTGTTCTCCTTAATGTCGTACAAATGAGCCTGGGCCCGGAGGGAAAGCACTAAGTGCATATACTGGGTGCAGCACTACAGTGACCTTGCCCCCCTGTTCCCTTTCCATTCAATATGTATGTTCACAGATTGACAGGTGGAAGATCAATGCTGTTTGGGCTGCTAGAATTATTCCCCCTTAAATCATGAACCCACGAATCATTGTCATTCTTTTTTTTATGTGGTTCACTGTCCTTATGTAACACCGCAAAACAACTTGTTCATGCATCCAACATGAATGCCAACCCATTCGTATGCTCTGCCCCCGAAATAAATGAATACAAATAGGTCTGAACACATGGCTCCATTAATCAGTGTAATGAGTTCCACAGTCTCAACAGAGTTCAGTTCATAGTAATTAAAAATACTGTGGTTCCCTGTGACAGAGCATGGTTTCATATGTGTGTGTGTGGCTGTAAGGTTGGTGGCTGGCACCCACAAGACAGCCACAAAACACATTTCTCATTGTGCAGGGCCTCTGCCCCGTCACATTCCCGTACACACAATAAATACTTTTAAGTAAGTTACTTTATACACCTATTTTGAAAACTGCTATGTAGCTGTTCCAGAAAAATGGCATCAATAACACAGAAACACCATAAAGAAATAAAAACAGGCACCCAACTTCCCTAATCTAAAGGAATCTTTGGAGATTTATGGATCACAGAGTGACAAGTTCATCTTTGAATTATACAGTTTTTAAAACAACTGATTCCCATCAATTTTTGTTTTTAAGTTTTCAAGGCAATAACCAAGGCTCCTTTACATAATATGCAAAGTTCCTGTGGGACATTTTCAGCAAATTTGCAGGATGCTGTTATTAGAAAAAATAAGAATAATAACCAATGTCTCCTGATAGCCATACTCCATAGAGGCTCAGAGAGAAAAAAAACCTATTAATGTATATGGAAACTGGAGAACCTGGTCACCACAACCTACAATCCCACACACACTACTTCCCCCCATGTTCTATGGATGAGTAGTCTGGATATTGTTCAGTAGTACACGCCATACTTTTCAAACCTCACTCACCTCTGATGTTGCAGTTCCAACATCTACTGTATCATGGGTCTTTAAGAAATGGCAAACTTACCAGAAGACAATTACATCGGATTATTATTTAGCTCACACTTAAATTGAAAAAAAAAATGTATATATATATATATATATATATATATATATATATATATATATATATATATATATATATATATGAATTTTGCAGGACAGCAGAGAGGTTGGGGGTTAGGTACAGCAGTTAGATGAACTGACCACTCTTTTGAACCAGGTACCCAGAGACTGCAGAAGAAAGACCACAGTTCTCTCTGCTCCCTGGTAAATGAGCTATCTATGAGGGCTGCTGCTATGACAGAGGAGGTGAACAGCAGGAGACTGCTGGCAATAAACACTAAATTAAAAAAGAAAAGCCCAGGGCACAGTCTTGATATTCAGCTTATAGCGTCTGTCTACGCTTCAAGCTTATTTGAACTCTCCTCCTTGGAGAAGGTCAAGGAACAAACTCCCTCCCTGAGCCTTCAGTATGAATTTTGGTGTACTGCTGCCTGTGATACAAGTACAGCTTATCCTCCACTGTAGACATGAGGTGCACAGTGTTTGCGTAACCCCCCCCCCCCCCCCAATACCCTCATAACCAATGACAAAAGAGTCACCTCAACTAGTTTTTCATTACCCACCAGGACAGCTCCAGTCATTCATCTATGCCAGTGGCAGCCAAGCTTGCAAAAAACGTAACCCCTAAATCTTGTCAATGTCTATACAGTTGTATCCATTATAATTATAAGATCCATACTATATTATTTACTGTATAGTGGCTTCACCAGAATTATTCTGTACAATTTTGAACATATCTTTATATTTTGTGTAAACACCTATTTTGAAAATGGCTGTTCCTGTAACATGTCGCCAAGACAACAAAAGCATCATAAAAAAAGCACTTTGCATCAAGAGGATGCCTCGATAGATCACATACATTGCTTGGCCTCTTTATTAGGACCAGTGCCTAATACTGGGTTGGGCAGCTGTTTGTCTTGATGCAATGTTGCATAGGTGCTGGAAGGTGTCTCAAGATTGTAATCCATTCAGTCATTAATATTTCACACACTTGTTTAAGAGAGGTAGGCAGAGGATAAACACCAAGCAGTTATAGCAGAGTGTAAAACTAAAGATGATCGAGCAATGTTGCATGCTAAATTTAAATATGCATTACAGATAGCAATCTTTGAACGATGACGTTTATTTTACTTTACTAATAGATAGTTTTACAGGGCCATCCTGTTCAATTTAAAAGTTTCCAAGGCAATAACCTAATCTACTTTACCTTAATATACAAGTGCAAAGTTCCCTGTGGGCCAGTTTCAGCAACTTTGAAGGATGCTGTTATTAGAAAACATAAGAGCAATAACCAGTGTCTCCTGATGGCTACTCTCATGAGGCTCAGAGAAAACAACCCTGGAATTCACCAGGTCTAAACCTTATGGATTGCTCCCCCTGGAGTTGGTTCCTCCTTTAATCAGAAGTTCAGTACTTTATTGCTGTGTATGTACAGTATGAAGTGTATCAAATAAAGAATTCCAGTCCTAATACTGATCCCAAAAAGCATTACCTAGACCCAGTTTAATAAACACCAATGCTGCTTAACCCCTATAACAATCCACTTCATTACAGCAGGTGCCTTGTAAATTCACTGTAAACACTGGACTCCCCAGTGCTATAATGAGAGTGAAGTGTATCTCTGATAAGACACTAGCTCATGCCTGGCACACTCGCTATCGAGTTTTTCAGCGGGATCTCCTTGCTAGGGCTGGGTAATTACTGAAGGGATTTCGTGTGCAACTGGCTGACAGCTCATGGTTTTACCTTTCAATCTTTTTTCTCTATGTGTGTGGGCATATAAAGCAACTCCTGGTTTGTGGTGCTTTGGGGTGGGGCCTTTGTTCCCGGCTTTGCTTGAATAGGTAATTGTGCGCTCTTCCAATATATACCAATGATTTTATTATGCAAGGCCTTTCTGCTACCCCAGCATATTATCCTTTCTCTAAAAATGACAAACAACTTGGGGTTGGAAATTGATTGCCCACAAAGCAAGATGACCCACAAAGAGCGGTGCAACCTTCAATGTGATACTAGGCTTTCATAACATTGCGTGTGCTGAGTAAGTTATTAGTGTGTGCATTAAATATTAAATACACATTTGATAATTTTTTTAATAGCAAGATAATGCAATATTTTAAGCTATTGAGTCACATGTGTAACAAGGTGGAGGCTGGGCATGAACCGATGACCAATCACAATGCAAAAGAGCCCTTCTCGTCTGCATTTGTGGTTATAGAGCTTTTAACCTCATCTCATGTCAAAATCTAGGACGGCACTGTAACAGACAACACTGCCTGTTACACATGTAAATACCACAGAATTAGTCACCGTCACCCCACCCCCCCCCTTTTGTAATGCTCACAGCTACTGTAGGTGGAAGTGATATGTTTAAAAAGTAAACAGAATTTCTGGAATGATGTCACAACATTTTGTAATAAATAATAATGTTTTTATACCAAGAGGAATCAAGCACTGTCTTGAATGTGCTACACTGAGGACTGTCATCAGTGTGTTTTATTATATTAAAGCCCCTCAATTACTCCCCACTATTTTGTTTCTTACTGTAATTATAGCCATGAATAGTTTACATGGAAACATAGACTCAGCAAAATGAAGATAAGGCAACACAGATACTCAGTTTAATGATCAACTTCAATGGAAGGCTCAATAACAGAAAAAAGAAAGGGTTTCCATTCTCATACCATGTTTTACACACAAGATGACATCAAGTGCAGTACAGCACTGTCTATTGTTTCACCCTGTGTCTTTCTTTCTTTTGTCTCTCTCTTCACCTTTTCTCTCTCGCCTCCCTCTCCCCCTTCTCTTTGAGCAGCTCCGTCAGTGAGATAATCCATCACTCGCTCATCACTTCGGGAGGCTGCAGCTGGCCTGCCTGCTTGTGAAGGTCCTGCTCACCTTTCTGCAACACTGCCCACAGCAGGTGTGTCACCAACTGTTAGCTAAGCAGAAAAGAGGGAGCAAGCACTGAATTAATGGGGGTACAGTCCCAGGGCCAGGCTGCAAACACAGGGTTATGTGGTTTTGACAGTTGCAGTGGGGAGGTCTATTACAGGTAGGAAAAAAGTTTCCAAAATCATGATTCCTGAATACACGTTGGCTCTCTTCCATTTGTAGTAAAAATCCTAGTTTTTACTGTTTAGGGACACTTGTTGTCTGCTTTACTTAATACCAGTAATATAAATACTGGACTAAACAAGCTATGATTGCACTGTGATAGTATCTTGTAAAAGGGGAGAGAACATTAAAGACTAGGCTAATTTATGATTCTGTAATCAAAATATTGCAATTTGAATGCAACATTCTGATACATATAACGAAGAAATAAGAACAACTAACTTTAACATGGAAAAGTGCAGACCTTTCAGACTGTACATATCTTACTAGCTGTCTGACGTATTATGTACAATATTGGACTGCTTATACGGCCCCAGTGGAGACCATATTTTATTAAATCGTGACTGCTGCAATTTCACATCTTGAGCAATATTTTAATTAGCCCTGATCTCCCATACCTCCTTCATCCAATACAGGATGATACTGTAGATACACTTCAAGCTTCAGCTTCCAATAAGCCTGGAGTTTCAGACAGCTCCATTGGACATGGAGGAAGTCTCCAGTCTGGCCACATCCCCTTCAGCAGTCTGCTGAAAGCATCAGGCCAAATCTGCTGTGGTGTGAGATATGTACACTGAAGAAGCTTGAGATGGGCCACCTCACACATGTCCTGTCCATCAATCTCCCTACCAAGATTCTGGGCACAGGCTGTTTTTGTGTGGGAGATATTATGCAGATCAAAGATGGCACATGCTGCATAGATTAGACTAACAGCTCCCTGTAATGCTAAGCTAGAAAGTCATTCTTGTGCAGACTACTGGAGGGTAGAAACCGGCGCATCTGAAGGTATCTTAAAAAATCCTGTAATTTTCTAATAATTTACCTTAGCAAGCAATACCTTTCTCCCTCCAAATCCTGAAACAGTCTCCACTCATGGATGGGAGAAAGGTGGGATTACACCACACAGGGGACAGAGTGGAAATAGTTAGAGGTGCTCTCCCTGGTACAGTATGTCCACAAATTTAGATTTTTAATGTTACTCATATTAAGATTTAACACGTTTGAGGGGATGGTGGTATAATCCAGGAAGGGGAGAGAGGATATGTGAAGGGGGAAGCAGAATGATTCCTCTATTTCCAACCAATGGCACACCGTTGGTGTAATAATCCATGCAACAAGAGGCCCTAACTGTGCTGGTTGAAGTATATTATATTGAAGCCCAGGCTTCTTTACATTGTTGGTCAGCAACAATAGAGACTAAAATGTGACTAGGAAGATAAGTAAGCCGTAAGACTGTTCATTTTAATGGAATGTATCCTTCTCAAAAAGGAGATAAGAAGGGATTCCTACTTAGAAACATCATCCTTAAATTGGCTTGGAATAACTGGGTAACTGCAGGGGCTTTATGTATACCTACATATTTAAATCCTAAATCAGTTCATTTAAAGGGAAACAAGCTCCTAATTGAACCAGATATTTTCTGAAACAGAGCCATAGCTTCTGATTTATCTGACTAATTTTGTAGCCAGAGAGTTGGCCAATATTTTAAGAGCACTTGGAAGGTTTGCTTAAGGGTCAGTGTTGTACAGCAGCACATCATCCATGTACAAAGACATTTTTTGCTCCTTTCCTGATACCAAAAGCTCAAAACAGATTTATCTGCAGTACTTGCTGTTGCCATAGGCTCAATGGCTAATGCAAAACAAAGGTGCCTGGTCCCTCTCTTCAATCCAAAAGAATAAAAAGTCAGAATAAAAAACACTATGGAGAGAGATGCCAATGGGTTTTTGTACAAAGCCTTAATGAATGTATTAAATTGTTCCGGAATACAGAAGCTTTGCAATACAGCTCATAAGAAGTCACAGTGCATCCTATAAATAGCTTTCTCAGCATCAATTGATAAGAGCATTGCAGGTATTTGAAAAGGGTTTGCAGGCATTTAAAAGCCGCCTCTCATTTCATCATGATGAATCAGCAGAGGAAGCACTGTTTAAAGACGCTTTGCATGGACCTTTGCAAGAATTAAAAAATCTGAATTAAAGAGTGATACTGGACGACAGGAGATGCAGAGATGAGGGTTCTTCCCTATGCATTAAAGATATATTTGCTTCACAAAAGAAATGGGGGACAGACATTTTTTAAGTGAGGTCAAGTGGTGCTAATACAAAAAAAAATTCAAGAGTATATCTTGTGTAAAAAGAGAAGTCACAGCCCAAGGGTAAGAACTGCACCAAATATCCAACAACCCCAAGTCTGCCATTACCTCAGACATCTTTAGAGCTGACCTTAAGAAACCAAAGGGGTCAGCAGAGGGAAATGTATCTACACAGGGGTTGAGGACACAATTCTCATCTTTGACAGCTATTATACTGCGTAGCTTTCTCAGCAAGGGATATGAAAAACATTAGAAAAAAATAAATCTGATGAGTCTGTTTCAGGAGAATTAACTTTCAAAAGATTAACTTTGCTGCCTGCTAAAGTGTATATCTACCTGCCAAATCCTTCACCTCCCCTGTAAGATGAAAAGGGAGGTTCTTGTGAATATGTACAGCTACCCCTCAAGATTTACAATTATGAGAGGCGAAGTACACCTGCCCAACCCAATCTCTCTTCAACTTGATATGTCAAGTGTGTTTCTTGTAAGAATGCCTATTTGAGGGGTTTTTTTTCTTAAGGAGATTTCGTTTTTTCTAACGCTTAGCAAGATTTTGTATATCTTTGACATTGAATGATAAAAATTACCATTACTCATAGATTAAGATATGATTTTGTCACGGTAAAAATATAGAAAAATCACGTTACAGTCACAGCTAAAAATAGATAGTAAATAAATATATATTTTTTTGTTACCTTTTTGAAACAACCAGAACAGGAATATACTTACCTTTTATTTGAACATGTATTCCTTGTCCGATGTAAAAAATAATCATGACACTGAAATGTAATAAATGTTGTGGTTTTTAATTGAGACGTTTACAACAATATCCTTTTCGTTAATGTCTTTTTAAACTCAGCTGTGGTTTTTGTATTACAAGATGTACATTAAAAGTTCATGTTCATGCAATGTCTGCCATCCCTGAGCACGTTGTTAACGATCAGAAGGATCGTTCTGCATCTACACTGTTGACAGGTAGTGTTAAGCACCACAGGGCACCTACTGCAAGAATCTGCAAATCCGGGTTTCATGCTTCTCCAAAACTGTAAACCGTCCTCCCTTTATGTTTTTAATTATCAAGGGTATGCAGAGGTATATCTTCTGCACAAAAGGGTTTGGTTAATTTAGTTTGTTTCTCCTGTAATGTTGCACCCCGCCCCCCCGCTTTCATGAAATTCTTCTACCAGTCTTGGGTCCTCGAGATCTGTCCTTGGCCTTGAGGCCGGTCCAAGGTCATTTTTCAGGTCTTGTCCTTGACCTTGGCCTCGGGGTGTGGCTTCGGGTGTCCTCGGTCCGTGGACTTCGAGGACTTGGGTGTTTCAAACTGGTCACATGTAATTTCTCATAATGATAACTGATTGCTAATTTTACTTAAAGTTAATTTTACCCAAAATTAAAGTGGTAGGGGGTTAATTAGATTTAATTTATCAGTTTTGTTTCAAAGCAGTTTACTGCAACATACACAAGCATCACTGTATATAATCAGCGCACGGCTGTTAATCTTCATAAGAGTAGTTCAAATTAACAGTAAAGTTAAATGAAGGATTAGGATTGTTTTGGTGGTACTACACAAAAAGTAATATATTGAATTTATATGTTCAAAATACGTTTTTTTTTTTTCAAAATCAGAGCCGTATAGTGTAGTGGTGTACGTATGAGTCTAATCTAAAAATAATCATACTGTATGACAACATGTTACATTTTAACTTGGAATAAACATATCAAACGATATCATAAGACAAAGAATATACCCACGTTATACTAAACTACAAATTAAAAAAATGAAAATATATTTTCCAACCATGGTTAAATATACATATTTAAAGTAGAATGAGATAAATACAAAAAAATACAAAAATAAAAACCGATAAGACCGACATTGACCATGGACATAAATAGTCATGGAGGACTGATCCTCATAAAAAGTTTACACCAGCATTTGTTTACAACAAATGTTGCATTCAGCATATCACACTGCAAGATAATTGTACTAATCCATGGTTTCAGACAATGCAGTTTCTATTATTATTATTATTATTATTTATTTCTTAGCAGACGCCCTTATCCAGGGCGACTTACAATCGTAAGCAAAAACATTTCAAGCGTTACAATACAAGTAATACAATAAGAGCAAGAAATACAATAACTTTTGTTCAAGTATTTGAACATTATCATTTTACATAAATACCATGTTTAGGAACCAGGAAACAGGTTTTCTGTAGCATCTTCTGGGGATGTGAAGGAATGCTAGGTAGTGTTAATATCTATCAGTTACACCTTGGGATCTTAATCTTCTCTTGAGCTGGTCGTATGCTGCAGAGCAGGAGAAAGATCATAATCTTGGCTTTCTTGGTACTGATCTCTTTTTGAGCGAGCAGGTTGTATAATCCTGATCTTTTCATGAACGCAAAGTAGTTTAGCAGTAATTACTGTTGCTGGCTCCTTTCCCTTCAGCCTGCTCCTTAGGTTCTCTGTAAGCCTTTTGAAATCCAATTGGTGACTCATTCTCAAGGAGCCCAAGCCACCCAGCAATATTTTGCTGATCCTTCGCTCCACCCTGGAACCCCAATAATAAGCGATCATCCAGCTTATCTTTGAGATCCGTTATCTCCAGTCGCACGGCGAACTCTTCAAAAGATTCCTCCCCTCCAGGGTGATAACTGGTGCTGAGTCCCTGCAGCTCTGATCGAAATGATGTAAGTAAACTGTCTATTTTATCAAAACAAGTATTTCATTGTGTTTTTAAGCCGCTCAAAGAAGAAGAAAACCACGCTGGTAGAGTCTCTTCTACAACATTGGCAGTGTCAGGAGAGGGTTCTGTGGCCTTCTCACCCTGAGCCCTCTTTCACTACGATGCTGAAGTTGGCTTCTTAGTCTGCCAGCTTCTTATTCGCATCCCGCAAATGTAACAAAAATTGAATAACTGGGGTATTTCAAGGCTTAAATCGCTTTGGGCCACTTAGTCCAAAATGTATTCTTACAGCAGGGAACTCCTCTACCTCCCCTATATGTATTTATCCTAGTCCAAAACAGATTTTCATACAAAAACAGTGGGCAAACATGGCACAGATTGTAAGTTGGCTAATAACGCGAATTGAATAAGTAACAGGTATTTTAAGGGTTAAATCGCTTTGGGCCACTTATTTCAAAGTTGATTCTCACAGAGGGGGTGACCCTCTATGTCACCCATATGTATTTATCCCGGCACAAAACTTATTTTGATACACTACTACTATTTAAAGTTATCAACTTTAAATTAATAATAATAATAATAATAATAATAATAATAATAATAATAATAATAATAATAATAATAATAATAATAATAAACACAAATTTCTTCTCAAAATTAGCACTGTATTATAAAGTACAACTACGATGATGGTTCACCAGTCATGCATAGAACTGAGGATTTGTCAATCAGTCCCAGTAAGCTTTCACAAATTTAAACAGCTCTCTCTAAAAGCCACAATCAGTATTAGAGCTGAGCTGTGATTAAGAATTATTCTCTTGATCAAGACTTACATTTTTTCAGTCCCATTATTTTCTAATTTTGGGTTTGAGAAATCCCATAATCAAGTTCTTTTCTGCAAGTCCGTCAAAACACACTGAGCTGTTTCTGTGTGTACCTGGTTCCTACCTGCTGCAATTTGCTGTTGAGGATCAACTCTCTTCAATTCCTCCCAATCAATCGTCATCATACCAAGACAGAAACTACTGTCATTCTGCAGATGAGCCAATGCAGACAAAAAGCCACAGTCCCTCCCTCAGATTCAGTTTTACATTGAAATCTACTTTCTTGGTAACTGTTTACTGCATTCTTCCTTAGTATTCTATGCACTCTACACCATCAGATAGCAGACCTTGTTGGCTTTTCAGTTTGTTTATATTCACTAAAGGTACTATCAAATGCAGGTAAACAAAAATCTTTCAAGCCATCTTGTCACTTTGTAGTTCATGAAAGCAAATAAATAAAAAATAGCGCGATTTATCCATATTCTGTTTTTGTTTTACAGATTAGGTTTTACACCTACAAATGAGATATTTTGCCATGGTTCATTAACCTTTCAGAAACGTATAAAAATATTTTAAAAGTATCTAAGAGGAAATATATGGCTTAAGATCCATAATTACATTAATTGTAAGAGAGTACTAATTTTCATGAATTGAGAAGACATTTGTGTTAATTCATTAATTTAGCTGACACCTTTATCCAAGGTGACTTACAATAGATAAATATTCAAAAGTTAATATTATTATAATATTACTATTTAGTAGTAGACATAGTAGTAATGTTACTATACCAACCGTCCAGATTTTCCCAGGACAGCCCTCTTTTTAGGTAGCATGTCGCAGTGTCCCCACAAGTACAGTCAAATCTTATTTTTGTCCCTGTGACAGAATAGCAGCGAGACAGAGACTCAGAAGCCTGGAAACTGCAGTACAAAGTGCAAATGTGCACTTTAATAAACAAACAAAACAAAACACAGGAACAAAGTAAAAAATAAATAGGCACACAGGGCATTCACCTTCCCTACTGTTCAGGCTGGGCAGAGCCTTCACTGAACTTTTAAAGACGAAACACTGAAACAACACAGGTTCACTCACCAAACTCTTCTCTCAGTTGGAAATACAATTTACTAGACATGTGTTTATAGATTATAATAAGTCAGGTGATGATATCCCTACAGATAAATCAATTGAGTGCTGGGGCTGCGATTAAATTAAAATGATGGCACCTCTATAGCTATTATAAAGTTTAGCTACAGGATAGCGCCGCCATAAATAATTATTCAATTCAGGCCTGGGTCATTACTTGCTAAGAAAAGTGCATTTTGTTGTATTTTAAATTGTGATAATGAATTGTGTAATCCGATCACCCCCATTTTGATATGTGTAGAACTAACCCTAATGTATGATTATTTTAAATAATGGAAAGACAATGGCAGGGACAATTTAAATGCATGGTATTTCCCATATGGTAACAAACACCAAACTGAAATGCACTAGACTAGGAACACAGACAGTATAGAGAATGTGAAATACAACCACATTATCCACTGAACCCAAGGCTATTAGTTAGAATTTCTGTGACTGTCTTTTTTTATTTAATGAGCAGAAATGTTTAATTGGGCAATAAGACTTAACAAAGCAGGCATTACAGTCAGATAATTGACCACAGCGGGAAGTGTTCAGACACACAGCCAAAGGCATATACTGAACTCAAAAAGTTAATTATCTGGCCATAATGCCCACTTCAGAGGGTCTTCAGCTCCTACTTTATTATTATTATTTGTTTATTTAGCAGATGCCTTTATCCAAGGCAACTTACAGAGACTAAGGTGTGTGAACTATGCATCAGCTGCAGAGTCACTTACAATTACGTCTCACCCCAAAGACAGAGCACAAGGAGGTTAAGTGATTTGCTCAGGGTCACACAATGAGTCAGTGGCTGAGGTGAGATTTGAACCAGGGACCTCTTGGTTACAAGCCGTTTTCTTTAACCACTGGACCACACAGCCTACTTACTGAAAACATTGTGTTTCATGTTCACACTTGTGTTGATTCAATTAATAATATGAAAGAATGTACAAGAAAAGAAAACCCCAAATCCCATAACCTATTCAGTTTTCTCTGTGCAAGGGAATTACACAGAGTGCCATGGAAAAATATATGGGGTAATAGTCCCAAAAGGTCTCTTTGCATAGCTAATCATCCAGGCCAGGGAGTGTTAACAAACAAAAAAATAGGGCAAGATGACTTGCGTGTCTTGACAATGTGACCTTACTGGAACCTGGTACATAAAGTGCATTATCATGTGGTTAGTAATCCAACCTCTCAGAGAGAAACAGGATGGGCCTCTGACCTAGAAGACATGGCTTGCATCTCATCACCCCTCCCCCTCCCCCTAGGCAACCTGTGCGACAAAAGACAAACAAAATAGACAGCAGAAGGAACGTGCCTAAACCTGACAGCCAGGTCAGGAATAACAACCGTATAATGGCAGGGATGGCGGAGGACAGGGAGACACAAAGGGAGAGAACACAAGTGGCAATCTGTCAGCCTGTGTTCCCCTGCAGGCTTATAAACAGAAAAAGAAAGAAGGAGAGGGGGGAGGTAAACAGAAATATCCAGAAATAAGTTGAAGAAAAGAGAAGTGACATGATTAAATAATATATGTAACAGTTAGTATTATTCCTACAAAAATCATTTAAAATGATTTTGTCCTGCTTATTGTCTTACATTTACATAACACTGTCAATGGTTTTGTAGGCCTACCATGGGAATTGAGTGGTACTGATTGGGCGTGATGAGTTTGCAAGGTGTTTAAATTATTATGGAGGGATATTTGACCATTTCTCAATAATTACTGCCACTATCTCCTTCTGGGAAGCAGGTGCTGGAAATCTGCAGCAAAGTCTGTTCCCCAGAAAGTCTCTTGAGACTGTGAAGGGATGCCATGGGTGCTATTTACAAATGATTCAGAGGTTGCGCTCATCTGACCTTTCTGTAGGGGAGGGTAGGGTAGAGTATTTCTTTCTTCCGTCAGAAACTCATTGAGATTAACATTTCCAATACCTTTGATGGAAGGGTTCATTATTTAAAATCTATTCTACCGTGAAGTCATGAATACATTGTTAACATTTATTTTAAAAAGACACTGCCTCTTTGTGGTCACGTGGGCTCCAGGTGGGTCTTGTGAGGGAGTTGTAATCTTCCAACAAGAGGTTAAAGCAATGTCAGTACTGTCTTTGATAGTATATCATAGCCACAAGCATTCAAAATCAAAAAGAATGAAAGAAAACCAAGTTCAAGGGCCACATCTTACAGGCCACTCCTCCCTGAGAATGTCCTAATCCCCCAGGGATCAACTCTATCTGCGTCACTACAGTCGAGGCAACAGAGAGAACGTAACCTTCATCTAAATGTAAAAATCTGCTCAAATGTTCTCAGTTTCTGCTGAAGTGCCTGTCTAATCCTTTAAACCCCAAGAAGAACGTGGAGGGATTGTGAGAGTTTCGGCTCTGAGGCTGCAAATGACAGGAGGTGAGAGCCTGACTCAACCTCTGCCTTCCTTCTGAGTAGGCAGTGTGGAATTTCATAGTTGCTATGCAGTAACTTTAGGGAGAGGTGTCCACAATGTGGATAATTTGTCCACTAAAATCTAACCTTCAAGCAGTCAAATATTATGACTTTTTAAAACCAACCAAATTTTAAAACCAACCAAATCTATGTTTTGCACGTTGTGTCCTTTTTCCACATTGTAAAAGAAAGGAGGTGTGAACGGCATCTAAAAAAAATGCGTTCCGAGACTGCACAGACTTGACCTTGAAGCAAAAGCTGGACGCTCTCCATGGCCACATCCTTGGCATTTTTAATTATTATTATTATTATTATTATTATTATTATTATTATTATTATTATTATTTATTTCTTAGCAGACGCCCTTACCCAGGGCGACTTACAGTTGTATACAAAAAATACATATCAAGAATTACAGTACAATTAAGAGCAAAATACAAAATACAATTACTTAATTCCTAATAACACAGTACAATATGATATAGGGTCAGTTCAAGAGCAGGTAACAGTGTTGATAGTTACATTAGGGTTAGATACGAGTGCAAGTGAAATACAAAATACTACAGAAGGGAAGAGTTGAGTTTTACAGGAGTTGTCTGAAGAGGTGTGTCTTGAGGAGGCACAGTCCTGACAGCCATAGAAAGGTCGTTCCACCACTGCGGGGTGAGAGTGGAGAAGGAGTGAGCTCTGGAGGCAGGGGAGCATAGAGGAGGTACAGCCAGTCTTCTCGTGCAGGCGGAGAGGAGAGGTCGGGTCAGGGGTGTAGAGAGAGATGCTGGGTGCAGTCTGGTCAAGGCATCGGTAGGCGAGTATAAGAGTCTTGAACTGGATGCGAGCGGTGATCAGGAGCCAGTGGAGTGAGCAGAGCAGTGGAGTAGCATGGGAGAAGCAAGGCAGAGAGAACACCAGGCGAGCAGTGGAGTTGGATGAGCTGGAGCGGACGCAGGGACGCAGGAGGGAGTTGCAGTAGTCTAGGTGGGAGAGTACCAGGGCCTGGATGAGGAGTTGCATAGAGTAGTTGATGTGGAAGGGTTGGATTCTTTGTATGTTGCTCAGGAAGAATCAGCAGGTGCGTGCTAGAGTGGAGATGTGCTGGGAGTAGGAGAGGCAGGGGTCCATGGTTACTCCGAGGATCTTGGCTGAGGAAGAGGGAGAGAGCGTGGTAGATTCGAGAGGAATGGAGATAGAGAGATCAGAGGAGGGGGAAGATGTGTTACTGTGTTTCTTCCGCTCGAAACAAAAAGCTTCCTTTCAATGAGTAAAACATGAAGAAATGAAAAACTCCATAAGGGCAACTGTGACTAGGCTGTAAATGAGTGAGTGATATAAAAGCCCTATTGCTTCGCTATCCTTTTTTTTTATTTATGCTAACACATAAGCTACAGCATGCAGGTAAAATAATGTGCCATTTTCAAGTGCTATCGCTGGCCACTTCAGAGAGCTCTGGTCCATCTTTTGCAATTGAGATATCTATTATGTTTAAATTGCCTCCAACAGTCGGGGGCTGTCTCGTTCCTTCTGTTAAAAATTGAACACGATTCAGACAACTTGTTTGAAAATGGTGTTCGGAAAAACAAAATTGATTTCAGGACGAAGTTGTAGATAGAATGAAGGGGGATGACATTCTTATGTTGTCATTTGTCACAGTTGTAGAGTTATCTGGCAGCAATCAAAACTATAACATCTGTGGCTTATGCCGTGTTGCAAACCAAACATAACTCACTGCTGCAAACAACTAGAACTGAGAGCACGAGGTACAAGCACAGTGATCTGCTCAACCTTAAAGAAAGCCAAAAATGAGGATGCAACTTAAAATAATCTAGAGCACTGAATATGAGCACAATGCACTAAAACCAACTGGGCAGTTATATCTCTGCTTGGGGAATTTTCATCACCATAAAATGAAAACTAAAATTTGATAACTGAACAAGTAAATATCCATATAAACAGAATTTAAAAATATCTAGATTGTTGTTGGTTTCTTAAATAAGGGCCCTAGGTCTCTGTTATCTGTTGGTAAACCTTTTCAGAAAATAGTTAAATAACACTGGAAAGCCAAGGTGTAAATGTTGGTCCCTGCACTACAAACAAAAGACAGTGCACCCTTGGAGATGTATAGAAGATATTATGAAAACTCAATTAAAGTGTTTAAAATCCTAAAAGTCCAACCCTAGTCACCATTTCAAGCCAAGCACAGAGACTGGGACCAGAGGACAGTTGGAAATTTAGAAAGATAGACTTTGACAAACTAAAAATACACACCAATTATGTATAACGCCAGCTACAAAATAGTGAACATTTTTCTTTTTGTACATTTTTTTTTATCCTAATATGGTGGGATATATAAAAGTAAAAAAAAAACAGGGAAAACGTTTATAGAAAATGAGTAAGAGAAAGCTTAAAAACATTGCTACGTGCTGAGGTTAGGTTATATTGCTACTGAAGTTCTGTATAACTTAAAATAAACCCTCAAATAAATTAATACTTAAAGACTTACCAACATATAGTCAGCGTGAAAATTTCATACAAAGTTTAAATCAGCAACTAACATTGCACATTCCTACCTGACTTTATTATTTGGTGGGAACTCGTCTGGCAAAATATATATATTTATATATATGTATATATATATATATATATTTAATATCCAATGATCCAAACTTCTCTACACCTCTGCGAGCCCAATAAGCTACAAAGACAAATTGAAATGTTTATTGAATGCAACAGATAATAAAAGCAAATGAAATAAAAGAGCCACTAAGTGCATATATCAAAGCCAAGAGAAATAGTGTCGATTCCTCTGCTTATATTTAAAAAAAGGTAAATTGGCTTAAGGATTTCTTATTTAATAAATTCCCCCTGCAGACAATTAGTTTTTCACAGCAGGGAGAATTTTGAAGGCCCGTCAGGAAGAACAGGCAGTATCTAATCACCTCTCAGACTTTGTAGATACACCGGGGTTTGCAGCCATTTCAATGATCCAATTACTCTGTGAAAGCACGCTTTGAGCTGCGCATACTAATGAGACGACGGGTGCGAGCACAGAGAGGACTTTGTGAGGTTCTGGGAAACGATGGGACACCAGCAGTTTTTCATCACGACCTGTGACCAATTACACTAATTCAGATTCTATTAGACTGTGTATTGCCTGCAGGTGGAGTAAAGGACAGGATCCTTTGTCAAGAGAAAATAAATCTATATTGCCTTTCACAAGTTGGGTTACATGTGGAAGGAGGTTGAGGGTTGACTATAATACATTATTTAAAGTGCTGCAGAATGCCCCTTTGTATAGAGGGGAGATATCACTTGATCTTGATCTCAATTTTAGCCAACAGTATAAAACTGGTAGGTAACAAATGAGGACTGACCTTGAACACGAAAAAAGAAAATTTTGCAAAACTGATCATGACCTGCAATGTTCTGGCCTTTTTCCTTCATGGGTTTAGTTTTAACTGGTGCTTGTTTATATTATTTATGAGGAGTGGGAGATGCTTTCACCTCTCCTGCAGGCCACAAGTTAATGACTATTACTTGTGTAGATTTGCATGCCTATATATTATGGCAATAGCACTCAACATGTCAAATGTTAATGTACATTCACAGCAGTCTGTGTTACTCAGCATGTACTGTAGCATCTTAGACATTTGTAAGCTATTCACACAGTCTAAAATAATTCACAATCAACACACATTAAAACCATTCACTTTGTTCACTATTACATTTTCAATACTTGATGATCAGCATTATTTATGGAGCGTGACTCAGGTATATCTCTGTTCTGAAACTAAAAAGGCACATTGCATTTTGTGCCGAATTAGTTACACAATACAACATAATAAAAATCATAATAATAATTTACTCACATTTTTTTTTAAATAACTTCCATTATCGTTAAAGTGTTTAGACATCCTTTGGACTATAAGTGCCATATAAATGTAATTGTTGGTACATTATGATCCACATCTTAATACATATCACAATGGTTTATTGTAAAAGACATTCATTCCTGTAATTGGGTTTTACCAGCTGTTTTGTAATCAATTATCTGAAGTACTGAAGACAATGTGAGTCATTTATGACATTTAAAGTCAAAGCAATTGATGTAATCACAACTTACATTTATTGAGCCTGACAGATGCTTTAACTAATGCACTTGGAATGTTTGCCAAACTTTGACTCACTGTGTGTGACCCTGATCAAAACACTTAACCTCCTTGTGCTCTGTCCTTCAGCAGCAGTTGTTGATGCATAGTTCACCCCAGTACACAAAATATTTCCTTTACTCTTGAAAAAAAAGAAAGGTGTTCAAAAACATGCCTAATTGTGGACTGAATGCTGTTTTGTTTATCGTTCACAGTTACTGATAAATAAAGAAGACAACATACCCCTGAATAACCTTGAAACCAGGATTTTGCATAGAAGCAGAAGCTTTTATTTTTATCTTGAGGTACGTTATACGGATTAGAAGTGATTAGGAAGAAACGGACACACCAGAGCTTGAAGAGATTTAGAAACACGATTAAAAGCTACACTTTCTCTTGATGCTTGAATTCATGGAGCATATCAATTAATCTGTAGTTATTGATAAATTATCTGGGCTAGAGCCCTATCTGGGAGCTGTAAGCCGTCAGCACTGGTTACATCCAAGTTGTTAATTTGCTTTCTTGATTTTTTGTGGGGCCTCGAATTCCAATGCAGCTGCACTAAATAAATATGATCTATTTAGTTTTGGAATTATCTGGGGTACATTTTAATTAAGATTACTTAGCCTTGGGGAGGATGAGGTGTATACAGGCCATTTCCCAGGCCAAGCAGGGAGAATGGATGAGATGGGAGAGTGTGGAACAACGCAAGATTGGCTGGCAAGACCTGTGGTCAATGGACCAGAGCAGGATCAGTTTCCTCATCAGGTCAACATATGATGTTCTCCCATCACCACAGAACCTAAACCTCTGGGTAGGAGAGGATCCCTCATGTCCTTTGTGTTCATCACCTGCAACATTAAGGCACATTTTGACAGGATCTAAGGTGGCTCTTAGCCAAGAACGGTTTACTTGGCGCCATGACCAGGTGCTGCGATGTTTGGCCTTAGCATTGGAAGACAAGTGTAAGATGACCAATAAGTTGCCACCTGTTCCATCAAAACATTACACACAAAAGACAACATTCCTCCGCCCAGTCGAGCAACCACCAAGAAAAGGTGTTAAAACCAATCCTCGCCCAGGACAACTGAAAGCTGCTAGAGACTGGAAAATGCTGGCAGATGTTGGTCAACGGCTTATTTTTCCACCTGAGATTGCCACCACTAACCTTCGACCAGATGTTGTCTTGTGGTCTGGTTCAGCACGCCTTGTTCACCTGGTAGAGTTAACAGTGCCATGGGAGGATGCTGTAGATGAGGCGTATGAGAGTAAGAAACTGCGGTATGCTCAACTAGCCACTGAAGCGGAACAGCGAGGATGGAGAGTCCGGGTTTACCCAGTGGAGGTGGGTTGTCGAGAATTTGTGGCACACTCTACAACCCGGTTTCTCAGAGACGTCGGATTCAGTGGCCAAGAGTTGCGTCTCACAGTGAAGAACTTATCTGAAGCAGCAGAGAGGAGCAGCAACTGGCTGTGGTTGAGACGGAAAGATTCTGGCTGGGGATCTCAAGCACAATAGAAAGAACGAAACGCCTATGTACGGGTAAGTAAGCTGGGCTGAGTTGAGTGGGGGACGGAGGGGGGTGATGCTGGGATGCCAGAATCACCGTCGAGCCCTCTTGAGGTGTAGTGGGCTAGTCGACGAAACACCGAGGATGGAAGGTGCCCACTTGAAGACCCCAGAGATGTACCGTACTTAGCTCAATCCAGACGGTTGTCATGCTGATGCGCTGGGGAGACCGCACTGTGGTTGATCCCCAGAGCCAGCATCGCAGCCGTTGTGTGTGCTGATGCGCTAGGGAGGCAATAAGCTGATCCCTGGAGCCTGCATTACACTTCAGCCATCAATACCAGACAGAAGGATATCTACATCATCATATGGAAGGAAGCGCAATGAATGGATGGAGACACAGATGGATCACATTAGTTTACTGTAAAGCTAAGTCTTAGTTGGTGCTTATCTTGGCGAGAGCCGAGTTCAAATCAGCATGAAGTTTTAACATCTACTCTCGTGTAATGGAAATCACAGAAGACTCAATATTTGCAAGAATGTGACAAACACTAACAGGCAATGAAAGCATTACAAATGAGAACACCGTGTAACAATTATTATTATTTTTTTTTTGGTTCCTGGGTAGTAAGTGTTATTTCCTAATTGCTTATGCCTCAAAAGTATAGAAAATGGCTATTATTCCCCACAAACTTTGCTTTTGTGACCAGGACAGTGATATTTTGAAATTTACCTATTTTACAGAACATTCCAGATAGATTCAGTGCTGAGTAAACTTGGAGTAACTTCTAGAACTTTCTAGAACTTTCCAGTAATATAAATAGTAGTATAAATACAGGGGCCTTAAGCCCACCAGTTCAGTTTAGTTCCAGCTGCCTAAGTGGATACATATCTGCATTTTTCTGAGATGGCATCAAGAGGCTGCAAGCATCCGGCAGACGCATTTTGCTATGTCTGCGGCCAATTTATCAAGACAAGAGCGAAAAAGTACTCAGTGGAAGCATCTGCTAAGATGTGTGAGGCCTACAAGGCATATTTCGGCATGCCTGTCGGGGATCAAGACAAACCCTGGGCACCTCATTTCACCTGCGAGCACTGCAAAAAAAAACTCTGGAAGGTAAGATGGACAATTGTTGCTCGGAATTTTATGTTATAAAATTGGTTAAAATTTTTAAAATTGTAAAAGTTTTTACAATTTTCAATGTTATTGAAAAAATACATCATATATGAAAAATGTTGCGAGAATCTCTTACACATTAGTCATGGGTGAAATAAATGTATTTTTGTAGGATGGTACAGAGAGGAAAAGAGAGCCATGAAGTTCGCTATCCCAAGAATTTGGCGGGCACCCACTGACCACTCAAGCAACTGCTACTTCTGCATGGTGGACCCTTCCAAACGTCGGACTGGCAAGAATGCACCTGCTATCACGTATCCGGACCTTCCTTCATCCATCGCCCCGGTGCCACTCTGCCATGAGCTCCCCGTACCCACTCCTCCGGAGAGAGAGCAGCCGTCTTTAGAAGAGAGCAGCAAGTCAGAGAGTGAGGAAGACGTTGTAGATCCAGATGACAATTTCAGAGGTGGAGCTGAGGAGAGAAACCCATACTACCCCAACTAAAAAGACCTCAACGACTTGGTTAGAGATCTTGGTCTCACCAAGTCCAATGGCGAGCTTTTGACGTCTAGGCTCAAGCAGTGGAACTTGTTGGATGAAAGTGTGCAAGTCGCAGATCAGAGGAAGCGTCACCAACCTTTTTCCAGCTTCTTCACCCGTCAAGATGGGCTCTGCTTCTGCCACAATGTGACCAGTCTGTTCGAGGCAATCGGAATCGCCTGTAACCAGAATGAGTGGCGCCTCTTCATTGACAGCTCATCCAGTAGCCTCAAAGCCGTGCTGCTCCATAATGGTAACAAGTACCCGTCTCTTCCCCTGGCTCACTCGGTGCACCTCAAAGAGGATTACAACAGCATCAAGACCTTGCTGGACGCCTTGAAGTATGATGAGTACGGCTGGGAGGTCATAGGAGACTTCAAAATGGTGGCATTCCTGATGGGTCTCCAAGGCGGTTTTACCAAGTTTCCCTGCTATCTTTGCCTTTGGGACAGCAGGGACACCAAGGCGCACTACCACAGGCGGGACTGGCCACAGCGGACCGAGTTCTCTGTGGGGAGGAACAACGTCAAGTGGGAGCCACTGGTGGACTCCCGGAAGGTGCTGATGCCACCACTGCACATCAAATTGGGCCTTATGAAACAATTTGTCAGAGCTCTAGATAAGGAGTCGGCAGCCTTCAAGTACTTTAAAGACTTCTTCCCTAAGCTGTCTGAGGCAAAGGTCAAAGCCAGTGTCTTCGTCGGACCACAGATAAAGAAGATCCTGGAGTGCAATGAATTCCCCAAGAAGCTCACTAGTAAGGAAAAAGCGGCTTGGAACAGCTTTGTCGCAGTGGTTCGGGGCTTCCTGGGCAATCACAAGGCCGAAAACTATGTGGAGCTGGTTGAGACTCTGGTGAAGAACTACGGCACAATGGGCTGTAGGATGTCCCTCAAAGTCCATATCCTTGATGCTCATCTTGATAAATTCAAGGAGAACATGGGAGCGTACTTGGAGGAGCAAGGCGAGCACTTCCACCAGGATATACTGGACTTTGAACGCCGCTACCAAGGACAGTATAACGAGAACATGATGGGAGACTACATTTGGGGGCTGATTCGTGAAAGTGATTTACAGTATAATCGTAAATCTCGAAAAACGACTCACTTCTAAATCTTTTGTAGTCATTTTTGTATTACTTTACTATAAATACATGTTAATTTGGATTCATATGTTGTTTTTTTCTGACTTTATGTGAACGAAAAGACACAAATCTGCCCGTTTTCTCATTGGAAATAGGTAAATTTCAAAATATCACTGTCCTGGTCACAAAAGCAAAGTTTGTGGGGAATAATAGCCATTTTCTATACTTTTGAGGCATAAGCAATTAGGAAATAACACTTACTACCCAGGAACAAAAATTGTGTTACACAGTGGAATTAATTAAAACAATGCCTAAATAGTGGGAAAAATTACTTTGACTGAGTGCACCTCCAAGGTCAGGACTTAAATTCCCTCACCACCTACTACCAATTAAAGAGGTTTCAAATTCATCTGTTTTTATACTGTTCTATAAAAATAACAGTAAACCTTGTGTCTTTTTATAGCTGTTCAAACCTGTGATTGGGCACAGTACATTAAGATCGTGTTCTTATTACAGTTTAGTTTCTGGCAATATCCTGAAAAATGATAAAGATGAAAATTAATAGCTATTGACCTTGAAATCCATAAAATACATTTACCCATGAGGTAACTTAGGGTCAAACAGATGAAACACATGTTCTCCAAGACAGTTCCCTTTAGAAAACATTTGTTTTAGGTAACTTAGTCCTATGCTTTCGAAGACACTATTGTAAACTTGGACTACTATGGAAGCCATAGCTCAACAGCAGAGAGGAATCAAGAGGACCAAGGCAGGCAGGCAGGCAGGCAGGCAGGCAGTAGAGTGTGTTATGGGGCATTATTAAGACAGGAGTAGTGCTGGCCAGTGTAAGAAATGGACCAATTGGGAGGCTTACCTGCATTCTCAAAGGAGTGCCACGCTTGATGCTTCAGAGCTCCGGAGGAAAGTTGGCACACAGCTGATGTTGTTGCTGGCTCAAAACGCCATTGAGGTATGCAGTGTAACTACTGTCCCTGTCACGTACATACAGACTTTCTGTGACCACAGGGAGAGCAAATCAAACAAACACAAAACAGCCTTACTCCTCTCTTTGTTTTTTTTTTTTTTATTATCATTTATTTATAGGCTGCTGAGAGGCCACAAAACTTGACTCTAAATGGAATGGCCATTGTGGAGAGATAAGCAGCCTCATTACCCCTGAGCCAGGCAACATTAGAGCTATCAGTTAGCTGATATCACAGCAATTGCTGCCTCTCCCCATATTGCTTTGCGATGGCTGCCCCGATACAGCTTTATTTAGGCTTCAGTGGTACATTCTCCCTTATCAGCACGGATTGCTCTCTTCCCCTCCCTCCCTTTTCTCTGAAAAAGCCAGAGGCTTACCGATGCTGAGCATCTCCTAATCCTCTCTCACATCATTATTCATCATGTTAGCTCTGTCTTCTGGTCCTCTCCTCCAGTCACAGGCAAGGCTGGATTATCCCTGGCTGCACCATTGCACTCCCCTGAAATCGGGCTTACATTGGATGAAAGTTTTTTCTTTCTTTCTTTCTTTCTTTCTTTCTTAGGGGTATCATTTTAAAGCTGGGGCTCCAGTGCATGTTTTACAAGTACAATCTCATTAAATTAGCACAGAGTGGGGTAATGAAGCAGATATGGCCTCCCTGGAAATGAATGGTTAGGGTTCAATTTAGGTCATGCTCTTGATATATTTAGATCCACAGTCACCAGAAGTGCATTACACAGCACGTCTTTGAAATAAGACAACCTTAACCTTTTACTGTTCTAGTCACCTGCTGTTCTGTAAAACACTGAATATTACATTCCCATTTTTGCTAATAGTTTCGAGTTCATGGTGAGCAATGCAAACATATGTTTAAATACAGGAATACTCTGTGCTGCTATAGAGTGCCGCTACTTGGTCTCATCTCACTCCAGGGACCAGGACTGATCAAGGGCTCAGTAGCTTGGTAACAATAGTTCCTTATGTTCAGCGGGTGAAAAGGAGTATGGGTTTGACAAAGGTTGCCTGTTGGTTATAACGGTGAGGCGACAATTTGAATTGGGCATTTTAAATTGAATAGGATAAACGGGTACACATAATCAAAAATGGATAATAAATAAATAAATAATCACTGGCTAATAGTAAATCTGTGTGAATGTAGCAGTTATGGGCCTTTAAAATAACACAAATGCTACTACAGTTTTATAACACTAGCTATAGTTGTTTTTAGTGCCTGTTTTGAAATAGCTCATTAAATGTTTACAAAATGTATATCATATACTGTAAATTCCATCGACAAACAAAACAAGACCCTTGTAGACCAGTCCTTTCTGTTATTTTCACAGACCAAGCAACCTTTCTTTATTTGTCCTAACCTCATTGTTTGACAGAGACTGTTCTGGAGATAAATGAAAAAGGGCATAGCTGCCAACACCCATAATTCACAGCAGGAGCACATGTCCTCTCCCGTGATTGGTTGGTTTTAGGTTAACGTGAGTTATGGAGGGGTTAGCGCACTCGCTGGAGCTATAATTTGCTTCATGAGTATAGAACAATATAGAGTCATATATATGTCTGGATACTGTAAAAGGACATGTCTGTGGCCTAGCCCTAGGCTTTTCATTCAAACCTGCATACTAGCTGATGGGATAAGCAAGGCCATGGAATCAATTTTCATATTGGCTTGAGGCAAAAGATAAGAAAATAATCCTGTAGACCACCTTTCATACATAGTGAACACCTATTTTATGTTCTCCATTTCTGTTATGTAATGTTATGTATGATTCTAAAGGTGTAGTTCAATCGATACACAGCAAGCACAATGATACAAATACATGGCAATTCACTAAACACAATAACTTGTGTAATTGATACAGCTTAATGTCAATGTTTTTTTTATTAGTTGTATTGTAATATATAATGTATTGTATATCAAGGTACCATAATTATTGGAGTATTCTACGTATCTTTGCATTTACTTACGTGTGTGTGTGTGTGTATATATATATATATATATATATATATATATATATAATATATTTTTTTTAAATACACAGGCTGCAAATTATATATGAGATGTGCAATATATATATATATATATATATATATATATATATATATATATATATATATATATATATACTGTAGAATAATGTGGTATTTTTGACATGGTTGCATATAAGCTACATGTAATACAAAAGTTTATATCAAAATGCCACCCACTTACATATATCTACTAATATGCATTCCATGAGGTTTTGGCAATTACCATGTGTAAACCAAAAGCAATAACAGTACAGTAGTAAAAGCTACTTGTTAGAAAAAACTGAGCCAATGGCAATGACGGGGTGCTGAAACAGCAATGCTATAAATGAAATGGGTCTACACATGTATTAGCAGAAGGTCACTGTGCAATATTGTAAAAGCAATTGCCCTACAATGGGATTAGCTCTCCATAGAAAAACAAAGGCTGCATACACTAATATACTGCAATGTCTACAGAATGGCAGAATGAAAAAAATTAAAAGGCAGGACACTGGAGAGCACTGAGTAAACCCAGTTGGTGAACTTTGCTGTAAACAATGACACACACACACACACACATTATATATATATATATATATATATATATATATATATATATATATATATATATATATATATATATATATAAACAGTATATATATACCACAAATGTGGGATAACATAAGTGGAATAACATAAATTACGCTGACATTCAGGACGGAGCTGCACTTTGGTAGTTGAAACAAAATTGTCACTAATATGTGTTTTATACAACTTTTAAAACATGTGAAATAATTTCTGATTTCTACTATTGTTTCAATTTGGACCCTGATTTCCTTGAGAACGAGTTTAGTCAAGAAATGACAGTTACCGATCTGCCTGTGTCTGACTCACCCAAACATCCTAAGCCCCCTTCATTAACTCCCATAACGGTAGGAAACAACAGAGCTTCCAGGTTCTATTTAAAAAGACGATTATGAAGAGGCCATAAACAAGGTTCGAAATGAATCCATGTCAAAACAAAATCTGTTGAAAATGAAAGTAACCATCTGCCAGGTAAAATAACCCCTGAATTAATTGATTTAATATTTTAAAACAAAATTACAAATGTCATTGCTATATATTTTAAAAATAAACTTGTGGTATAAACAGAATATTTAATTATTGTTTGTGGTATACAGTTTCTATTTGTCTTAGGAGGATGTCCTGCAGCAAATATAAACTGTATAAAACTATAGATCACACCAGAAAAGGAACATGCATGCAGAAGTGTTCAACACCTAATTCTACCTGTCATTCCATATGCCTTGATGCTTGCACATTTTGTGAATGGTACCTCTCAGATAGTGAAAAATCTAATCACAAAGATGAATTTGTTGCCCATCAGCTAAGACAATCTCAAGCCAGACAACATAAAGAAAGAGATAAAGAAAACACACAACAAAATCCATCATTGAAGGTTGTCACTTTTGATCTGATGTAGTTTGTCACCACTCCCTGCAGTAATGTAAACAGTTTGTATTATTCTCGCAAGCTTAGCACTTGTAACCTAACAGTTTACGAAGTAGAAAGTAAAGATGTTTGCTGTTTTATGTGGCATGAAGCAGAAGGGGGTCGTGGATCCTCTAAAATTAGCACCTGTGTTTTTCACTACCTGCAAGCCTCTGATTCTAACTCTGCTTTATCTATGGGTATGAATTCCAATTTGTGCTAATATGGCATACCTGACTTTTAAGCAAAATGTCTGGTGCTGTTCATAGTTTCTAAAGTAAAAAAATAAAAAATGTTGTAAACCCTTTCATTTCGTTGAAGATAATATTGGTACTGTGCATGCACTAATAAATGGCAAATAAACACAATTAATCAAAAACTTCATTTTTTTTTGTCCTGTAAAATTATGAAATGCCACTTACGCCCCGCTGGTTCTGAACTCATGTCACATCACGAGCACTTTGAATAGAAACCCCAGCATCCAAGTATAACAAGTGGTACAGTGTAGATATATTGAAACAGCAAAGTTACAGTACATTACTGCTATGATATACTCCTTAATGAATTTCAACCTCTGTCAATCATGTTGTACTACAAGTGTAGACAATGGCACTGTGATGGCATTAATTATCCCTTAGGAATACTTAGGAACAAGCTGCAATGATTGTGGCATTATTCGAGAGCAATACCGTGGTGCTTAATTGCCATTTAGCTCACCATATTTCTAATTCACTTTGCTGGCCAATGCAGAGAACAGACCTTTACAACATAAAGAGATTGCTTGACACTGGAACGCCTGCCACATTTTTAAATTGGCCATTTGGGTCCTTCAACTTTAATGCAACACTAAATTGGCAGACTCATTTTAAGAAATAACCCACTGAAATGTACTGTATAAAGGTAAGACTGTAGACTGCCATTTAACAGATTTGAACCGTAAAAGCTCAAATGCGTATTATATGGGATTCCACTATTCTGCTGTGTTGAAAAAGTCCATAGGATACAATTATAATAGCAGTGTATTACATTGTCAAAACAGAAACATGTTACCAATGCCTGTTGAAGATCATTTGGTAAGCATAGTCATTGGAATATATGGTATCATTTTTTTTTTTTGTTACTTTGCATGAAAGTTCCAGCTGAAAACAAAGTTCTGGGCCAATTCTTCAACCTGATTTAATTTGAATCTCTAATGTGAAGATTACCTTTCAGTAATATCATGCAATGTAGCTTTTAAACTGTATACTGAACATACACACTTACATTTTACTCAATTTGAATAGTTTGACAACTTGTGGAAGAAGATTACTAACACAGAGACTCTAACAGTTAGAGCACTGCAGCATTTGCCCTGTGTATATATGCAAGGGGAACACATTACCAATTTGGTGGCAGCATCTGCTTTCCCCGGGGTAGGTTAGAAATCTTATTGAAGGCAATTTCACCCATAGCAACAAAAAGAGGAGCACGGCACTCTTATACACAATATGGGAGATGAATTACCCAATTAACTTGTTCACATGATAAATGGAGGAGAAAGCTTTCGGCACAAACTCTTCTAATTTGCATACATTGAAACTGTTTGCCATGCTGATAGATCTGCAAACATTGCCTCTACACCTGAGGGACATACAAATGGGGGTAAAGAAAGCCGTGGAGCGTAGCTAAACCTCTTGGAAAACAATTGACTGCATTTAAGAACAGAAAAATAAATAATGGGCAATTTTGTTTTATGAATAATATTCCCATACGTTTTTTGTTTTTTTTTAATTTACCCATCGGTTTTGAAAATTAGCATAGCTACTGTAGATGATACTTGTAATGGAACTTGAGTAAGAACATATTAAGATGATAACTCAAAAGAGATAGAAGCTATTACTCCAAATGTCATTAGCACTTTTGTTTTCTTTTTTACAATTGTTTTACAAACAAAACCAAAAAAAAACTATATACAAGCCCTAGCATGTCTGAGCTGATTGTTTCTAGTTTGTTAAATTTTTTGAGTGAGTTTTTCCTTTTTGAAAAATGCTATATTTTAAGAACTGATATAAACCCCATTTCCACTCTACTAACACTAACTTAAAACGAGTCAGTCATCCCTTGTGCACACAGCAAAATAAATATGTAACTTTATTAGAAATGGTCACAACAGAGATGAGCATTAAAAGCCCTTGAATGGTCTGAAGTTGCCACATTGTGTATCCAGCCCACAGAAAGATGTGCTGTATGGGGGCTGACATTCTATTGCAGTCACTTTTATACATCAACCTACACAGACATGATCATGTTGTACAGCTTTCATTTCTATAGCCTCCCCATCCCAAGGGGGCCCTTGATTTGAAGGGAATTGCTTTAGACGCTGCAGACAGACGATAGACAACAGAGCTGCTGCATAAGCGAGGTTGCTAGCCTGGAGTGGATACAATTACCAATCTTGCTTGCACCTGCATGCAAGATATGTTTTTCCATGGCGTTTTAAACCTTTCCATTTCCATTATGTAAACTTACTGTGTCTTACCATTGTAACTGTAATTTGTGTCTATTGTATACAATTGTCATGGATGCACCTCTGTCAAACAATCATGCATGGAGATTTTGATATGAAGCAGCACTGTAATAGTTTTTTTTTAAGTTTGATTTACAAATCAATCATATAAATATATGCTATGCAACTTTCCCTGGGTTTCTTTAATACTGTCAAGTTTCACATTGTGAAGCCAAATAATCAGGGCAGCTATATCATTACTTCAGACCACATAAGAACAGTTTATTATTATTCCTGATGGATTACTAAGCATTACCTTGAACTGACAGCATGCTAGTTAAATGTCTCAGCCAGGGAGCGTGTTAACAGTGCCACAATATAAATCACCATAATAGCATCATATGTCATTAAATAAAGCATAGTAACAGCAGAGAAAAAAACTTTCTAAAGAGTATTTCTGAAGACAAAAAAACACCAATGATGTATGATCTAATCCACTAACTCAACAGTACTGGGAGATACTCCTCTGTTACACTGCACAGTTATACAGGGAAAAGACTTCTTACCTGGTGCTTGCTTGCAGGTAGACTCACCAGTGCCTATGGAAGAGAAATCAAACATTAGAACAGTGTAATTATTATTATTATTATTTATTTCTTAGCAGATGCCCTTATCCAGGGCGACTTACAATTGTTACAAGATATCACATTATTTTTACATACAATTACCCATTTATACAGTTGGGTTTTTACTGGAGCAATTTAGGTAAAGTACCTTGCTCAAGGGTACAACAGCAGTGTCCCATACCAGGGATTGAACCCACAACCCTCCGGTCAAGAGTCCAGAGCCCTAACCACTACGCCACACTGCTGCCCTTAAAAGCCATTTGACATTGGAGACTTGGTCAGGAAGTCAGCTCCCATCATAAAACACGGATGTTACAATACACCATCATTCATTCATTTCTCCAGCAGCATAAAAACCACGATAGCACAAATGATGTGACACGTTTTAAAGAAAAGAATGCAATTTATACCAAATGTGATAGGATCTTAAACTTATCATTTTACAAAACGGTTTTAAAAGCAACCTAGATGTTTAATTGAATGACTTAAACGTTGTTTTCTCATTATTTTGCCTAAAGACAGAGAACAGATATTTAGACAGACAAAGAAATAGTCACAGTGCAGAGGCGTCACTGGAAACCCTACTGGAGTGCCCAGGATGTCTTCTGGTGACTCAATGCCCCGGAAGCAGCTTATTACAGATGTGTCCATCCAAGCTTCTCTGGATTGAACCGTCTGCCCAAATGTTGATCTGAGCAAATGTTTCTTCATCCCTGCTGCAATTTGGCTCATGCTGTATCTCCGAAATAAACAGAATAAACAGAAACGTTCCTTGTGGAATTGAAACCTTCACGCAGGCGTGGTTGTTTGGTATTGCATTGGCTCACAAATGGCCATCAAGCATTTCGTCTCACTCAACCCGGGTCAAAGTGTGTCAACCCCCATCCTGAGGTGGGTCACTGGGACTCGGGTTAACCCGGGTCTGACCCAGATATGTGGTTTCACAGACCCAGGTAGGAGTGTCAGTGTGAAAGGGGCTTAAGAGGGACTATATGATTAACTACAGAATACTCAACGCATACAGTGAAACTTTATGTATGTATATTTTCTACAGGTTTTTCTATCAACAAACACAACAACAAGCATTACAGCCATAGTAACCAACCAGGCTCTGGATTAACTGAAATTAAACCCTTTCAGAAGCATTTCTGAATCTGAATTTAAATTCAAATCATTTTTGCACTAACCCCTCCCCACAGTGTATTTATTCAATTTGTTCTCAATATTTCACCTGCTTTCCGCTGCTTATGAGATGAGTCTTGAACAAAGGTCCTTCGACAGAACAGGTTCACATAAGGTTTACTCTATTTGTTAAAACCACACAATGCCAGCCTGTGTTTTATTATTACATATAATGTATTTATTGGAAGAAAGAAAGAGCAGAGGCTGCAGAGTGAACAGATAAACCATTTTGGGTGTGGTTGTAATGCGTTAGAGTAGAGATTGATTGATTGCTGTCTAAAGCATTTCACAGGGATCTTATACTTAACAAAACAGACAATAGTCTCTTTCTCTCTTTCTTTCTTTCTTTCTTTCTTTCTTTCTTTGTCTCACTGATAATTATTTCTGTAGCATGGGAGCTGTAAATATTGTATATATTGTGTATTAGAGCTACATCCTTGTATTTTAATGGATTGCCAATTTATCCTGAACGCCCGTATATAAGGAAATGGCTAGTCTCCTAGTCAGTTAAACCAGAGAATTGAAGGTGATTTGAATGTTTTTGTCTGTTTATTTTAATATAAATAAAAGTGTGCAACTCTGCCCTAAAGAAAATTGTTCATGTGGGACTTCTGCTTGCTTGCCTGACCATATATTTAGACATGGAATTGATTAGGTAAATCCCACATGGGAAGTGTAATAAAAAACAAAGGAAACTGCTAGAAGTGCAACAGCAGATGCATGCATTTTTGGTCAACATATAATTTCTTGCTCTTTTTTAAAACTCTACTGTACTAAATGTTAGATAATGCGGAAACTGTGGTGTACGGCTGTCGAGTAGCTGAGCTAGCTGGATAATTATGGCAAGAAGTGCAAGCTATAATGCTCAAGGGCTATAACGCCTTTTAAGGGCTACTGTTCTAACTGTGAGCGGCTGTGAAGTCATTACAGACCCCCTGTTTATTTCAGATTAGTAGCACAAGGTTAGACTAAATGAATGATGTTATCATACCATAATGGGCGTCAAAGAATTGTTATGAAGCATTTATTTATGTCAGTGCTTAAAAGATGCTACTTTGTTGTATTAAAATAAAGCTCACTGCCTATATCATTGCAATTAAGCTACATTCACAAAGTATAATAAGTATGAACAGCTAGTTCATACTTATACAGACAGTAATCTTGTCTCAATTTGTGAATTTGATCATTAAGTTGGAATGATGCAGTTTTGCCTCTTTGGGGCAGAATTGAAAAAGTTCTCCCAGGCTAATGACATCACACAGGGATTACAGATGTCCTGGGTTATTATTTTAGAAAACGGGCCCCTCTTGATGTCATTAGTTTGTGTGCATTTTTGTCTTATAGGCTCAAGAGGCAAAACTGTCTTGGAGGCCAAACTGCCTGAAAAGCAACAATTTTACAATATTTCCAAGATATGTGTGACGCACACTACTATCTCTGCTCTGTGGGTAAAGAGAAAGTGTTTCAAACTTTGCTAATCTAGTATGGTAGCAGGAGCAGCTAATAATTAGAATTACTTTGAACTGCTGAACATGACTAATCCAAAACTCAGACCCAACTGTTTTCACAATGACAAACTAATAGCTACAAAAAGACTCTCTGCAGTAATTGCATGACATTTAACTTTGGTTTTATAATTGATACAGCAGTTTTCATACTTCAGTAGGCCTGTTTGTTGTACATTTAATTATATTTATGAAGGTTGTTACCTTAAGCCCATGCTGAAAATACAAGCGTTCCTTTGTTTTAGTTCACTGAGCTATGGTAAAGCTTGCAGATGATACTGATACCATCCTGCCTGTTTAGTTCAAAGAGTGGCAGGAAGGTTAAAATTACATTTCAGGAATGTAAGCTGAGCACAAGGGGCACTGAAACATTATTATTTGTTTCATTGTTTGATCAATCCACAGCCATGCTGCTTATTTAAACATGCTGTCACAGAGAGAGAAGGAATCGGAGCTGCAAATCTCCCTCCTGACCAAAAAGGGCACTGTGTAAGGTTATAGTGGTACGCTTTTCCATAGACGGGCTGACTTGACGGTAGGTGGAAACTGGAAGTCGGATATTTTGGAGGAAGCGCATACCTGCAAGTGCACAGAACAACCCCATTGTGATCAGCTGCGGGGCGTGCAGTGATTGGATAGACCATGGAAGGAGTTTGGTAGTACAAAGGGGACGCAGCTACATCAGTACAGCCCCTTATGTTGAATGACTAATAAAGCCGGAGCGCTGTTTGTTTGCTTTTTGTTTTGTTGTGTGTTACAGAGGAGTAGGAGGCAGGGACCCAGCACTTTACACCCGAGCACCAGCCTCACAGCACCGCACAGCACAGCAAGCACCACGGGAGAGGCAGAGCACTTTTCGGTGCACGGATGTGGATTACTGTGAATTATTATTTGAGAAGTGACATTCACCCATATAACCCCCGATACCATTGTTGGTAAAGGGGTGGTCCTTTTGTTTTGTGTTTATTAAATATGGACTGTTTTTGAATTGGGATACCTGGACTGGATGTTGTTTTATTCACTTACCACTCACAACATTACCACAGATGCCATTTGCTTTCCTCTTTTTATAGAATAAGATTACAGTATCCCCTCTTGAGTATCCATTAGCAATTAGACTACAAAATAGAGTTTAATTTAAAAAAGCAAAACAACAACTTCCTTAAAAAATGAGACAATTCATTTGGCTGCGGTCTATACTGGCTTCATTATTTTCCCATAAGTGGTTTCATATGATTGAATTAAATGGAATACTTGAGATCAATCATAATACTTGGGCATGAATGGATTCAATGTCAGCTGGGTCGCTGGCTTGTGCATTTGATATATGCTGCTATACTGTGCCAAGTAAAAAAAAAATGCTTGTGGTTGTGCGGATAATATTGATGGAATTCAGATGAGTAGTTCAATGTGTTCATAATAATGCTCAAGCCCTCGTCAATTCATCTTACGTGACAATGCAGTGGTTCTGGACTAATGGTCAGGAATAGCCCAAGGGCAGCTATAATGGTATGAGCCATTGGTTGAACGATAACACAACAGAAACATTTTTAGATTGTGACTTTGTGGCAAAGTGGTTTGCAGTGCGCAGGTGTAGCGGTGATGCAGTGCTCAATAATAAACAACACAACACAGTTCATGGTAAAAAACAGCTCTTTATTGTGCTGCAAATAGTATTAATTGGCCCTACACAACAATGTATATGGTACAGTTAAAACCCACAGGGTTCAGTCCCGAAATAATACTTAATACTAACACGCACTTTATACACATATACGATCACAATTCCCAAGTGAGTGCTCCTAGTGCAAGTGGTGAAATATACAATAATGGTGAAACAGTAGAGCAGTGTGGTCCGGGGTTGGTGCTGGCTTTTTAGCGGCAGCTCCCAGATTTGTTTGCAATCTACAAATGGCAAACGACACAGTTATTGAGACACACAAAACAACACGAAACACTCATGGTTAAATCACAGTTCTCCTTTACAGGTCGTTTCGTACAGATTGCTTCGCCACATCCCCTGATATACCCTTAATCACGCCCCTTTCAGTAGCGAGTGTAATCGCTTTTCCTCCAATCTGCGATTGCCATATTGCCGACTGCATTAAGGCAATGACTTCTGGTATCGTGACTCCGCTCCATTTCTGGATGGTCAACTTCCAACTGCCAACCCATCCAGTCTGGGGCACACTGTTCCTGTATACAGCACTCTCACAGGTTGGGAAGGAGATTTATGACTTGAATTCACTCGCTCTCTGTCACAGACATACAAAAGGTATCACACTGGTATGAACACACATCTGTTGTGTCAGCGCTGGTAATGCTGCTGGTTCCTGGAAAGGTTTCTTTAAAGAAAATAAACTGGATATTATTACAATGGTTCTCAATTGTAATTGTTTTGTGTTGTTGTGATTTTGTGCATCCCTTATAGAAGAAATATGGATCAGTGGTGGATAAAATGTCAAACAATGTGTAAATCATAATACAGATCTTGAAAACGTCTCTTGAAGGTCTTTCCCTTCTTGTACAGTATCCTTTTTTTCCCTTTTATTAGCTATCTTCGACCACAGTTCAGAATTGCAATATCATACCTTGACTCAGTTCCCTTTGGCCAACAGTAACAGTTCCCATAGTTTCCAGTACAACTTCCTCAGAATCAGCCTTGGCCATTATAGAAATAACCTAAGAATTAGAGAAGTTGATAATTTGGAAAATACTTAAGAAACCAAAGATTTATTGTTGTATGAAATTGAGCTGGGCCAGATCTACAAAACTTTTCTCTTCAACTCTAGTGTACTTACTGTACTAGGTGTACTAGTTTATAATTGAATAACTTGGTAACTTTATTGGGTATGCTTTTATTTTCTGGAAAAAAACAAATAAACATGTTGTGTCGGGGTACTCCCCGCACCTGTGCATAATATGTATTATTATTATTATTATTATTATTATTATTATTATTATTATTATTATTATTATTATTATTAATGTATTTAAAAGCCATTTTGTTTAAATGTATACGGGCGGACGAAAGCTGTCTTCTATTTAATATTGTGTTGATTCAGCAGGGAGAGGGTAAACTTCCTCTCCTTGCCTTCACATGTGGAATACAGGTGGTCAGGAGATAAATGATTGCCAATGGTCCCATTAGCTCCTGACCACCTGCTATATGAGGTCTTGCTCTCAGAGTGTTAGTGTGAGTTGGAGAGAGACGTGTTGCATGTAAACTGCAAAGGAACAAAACGAATGCTACTTACTTTGAATCATCCTGAAGGGACTCAAGTCCTTTCTTTGTTTGTGTATGTTTATTTTGGCCATCGAGCCATTTTCTTTTGTTATTTCAAAGTATTTTGTTAATTTATATTTATTAAATAAATAGTCTGTGCAGCCACGCAGTTTTGCCCCGCACTCCTGTGTTTGAGTACTGCTTCCTGGCCTGACGTCATCCACCACCAGCTAACCTGTCCACACATGCTAATGATGTTTCTGATTAAAAAGCTCTGAGAATCTAGCCCTAAAGAAAAAATGTCTCAAACCTTGACTCAGCGCTCTGTAATAAGCACCAATATGGTTTACAAAATGTATTATTAATATGAACATTTAGGAGATACGTGATGGTTCTAAGTGTTATTGTTGTGACGACACAGCTACAACCCAGTTCCTCAATGAGCCCTCTCAAAATAGTCACTTACAAACCCATCATGATGTAACGACTCAAAAGCCATCAGTTACACAGGGGAAGCTTAACCTGCAGAGCACTTGCTGACAAGAACACTTGTCCTTGGAGACCTTGCCACTTTCTCTCGTCTCTTGTTGTGTCTGGGCCGGTTACTATAGAAACCTGGTTACATGAAGGGTAACAATGAAATCCTGTCATGTGATTTTATAGAAATCATATTGATTTTTTTGTTTTGCTTTAAAAGGCCCTAAATGGCAGAACGGTGAGCATGAAATACACAGCAGAGTGCTCCAGCTGAGGTGGGAAATCATTCACACGTTCCTGAAGGAAGAGAGCATGATTCAGCAAATGACCTGTCTCAGCAATGTACACTGTGCTGTACAGTAATGACCTATGCTGATAGAATAGTCTGTAAATCAAATAAACTACAACATTTAGTGGTGGCGCTGTGCGCTCAATGCAAAAAAAGTCAATTTGAAGTAAATTTACAAATGTACACCACTGGTTTTCAATTATTTGCTAAGACAATCCACCATCAGGTGAACTGTAAATTAGCCTAGTAAAAGGTTTGTCAGGATTTTGTCACCTGGAGCCAAAACACTGCACCTTTAGTCAACAGGGAGAGATCTGAGTCACAGTACCAATGTAACAGAGCGAAGGCTGTGCGCGAATTAGCAACCACGCCTCTTAACCACTATGCAAAAGATCCATGTTCCTCTGTATTCGTCTGTTCCTCTGTAAAGGTATGGTTAATAATTATGAAAGTATACAGTATGTGTTTGGTGACTGGTAAATGGTGTAGCTGTCCGGTATTAGTTAAGGAACTTGATAAAGTGTGTGTGTATATATATATATATATATATATATATATATATATATATATATATATATATATATATATATATATATATATTCTTTGTCAGAAAAGAAATGTTAATTCTGTACCAGTATATTTTATTATATCTAATACTGCTGTACTGCATAAGGTTGTTTTGAAAGCCTCTCAGAGCAGCTTTGATGCGCTCGCGGTTTCCCTTGTACTTCCCGCGAGCCGAAAGGGAGAAAGCACATGGCTAGCTCTCTTGACAGCATCTCTTAAAGGCACAGTGCGTAAAAAAAAACATGCATCTGTCACAAGCTGTCTGGCGGCTGAAAGCAGCTGTAGTGTGTTATTCAGACAGTGTCCTCATTAGCATCTGGCATGTTCTGGGATGTCGCTCGTGCCTTAGAACTGTACTCTCCTGCCTAACCTTCCCAACATGACTCTGCCAAGGAGAGCTTATTCTAAAGCACTGGAGCTAAAAAACCTATTAAGCGGGAGGTTCCAACTCACAGAACTTCTCCGGGTCAGCTTTAAAAAGGGGGGAGGTACACGGCATGCATTCCCGATTTAGCACTTTTTTTTTCTTCAGTCTTTGCTGATGTGAATAATAATCACCCTATGATTTAACCACACAGGCTGTCACTTACAATTAGTCTGCATTCTTTCTGAGAGGGACTGCATAGCACAGAGAATCTGTTGTCGTATAGAAAAATGAAATACTTGCCTTCCACTTTTGGAGATATTTTTCAATTATCTTTAAATATTTTTAAATACAGTTTTACATGTAGCACAAAGCCACTGGGAACTAATCACAAAGCTTTAACTCATTAGTATTGACTAGAATATTATTGTATTCTTAAAGTAGTTCCCCAGGACATAGCTATAATATCAAAACAATAACAATTGTGTATAAAAACCAACAATTGAACTTAAGAGGCAGTAAAAGTAAGTGGGAATTTCATATTATTTCACAAAGTCAATTTAACCACAGCGACTGGTTTGTAGTCGTAAGGGTAATTGTGTAATAACTTGGTGCTGTGTGTTGTTTTAGATCGGAGAGCTGTCTGGGAAAGTCAATGTCGAGAGATAGCCAGCACTGACCAATTCACCTTCACCCTGACCTCTGTAATCTATACCACGATCAGACCATTTGACTTTATGACACAGCGGCTAGGGATTTAGCTAATACACCGCTGGAACTGTGTTAGTCTAATCAGAGATCAAAGGCTGATCTTGCATCCCTCCCTTGGGATTATCTTGATAACGCACCATTAATGCAGCTCTGAAGAGCACTCTATGTAATGTTGCTGATAATAAACTGATAACGAATTCCAATGAAACAGATATTCTTAGCTCCTACAATTTATGTAGCATTCTACAAACCACAAAAACAGAACAAGTCGAATATGTGTTGTTTCAAAAGAAGACTGTAAAGAACGTCACTAACAAGAGGGTTAAATCACAAGGATAATCAAGAAAGTACACAACTAATTCTATTACATTCTGATTCGATTAAGTATCACAGGGAATTAATACCCCGTGCCATCTGCTGTGAAGTGAACTAGCATTCCTGCATTTTGTATTGGCCACTGTCTTGCTGGAAGTTTATAGGATTCCTTTTGGATTACATCCCTGTTGGAAACACTGCTTTACAGGTTTTATCTTTGAATATTTTCAGTGGTTTTCTCTTTCAAGTTATCTGTCAGATGGTATCATTGTTGATGTTCCCTCATACAGTATGATTTAAGATCACAGAGCAGACCGTGGTTCAAAGGATTCTGAAGAGTAAATGGCAAACATCCTGATCAATATCACACCAGCAAAACAGGGAAAGATTAAGTTTATATATCTATATATAGATGGATATTGGACTTTGCTGGTAATTTGGCTGGGCGCTTATTTTTGGGCTACCTTGACTTAATTTTTGATCTCCCTTCCTCCCCTCTAAGCTTGCTTAACATATCCTGTTAATTGAGTTAACTGAGTGTTTTATAGTAATGAAAAATCAATTTACTGTTAGTCAGCATTACTTAGCGCTTGCTAATAAATTGGACTGATTGAGTGTTGAGTCTTTTTCTACCCAGTAGATGACAGGCGTATTAAGTCAAGATCAACAGTTGAAAGCAGACCTTGAAATGCCTTCAATACTTATTGAAGGAGTTATTTGAAGTCTTGTAACATAGTGTGACCTGGCTAAGAAAGCATCAAGACGTATAGGTCCATAGAAATTATACAACACTCAATATAAAGTCCTTAATAATAATAATAATAATAATAATAATAATAATAATAATAATAATAATAATAATAATAATAATAGCCTGATTAGAACTGGAAATGCACAGTAAGTTATTGTATACTAAGTGCTTTTCCTGAAACTCCCTTTAATTGGCTCCTGTTCTGGTTGCTCTCCTAGAAGGGAGCAATATTCTTTCTAAAGAAGTCTGTCTGTCATGTGTACAGTACCTCTTGGTATTCTATTTTCAGATCATTTGTGAATGATTTACTATCAGTCTGTCATATCACAAAGATCCATCTTATCATACTGTCCAAAGTACAGTACTACACTGTAATTTGACAGATGGGTTAAAGAAATCTCCAGAAATCAAACAGGATGCAGTTGCTGTTGTCGTCTAATCATCCTCCTTTAAACAGCGATACAAGCCTGATCAATATTCTTTGATCAAGAGCCAAGATGACAAAGTATGATCGATCAGTATTCTCTAATAACACCAATATTGAATCTTTAGAGGTCACAACATATTCCCTGTTTTCAGTTCAGTATTTGTACACGAAACTACTGTAATTATTGTCTTTTTCCTTGTCAATAATATACAATACCAATGTGTCACAAAAATACAAAATATTCCAGACTTAAGTCAGATGTGTCATCAACAGTACCTCTCTGTGACCCACCTGTAAATAATGATCCTACATTAATAAATTCATATATTTAATTGGGTCACAATTTGCATTATTTTGCATGGGCAAATCGATATACAGCCAAAATTGAATAGAAATCCAAGCAGCACAAAAAATATGTATAATGACTCCCTGACGGTTTTGCGTTTGTAGTGGAAATTTCAGTCTTCGAAAATAAAGCACAGTTGCATTGAGCAGCACTCCAAGTGGAAACAAAATCAGGGAACTGGTTTCCAGAGCATTCATAGAGTAGAAAATGACTTGCATTATGTCAAGTAGATAGTTTTCTCTTTTGCAGACAGCCCCAAGGTCTATTATTATTATTATTATTATTATTATTATTATTATTATTATTATTATTGCTTTTACCAGAAATACTGTGCATTAATAATATGGAAATTCCAACACCTTCCCCATGGAAGTGATGGTGAGCTCTCATGTTGTGGTTATCCAAACAGAGAATTACATTTGTAAGCAAATCTTTTGTTCTTATTTACCATAGTTTTTAAACTAGAACCCCAATTCAATACCTGCTTGGCCCTCGATCAGACTGCCATTTGAAAATAAAAGTTAAAAAAAAATAATAATAATTGTCAGAGCAGTGAGTCTGCCTTGTAAACAGATACGAAAAGACGTTCTGAAGCTTTCTTCCAAAAATAACTGGCACAAACCCACTGAACTTGATATTGTTAACTATAAAGTGTGTATCAGCACAAGGCAGAATCCCTTGGCACTCACATCTTCAGCTTTCTTCTGACCCTATATTCTGAATCTCATTTATGTTCAGTTCTCTTGCGTATTGTGATTTACTAGGCCATAAATATTTCCAGCTGTCATATTTTCAACCTTAAACACTCTTGCAACCGCTATAAAAGTTTACTGCAATGATTTGTACATTTATGTTACATGGTACAGTAAACTTTCATGGCAAGTTTTTTTTTACGGTATTTTATCTTTGTCATTGCAGAATTCCAATAATACTTGGTAGAAATTATTTCCAGAAGATGCAGGTACAATGGTTTTTAGCCCTGTTTCCACCTAAGGTCACAAGTCTGCCAACTGCTACCCTTGGCTCTGCGCTGGTAGATCAGACAAAACCTCTCATGTACCAGCCTCCCTCTGCTACAGTTCCCTGAGAAAGAGAGAACAATGGAAGAATATGAAGCCGAATCTTTGGATTTAAAACCTTCAGCTCTGTGGCGCTGCTCAGATGTTTTATGAGTGTGTGAGGGTGTGAGCACCAGGCAGTACCATGCTGCCAGTCAAGCTTCAGAAAATAAAAGATTTGGATTATCTGGAAATTACCTACGTGGGCAAATTCTGTAAAACTTAAACATACCATGCATAATTACCAACATGTTCTAGTAAAATATTGTCAGAATATTTTTAAGTATAATTGTTTTTACAACCATTATCACACCAAATCCCTGCACCAAGTTCTGTTCTCATGTCCCTCACATACAGCAGTGTTATTCCCTTTTCATTTTAGTACTATACAAAAACACAATGCTGAGAACCCCCTACTGTTTCAGGATGGTATTTTCAATTAATCATTCCTTAAGCTAGTGTAGCTCTAGCTGTAGTGCTGTTTAGAGGATAGCCACGGAATCAACTCATCTTCCTCACCGAAGCCCTGCCTGGACCAGGAGACCATGTGTTTAGTTGTCTTGCTGGTTGAAGAGAAAGAAATGCACCATACATTAAAGAGTTCAGCCCTGCGACCGAGAAACTGCTGTAAGAAAAGAAAGGGAAAATAAACCTACCTCTTCCGTGTTGAAATGAATTGGAAATTTCATTAAATTTCTGCTTGTTTCATACCTGTCCATATACTGAGGGATATGAGGTGACTGGTAGATGTGCTTACAGTAATATATAGTATATAAACAGTATAGTCTTTATATGAATATCTGATGAGCTGTATTGTTTATATACCCAGCTCTGTTATTACTACCCTTTTGCTACAGTATGACAAATGACATACAGGGGATGGGGATACCAAAGATCTATAAAAACAAGCAGATACTTCAAAGGTCAGTTTACAAAGATATATCCCACTACCGAATTGAGACAGATTCTCAGCTTGAAAGAGAGAATAATTAGGTGGAAATCAAAGATCAAATGGAAGGCGAAGCATTTCAAAGCTTGTCCATCAACAGACAGGTCTTTCAGAAATTGAGGAATTACATTTATTTCCCCCCATCCCAGTATACACTTTAATGTGGAGAAGCAATGACCTTTCGGAGCCCTCCCAGCATTAAAAAAATCAACCTTTTAGCTGAAACACAAAGTATCCTTCAAATATAGAGCAAATTGCCATGTGCAGCTGGAAACATATGTCTCTATATCATGTTTTATTAGACCATTACTTTGTGTGCCAAAGCAAGCCTATTTTAGATAGCGTGTGTGCAGGGAGACTCATTGACCTTTCTGTGCATCATGGTATTAACCGAGAAATTAAAAAAAACAACCAATAGCTTAGCATAATTAAGACTCTTGCCCATAAAAAAAATTATATTTTGTTTGCATATTTCTTTGAAAGAAATTTCCCTTTGGGGGTTGAGGGGCGCTGCACTCATGACTTGTTCCATCATGCTGGTGGATTTCAAATTGTGTTTCCTCCAATCATTACTCACAGAGGAAGGCTTGGAGAGTTTGGCTGGACACATTAATAAGCTAATTTGCATAGTGCTACCGTAGTGACTGCATTTTTAATTGGCTTCACCGATCTGCTTTCCACTAGAAATAAAAAAAATGCAGGTGTATTTTAAAAAGGCTCCAATATCAAGCACTTCTGATATTATTAATGTATAACTTGACCATTTCATTCTTCTAAGTAGTAAAAGTATGTTTATGCAATATTTCTATAATTTAAATCAGCAGGACCCTTACCCCACAATATGTACTCAATATTTCTCCATAATTCATAAAGCATTGTTCTGCATTCCATTAGATGATGAGAAATGGGGAACAAATGATGTAAGGATGATGTTTCTGAAATGTATGTATTTTAGCTGAAACCTTTTTTAAAAAATATGCAGCTGACAGCTGAGCAGGAGTGATCAGCATACCATTCTCCATTAGGAAAACCATCTAACCTGTGATGGTAAGTTACGAACGATAGTGAAAGGATAAACTATGCAGTATTTTGTAAAGTATAATTTTAGCGTATAAGTGTACAGTTTTTCCTTGGGGCACATGTGCACAGTAGATTAGCAAGCTGTATCTTTATTGTGCATTTGATTTTGAACTGCCATCACCCCATACTGTGCCCTTAGAGCAAACTCCACAAAGATAACAAAGCTATCTAAGTATGTGCTGGGATAGTGAGTTCAGAAATGGGTATTTTCCAAACCTCTCACTAACAGAGAGATCTGCAGAGTCTTAGCTGCCACCTGACTGCTTTGTTTCATTTTATGTTCAGCACATTCTCTGTCTGCTTTTGGGGAAACTACAGGACAATTGCTGAGAACAATGTACTTCATAAGCAGAGCAGTTACTGACAAATAATGGGAATGCAATTTGCATCCTTTTTTATGATACTGCATATGCAGCACATGGTTAAAAAAGCTAGTTCCTAGTCCCAGACAACACAGCGATCTACAGTAAGTCACTGCATGCCATGGCATATATTCTTATAAGCTAACTGCCTTGTCTTGTTGGTGGTTTATATTATGTATTATTATTTATTATTATTATTATTATTATTTATTTCTTAGCAGACGCCCTTATCCAGGGCGACTTACAATTGTAAGCAAATACATTTCAAGTATTACAGTACAAGTAATAATACAATTAAGAGCAAGATAAATACAATGACTTTGGTTAAATATGTAAGTATTTTTAAATGCCTCAGTGGTCTTGATAAGTAGTTTAGCTCTAATAATTAGATTAAGGCCATACAATTTGAAATACTAAATGAAAATTAAAAATCCTAAACATATAGTATTTTACTAGATGTTTGGGAAAAAATGTGCTTATGTGGATTATTATGTGGCTCTTGATTTTTTCAAATAATGCTGCATAACGGAAAGCGTGGGACACAGCAAAGATAACATAATAAATTTCTTGTACAGTAAACTGTAACACTTTAATGCATTTAATGAAAATGTTTATGAATGTATAAACGGTAAACAAACAAAGGGTTTAATCTATTTAATTTCGATTAACAGCCTAAAACTAGCTATTGCTAATGAGTTAAAAGGGCTGGCAAGTGGACCTTAGATCAAGGGTTTCTGAATGAATTGACAACATCTTGCTTCTGTCTTTCTCTCATATCAATACGATGACAATATGATTTTTGACAGTGAGATTGCAGATAATGTTACCGCATCATAAATAATCTCCATAATCAAATAGCAGCATTTGCTATTTGATTTAAAGTGGCTTCACGTTATTCAAATTCTGTCCCACAGTTTGCAAGTAAATGTTGCCTCACGTGCAATAAAATGAACCAGGCAGTCGCTCTTACAAAGAAGGCAATATATCTTTAAGGTTTTGCACTATGTTTCCATAGATTTGTGGTCTAATTTTATTACAGTGTCTCGAAGCTGCATTATAATTAGCAATATAAATTAATTAGGTACAGAGGGCAAGGCTTGCTTCTGAAGAAACCTAATTAAAACACTCAATTGAATTATGCTTCACGCATTCTAGTAACCTTGGGGGCTTCCCATACGAACAGAATGTGGTTTGTTGTGCTTTTTTATTTTTTACTTTACAGAATATTTATCTCCTGAGTGTTGTTATTTCATTTTTCTACATCCACTGTACTTTCATCTTCGCCTCTGTGAATTATTCTTTAAAATCCTGGGATTTGGCAGAGGACCTAAGCTTTAGCATTGCGATCCTATGATGATGTGGATAATTCAGAAGCCATTTACGTGCACCTTGCTGAGACTTATTTCCAAAGCAGTACTAGCTGTAGGCGCATAGAGATTTTGACCAGCCCTTTCAGGGATTTTGTTTTATCTTTTTTATATCTGCAAAGCAGATGGACCATCATATTTTATTATGATTGTTGTTATTTCAAGGGCATACTAGACATAAACTGCACCCCCTATCTGCACTATGTTGAGCTGATAGAGAGATAATGTCCTGGTCCTGAGGTAAGGTAAGCATGTTGCCCCCAAAAACATGCACTGAGCTCCGAATTTCAGATATAGTATTCTTCCAAGGTCTAAACTTCCCAAGTGGACTGCAACTGCAACCACAACCACTGACATCTCTGTTTGAATGATCTGAACAGAATCATCTATAAAAAACTATCACTCTTTGCTTTGAGACCATTTTCTTCCTTGTTCTATCATCTTTAGGGACTATAATAAGTGGGTCAATAAGTCATGCCTCAGGCTAGTACAGAGGTATTTAGTTCTGCTATTGTTTAGGTTGTTAAAGAGTAAGTAGCTTTAAATTACAATATTTGTCTTTTTATTTTTGGATATATCTGAGGTGCTTTGACTAAGACTTCAGTTGCCTGCCATAGACATCTTGACAGTGTTGTTATTTAGTGACCACCAGCACCCTCTAGTGCACAGCAGTGTATTGTCAGCAAAGAAAAAAAGATATCTAGCTGGCACTGTCTCTTATTTCTTAAAGGCACTTATCTGTTACAGCAGAACACATATTTTTGCTCTGGCCAGCATACATTGTTGCCCATCGATGAGCCATTAATTAATTAATTTTTCTGATGTAATCAACTGTTGTAATTTGTGCCTTGAGACTTCTTGTGAAAGGCGCGATAAATAAAATCTATTATTATTATTATTATTATTATTATTATTATTATTATTATTATTATTATTATTGATACATTGACATATATCTGTGCCTGATTAAATGTGTTATTTATTTAACTGTAATTTCTTACCTGTGTCTTTTCTGCTATTCATGATTGATACGTCTGCTAGTGGAGCTTCCACGATAGAATGGATTCTTTTTCACATAACTAGTCATCAAAGGCATGTGGAGCTATTGAATTAGCTGGCACTAATATAGTTAAACTTACAGTACATAGTCCATTGGAAATAGGTGGCACATAAAGATATTCTAATGTCAAAAGAACGAGATTATTAATTTAAACACTAAATGCAGAAACATTGTTTACATACAAATGAGTGTTGTTTGAAGAATCAATTAAGATCCCAGTTTATTCAAGAAAGTTAACCAAAAATCAAGGGTATGATTTGTAACTATGTAATTAAAGAAAAAAAAAAACATGTTAAAATAGGCTTGAGGGGAGTTTGTAGAGTGACTTAGTTTCTTAATAATATCCTTAATCCATCATCATATTAGCTAATTGGATCAATTAAGGGGATTATTGGGATAATAAATAAATGGTTTCAGTTAATTTTCTTAAGTAAGACGAAGAAAATCGAAAGTGGATGATGTTTTATTCTCATTTTTAATTTTCCTTTACATACCAGTTAACATGAATGAACCCATGCTTCTTTTATGTTTTGTTAGTAGCACACATAAGAACATAAGAACATAAGAAAGTTTACAAACGAGAGGAGGCCATTCGGCCCATCTTGCTCGTTTGGTTGTTAGTAGCTTATTGATCCCAGAATCTCATCAAGCAGCTTCTTGAAGGATCCCAGGGTGTCAGCTTCAACAACATTATGGTCAGCTTCAACAACATTACAGTCTATACAAAAACATAAAGTGCATCTGCCTGGGGCTGCCACTGTAGACTCAGAATAGTTAATCCTGCATACAAAATGGCATAAACTATAGCAATAGCACCTGTAGTAAAAGCTAATGAAATCTGTGATTGTTGGGGTCTATGAAACCAGACAGTGGTGGGCTGTTTTTCACTGCTGATAGCGTGGGTTTAGGTAATAATGTGAGCTTGGTGGTCTTATCTTCGTATTTAGTGGAAAATAGTATTGAAAATAAACACCTGCAAGTTCAATGGGGACACTTACAGTACTTGGCACACTCTTGACAACAGCCTGTGTCAGCCACTGACCTTTCACAGACACTACATTTGCTAATCAGAAGGGTAGGTACTGTAACACACCAGTTGGTTTTTGAATATAAATAAATAAGAAAATGCCACAGGGACTAGTGACAACTGCTGGGTCTGAAAGATCAAGCAGTATAAACCCATCCCAGCAGGAGAAATGCCCGCTGAGCTCGTATTCCATAAATTGGCACCAAAATAGACAGATTGACAGATGTTGCAGAACGGTAACAACAACGGGAGCTGACAATTCTGCATTGCGAATTTTTTTTAACTGCTTAAAAAGTTATCTGAAAAACTTTCAAAGTTTAGCTAATTAATTCATTGCTACTATTTTTATTCTATTATTTTGGGTTAGTTTATACCGTTCCCTTCCTAAACGTCTTTTAGAATTATTAAAAGCTATATATATATATTTAGCCTCCCCACTTATTAAAGGCAGGAGCCACTACTGTAACATGTGGGTAAACAGCACTGTGAAATGCACATTAACACAGATAATTTGGGGAATCCAAAAGGAGCATCACACTGGCTCTGGCGCTCCTGTGGGTTCAGGAGGCAAAACCGGCAGGGACTGTTTCTCCTCCTCGTGCTACAGAGAACCCTGCTGGCCAGGCGCCCAGTGAGCTCAAAGGCTGACACCTGCAGGGCTGGCCTTTGTCCTCCAGAGGCTGGTAGCTCGCTGGCATCTGCTCTCGTTCCTGGGTGAAAAAGGAAGCTGGCTTGGTCGTGGGATCGGAGGACGCCACACTGAACCTTCAGGTCTCCTGAGCCGTGTGAGGAATTCCTGCGGTGAGGGGAAAAGCAATTGGGCATTCCAAATTGGGAGAAAATCGGGGATAAAATAATAATCGGTCACACTAACAAAGATAATTTGAAAAGATAGCAGTGTTACAGCAGTTGGTATTGCTTTGAGGGCAGCCATCTTGAACTTATCTGGAGAAAGTCTTGTGTTCCTTAATTATGGCATTTACAGCATACTGAGTTTTGAGAACAAGGAAAGGATGCAGATATACTGAAAAATAAGTGACTCATTTTCATGATTATATAGGTGAAAACTAGTAACAATGGAAAAGTAGCTAATTGCGATGTGATATGAATAGATAATTTGCTAATTAATAACCTTCCTACATACAATTGAATTTCTTATGTGTTGCCTCTGTTCCTTCAATAGGTAGTGGAGCATGGAAAAGAGTGGAAAAGATACTATGATAAGAAACAAATACTATGATAAGAATGCCATTAAAAATCAAATACACGTTTAATATAATGTGTGTATCTTTATAAGAAAATATGCAATCTCTGAAGTGATTGCAATTCATATTAGATAAAGATTTGCTGACCGACATTGTAGTTGCCTAGATATAAAGTATTTCTCAAGACCCAGCTGCGCCCATTGTTCTGTCCCTCATTTGACATTCTATTGGTATGCCATTTCTGCGGAGAGAAAGTTCTGATACCTAAGAGTTTTGTTTTATTGCTCATTAATTGATTGCTAGCTGGCATTTTGACAGAGGATTGCATGGTAAATAATAAACAATCTGGTCTTATTTACCCAGCTGCGATTCATTCGATAATATTTTAGAAGTGGAATGGGATTCTGTCAAATAGCTGCTCAATAATGTTCAGGTCTGTATCATTCACAGCTAGTGAGGTACCATTAAGAGACTCCAATAAAATGTTACTGTTTTGCAACTTAACCCGCTCTCCTTTATGGTACAGTAACTTCAACAAATTACCAGATGTTTGGTGAACAAAGTGAAATTAAAAGTGCTTTTGAAATGTTAATAAATAAACCTTATGGATAATTCATAGTGGCAAGGAAGATTACAGAAAAAAAAACTTTCTATAGCAAAACAAAAATCCACCATATACTCCATTTTACATGATAGTGCTAACAATACTACTGTACTACTACATTGCCACTTTACTACTACATTACTACTGTACTACTACATTTTAAGTTTAAGTTGTATGGTACTACTGAATTCCTATTGAGTTTAAAGTAAATTAAATAGACAAAGATCATGACAGCCATAAAAAAAATAAAAAAAATAAAGACAATCCTCTGTTTTCAATTATTCTCAAAGTAGTAGTAAAATCAATGCTCCAAATGTGGGTGTAAAATATTGTATATATACAAAGTTAGGAAATTAGTTTAAATGAGGAAGGTCATACCAGCCATCTTTCGTAAGTCACAGTGTATGTGCTATGATGCTGTTGTCTTCCTAAATCACTGCTGATATCAGAATACATAATTCTTGTTACTTGTCAGTGGCATTAGCACTAAAAAATGAAGGACCATATTTTCAAAGAGTTTACTCCAGTCTTTAAATAACTCCTATTTTTTATTTGTTTTTATTTGATTTATTTTATTTTCCCCCCAATTTGGTATGTCCAGTTTTTCTTTTCTCCTCACCACAGTGGGTCCCCACACAGAATCGCTTTTAGTCCCTGCCTGTTTCTCATCCCCTACCCCGGGAGTGTCAGAGCCAATGTGACGCCCTCTTCGGAGTTCCCAGAAAAGTTCAGCCTCTTTGCACAGCCCGGACGTGAATCGGTACCATCCAAGCTGTGTGACTCATCTTGCACTCCTAGTGGCAGCGCTTTAACTGGATGAGCCACTCGGGGACCCCTATAACTTCTATTTTTTGAAAGAAGTAAAACACCTGTTTGTTTTACAAAAGTAGGGTTAAACAACTAAGTCATACAGCATATTTCAAGTTTTCTTAATGACTCTCAAGGCATTTTGTAACATTAACATGATTTTTTTCCTTTAAAAAACAGAAGTTAATTAAAGAATGGAGGAATTACTTTGAAAATATGTCCAGAAGTAACTACAGCTGTGGCCAAAAGTTCTGCATCATCTAGAATTTTAGGATTGAGACATAATAAAAAAATAAAAAATAAATAAACATAAGAACATAATTTAGATATTTTATTTAACATCATGTATTCAAAGAAACTACAAAATGATATCGCAAAAGTCTACCGGAAGCCATAATAGTAGAACAGTATTTCATGTTAGATTTCAAAATGTTAAATTTTTCAATTTTTGTCAGTTTTCCATTAAGTATATGGAAAACTACAAAGCAGTATGTAATTCGAAATGTTAACATAACATTATTCAGCAGGTTTCATTGGACTTTATTAAGCAAAATTAGTTAATTTTACAGGGTGATGCAAAAACTGTATGTGCACAGCAGTTTAGTAGTACTTTTTTTTGTAAGTGAACCAACATAAATTCCAGTAGCCTGACATACTGAAAGTGTCAAGTCTCTAATATAATTAAAAAAACATCTCAACATGACGGAAACTTCCATTTGCAGCAAAACAAACACATTGGCAAAAACTGCTTCAGAAACCTCCCACAGGATCAACCGCAAACAGTAATAAAACAAGGGCAGGAAAGAACAACTAAGAGTCCACTCATGAGAAAGGACTCGAGACATTGATCCTGCAGCCTTACTGTTTACAGAGTATGCAGGAATCATTTATTGACTGTAAACAAAGCTCCCTCAAGAACTACAGCTAAAGTGTCCTTGTTTCATCTATTCACTTTCAAACCCTGAGCTGCATGCTCTGTTGAAGATTCAGATTTGACTTTCCCTTCACCGTCAAGCTTGCCGCAACTATAACATCCAGCCACCAGTTGGTATTTTGTACAGTATGGTAGCAGTGTGGAGTAGTGGTTAGGGCTCAGGGCTCTGGACTCTTGACTGGAGGGCCGTGGGTTCAATCCCAGGTGGGTGACATTGCTGCTGTACCCTTGAGCAAGGTACTTTACCTAGTTGGTCCAGTAGAAACCCAACTGTATAAATGGGTAATTGTATGTAAAAATAATGTGATATCTTGTAACAATTGTAAGTCGCCCTGGATAAGGGCGTCGGCTAAGAAATTAATAATAATGTTATACGTTGTCTGTATATTCAGCATCGTCGAAATCCTGTTAGAAAAGAAAATGCAATATTTCACTGAGCTATGCAAAAATCATATTAAAAGAACATTTTAAAAAAAAGAATGTTAAAGGAGAATTTATTTTAGCCATAGATTCCAGTATTTCATAATTTACTATGGTCCTTACAGAAAATGTTCAAGACTACCATTATAAAACCTGAAGAAACCCAAGCAAAATAAGCAGACGGGCAATGTCAACACTATGGATTAAGAACAAATATTATGGTTCTGATATGGTACCATGGCACTACAATGGTACAGCAATGCGTGTCTGTTGAGACTATAAAGATACTATTGGTACAGATATATCAACATATTTAAATGTTAACACTTTGATAACATTCTGTGGGGATTGTATTCCTCGCCCCTACTGTATATTAGCCATTGCCCTTGTGCTACCATTGCCATTTAATACAGAATCGTTGCTGTGCCATTGCACTGTGGTATCATAACACGCTCACATTAATGGCAGCACGGAATCAATTACCTTCTTTCACAAATCTCTGGGCTTCATGAAGACAAAGTGGATATTTATCCAAGCTCTTAATTACATTAATAATGGAGTGTGTCAGTGTTTATGTAGAAAACCACCTCCATTTTGATTGTTCGGTGTTCATCGAAAGGTCACTAAATATGGTGCAATTTTCAGCTCTGATGCATAACAGGGGATAGATTTAAATGTAGCTTTTCAACTGCATTTGACATCCAGGTGTCTACAAATTCAATTTAGCTAAGGTTATTGCATTTATTAAGCTTTGAGAGAGGACAGAAATAGAACCAATCTCTCAGTACTTTCTTTGATATTCTTGTGTGGGGGTTGTTAAGCATTACGGTGTGTGGGGTCACTGGTCCACTCCTAGCCTCTGCTCAGTTATACTAAGATGCATTCTTGTTGAGGACGGTTCTTGTGAGCCTGTAACAAACAAAAGTAATTGTTTCCACCAGCACAGCAGTGTCTCTTCCTGTTTTGAGCCCTGTGTGGTCATTTAACATGCCCGAGAATGCTTACTAACCATTCTCACTGACAACTGAACAAATCTGCTTCCAGAGGGAGAGGAGGGCAACGATTGGAACAGATCAGTCGTTGACAATGGTATCCAGAACAGGCTTTGTGGCAGTGGGAACACAGCACGTTTGTCTGGATCCAAATGCATGTAGTGTTTCTGCAAATGATTAATGCAATAGTTACAATTCAAATTCTTTGAAATAATGACATCAACATGGAGATACTCATACAGCAGCTATGCTAATTAGCATTCTTCCTGTATTCAACAGATAGAAGGCCTTGTTCACAGCACGTGTCTCATTGCCAAACTGAAGTTAATTCTCAAAGCATTGCATTCGCTTTTCATTTGATTATCAGCTTTCTACATAATGTGTGCCTTCTGTTTCGTAGGGGTGTTCTTGGCTTTCAACTTATCCACATAAAACTATTTCTCAAATGCCCACTTGTTTATGAATCCTGCTTTTCAATGACAGAGATAAATTGTTTAATTAATATTAGCCTACCAATGCTGTGGAACAGGCACTAGTGGGGCTAGGGGGTTTGTTTTGAACTGGAAAGGGGTAAGTGTGCATTCAGGGATCTCATTCTAACTTGTTAAATGACTGCCCGTGAATGTCAGAGAGGTGCTTGTAAGGACTGCTGCACAGATTTATGAAAAGTGCTTAAAAATTAATTAGCATGCCGATTAGGACCTGTGCTAATTAGGTTTTCAGGACTTTATTGCTATTTTGATAGATGCTTTTGGTTTATGATTACCACAATACCATTTTATGGTAAAAAAAAAAAAAAAAAGAAAAAAAAAATGGATACAATCCTGGAAGGCCAGTCAGACATTTGCTGCTGTAACTTGGTTGGGTGGTGCTGGTGGTGGTGGTGGTGGGTGGTGGTGGGGGGTGGTCCTGGAAGGGTTGGGGTATTTAAAGGACGATGCACCTTGTTACCAGTCAAAATATTACTTCAACATTAAAATATTTTAACATTTTGGAACACAGTGGCCTATTAATAAATTATTTACCAAATAATAACTACAATAGTAGCACAAGGGCAGATATGGACAGAGAAAATGATACCACAATGGTAACATTTGTATATTTTGACATACCAATGGTATTACAGTGGCATATACCAACACACACAGGTAAACAAAAACTTTGAGTTGCCACTGCTAGTAATGATGTGACCTTCTGAAGGCTCTGCTAAGGGTCATCGTAGTAATGCCCTAGTATTATATATGTTCAAAGTTTTCTACAGCAGTAACAGTCTGTCAAGACTCACCATTGTTGTTTTAAAACAATGTACTGGTTTTTAAATATGAAAATGAATCAAATGCTACCTGATACATATCAATTAGATTCTATGCTCTAGGACTGTGAAAACCCTATTGCAGCAATAATGATGAGGACTGCAAACTCATGCCCTCACATCCTCAGTTAGTTTTTTTGGCACAATGCCAGTGTTCACGTAGCAGGAAACACGTGTCTTGATAGCCGATCAGCAGATAACAAACTTAAATCTTTTATTTGCTTGGGATATATGAATACTGACATTCACAGCCTTGTGATTATAAAACCAAATCCTTTTAAATGACAGACCAGACTCACTAAGACACACACATGCATACATAAACACCCATCTCAGTCTATCCACACTCTTAAAAACAGGGAGGGTATTTACTGATTGTACTCAGTTGTGGCAGACTTCCTTTAGACATTACTGGAAGAAAAGTGGGTGTGAGCCAAGCTTAAAACCTCCCTAAAATGACACCAGTGATTGGGAGATGTTGTATATATAAAGGATACTGAATGATCGTTCAATGCAGGATGATGTCCCTTTAAGGAGTGAGTTACAAGTGCTTTTACCAATAACCACGTAGGCTATATATTTACAGAAAACAAATCAATTTCTGACAAAGGTAGGATCTTAGGGGTATAACACGTTAGCTCTCACACTAACACACACCTGCCATGTTCCTCTCTCTCTCTCTCTCTCTCTCTCTCTCTCTCTCTCTCTCTCTCTCTCTCCTTCTCCTCCTGCCCCTAGCAACCAATACAATCTCCTGGTTCGCTGGGAATAAGCCCCTATTAAAAACCCATGTGGTTACAATGAAATCAGTAAATTATGAGATTATTTTACCTGGCAGATCTTTACTTTCATTTTAAAGAGACTACGCCTCGACACGGATTAATTTCAAACCCTGTTTATGGTATCTTTCAACCATCTTTTTAAATACTGTAGATTGATTGATAGACACATTCAATCAATCAATCAATACTTTATTTTCTAGCACCTTTCAGAAGAAAAGCTAATATAAAAAACAGAAGAAAATCTAAATATAATACAATTTTTAAATTAAATAGGGTCTGTGGCAGTGTGCCAGCTGGGGTGCCAGCTAGCCATGGCCTGGGGAGGCCAGCTCGCCATGGCCTGGGGATGCCAGCTCGCCCTCGCCTGGGGATGCCAGCTCGCCATCGCCTGGGGAGGCCAGCTCGCCCTCGCCTGGGGAGGCCAGCTCGCCATGGCCTGGGGATGCCAGCTCGCCCTCGCCTGGGGATGCCAGCTCGCCATCGCCTGGGGAGGCCAGCTCGCCATCGCCTGAGGAGGCCAGCTCGCCATCGCCTGGGGAGGCCAGCTCGCCATCGCCTGGGGAGGCCAGCTCGCCATCGCCTGGGGAGGCCAGCTCGCCCTCGCCTGGGGATGCCAGCTCGCCCTCGCCTGGGGATGCCAGCTCGCCATCGCCTGGGGAGGCCAGCTCGCCATCGCCTGAGGAGGCCAGCTCGCCATCGCCTGGGGATGCCAGCTCGCCATCGCCCGGGGATGCCAGCTCGCCCTCGCCCGGGGATGCCAGCTCGCCATCGCCTGGGGAGGCCAGCTCGCCATCGCCTGGGGAGGCCACATCAGTAAAGCATTCAGCTAAGGCTGATACAGCCAGGGTATCACCAGGTTTCACAGAGATGTAGAGTTGTATGTCATCGGCATAGCAGTGAGAGTTAACACCATGTTTATGGATTATCTCACCCAGCAGTAACATGTACAAAGAATGCTATTCCACTTATTGTTCATTCTGGTTCCTCTTATAATAAGAGAGACTACATACAACTGATTAACTTGGTATAAATCAGGAACTGCTTTAAATTGTGCAGTATATATAGCCACCACAGCACCTCACACCAGCTGCCCATGCACAGTTCACCCTGAGTTGCCATGATCACAAGTTCTTGAAGACCCTGATCAATGCGAACTAAAGACTGCTAAACGACAAGTCTGGCCTCCTACCACCCAAACCAAGCTGCATCAACAACAGTCAAAGCTGCACAACAGCAGAAAACACCAGTGGAGGCCCAGAGCTGATGCTCTCAACATTGATATACATTGTAACTCCTGAATGCGTCCAAGATTTTTGCACAGCAGTGTGTATGTGTATGGCATCTCTACACTGGATAGTATGATTGGTTGATATCTTAATTATAAGAATAATATATAATATTTACATTTTTCACATGGGACATTTCTATTGCATGGTTTTACATTCATCCTCCCCAAATAGTTACTACTCTGACTCATAGGATTCCATGTCAATAAAAGCAGCAGCCTATATGCTCTGTTTTATTAGTTCACATTGGGGGCTGCAAAATAGCCATTAGCCCATCTGTCACGGGCAACGGGAAGCAAATGCCTTTCTATTAGATCTGTTATTACAAAGCACTTCCCAGGGGAATTGCAATGTTATAATTAGACAATTGAAAATGATCAGTGGGTGCTTTAGATTGACACTACTGTACATTAGACGAAGTATCATGTGCACTGTCATGCAAATAGATGTATATCCACAAATGTACAGTATGTGAGTGGGCAGCCGCCTATCTCCCATGGAGGCATATTAGAATTGCTAGATAATAAACAGGCCCCTTATCTGCGCAAGGCAAGCTTCAGCTGTTACACAGCGTCCACTGTAGCATGCCGTTGTGTCTAATGGTTTTCAGAAAAGGGTGTGTATGAGTAATCCATGCGTTCTAGATGCACCCTTATCTGGTCTGGGATTGTGGATAGTCTCAATCTCTGCCATTGAAATCACGGAATTAACCTCATTTCTATTTTGTCTTTTAGATAGACCCTAGAGAGTGAATGCTACAATGCACAACCCACTCGTTTGGAGCTTTAGATATGTTGCCTAGTTGGTGTGGTTTACTTCCTATGTTACAAATTGCACAGGCATTTTTAGAGTAGGGTTGTGAAAATCAAAGAACCCCCTTACATAAGGTTGAACATGTAAACAAGGTCAAATGATTTACAAAAAAAGTAATGCAAATGTTGTAACTACAGTTCAGAATATGTTCTGTAATGTTGTAAAAGGTTTGTAAGATCCGCTAGAAGAGATGGTAGAGACTACTTTACCAATAAAATGCTTTTCAGTATTAGGGAGGGGCACCTGACAGGGTCTGATTTGATGTAAATTGTAGTTGCTAAATACAGAAGACAGGCTAAGTAAAAACTGTCAGCATTTTCCTTCTAGGTACACAGTCAACAAGCATCTCCACTGGCAAATAAAGTTTTCCATTGGCCTGTGGTTTAGCTTGGTTATGTCATTTCCATCAGCTGCACCGGATAATTGCAGATTAATATATCATAGATTAATATTTTGCCCTGGGCTGACAGGATCCTAGCTTCAAAGAAGTGTACAGGACCAGAACAATAAAATACCACACAGGACAATGAAATATTAGGCCTCTTGCCCTCTGGCTACTTTTAAGAGTGAACCTGCTTATCATTAGAACATGCATGTGCATTTTTATAAGAATCACAATCAATTTTAGTTGTATAGGCACCAGCCAGGATAGATGCTGAATTTATTGAGGATCTTTTGGTCAGCTAGCTCTTGATAAGTCACGCGTCCACCTTTCCCCCTATTGCTACAGGATTGTAGCAAAAAGAATATACAGTACATCAGCCAAATGCTGTTTTTATTTTGTAAAGAACCTACAGACTAGTTAAGATAACATTCCCAAAAGGAATGGCTCATTTATGTTTTTATATTAAAACTTTGAACATTAATATCAAAACTATAATTTTCATAGTTTTGTTTCATACAGCAAAAGTAAGTACCAGGAAGTAACATGTGTATTAAAAAAAACCCAGGCTGCTGGTTGGGGATCTCAATGTCAGAGCCTCACTTTGATTGATGGTGGCTCTGAGTCTGTAAGAAGAGATCCTGGACCACATATTCTAACAGATGAAGCCAGTAGAGCAGGAACATGCCATCTGAAGATATCAAGTCTTGTAAGTAAGTGGCATAGAAGTGAAGGCACAATAACAATATACTTCATGCAGTATTATGGTGCATACTGAAGACAGAGCTAGAACATGTAAAATCGCATTACCCATCGATCCATCAAGAACTTGCACTGATGCATGATGGGGAAGAAATAGTCCATCAAACACTACTTGGAATGTATTTGTAGAAATGTCCTTTTTTGTACTCAAATCAAATTTGAACATAAAAATAAGTCACATGTCATGTAAACTGTTTTTATGAATGAAATACAGTTTGATATGCTTGGCTTCTTTAACAATAGCCTGAAACATGTTTCATAAATATCAGACTTTATTCTAACTCTTTATTCTTTAAATTATTGCGTTAAAGCTTGTTGAATGGGGTTCATAATGTACTGCATGTGTCAGTAAACAGAAATACAAGATACAGGGAAAAGGGTTGAGGATCCCTGCTGGGTGAGGATGCCCGCACTAACTTCAGCATGGAACACAATGTATAAGACTGTCATTTGCTTTACCCCTTCCTGTGAACTGAAAATGAGCAGTAGCTCTATATATCAGCCCCACCTCGGTCACAGAGTGCCAGATTGCATTGCTCTCCACTGAAGTAAAAATAAATTATATTAAAAACACTACAGTATCCTTTTGTTTTCCACACAGACATTAACTCGAGGATGTCTATAGCATGGGATATATTACTGACTTTTACTATTTAAAAAGAGCTCACCAACCATAGACAGTAATATTGCTCTTTTAATCCTGATCAATAAGTTAATCAACCTGTTTTAACCATTATGTTTCTTTTTGTTGCCCTCAGAGTTTTGAAACACATTAATAATCATAAAAAACTGAGATTGTACTCATGAATTACTACAGTACATGACTAGTTTTTATTTTTTTTTAATATTATTTACAGCAGTGTGGAGTAGTGGTTAGGGCTCTGGACTCTTGACCGGAGGGTCGTGGGTTCAATCCCAGGTAGGGGACACTGCTGCTGTACCCTTGAGCAAGGTACTTTACCTAGATTGCTCCAGTAAAAACCCAACTGTATAAATGGGTAATTGTATGTAAAATAATGTGTAAAAAATAATGTAATTGTATGTAAAAATAATGTGATATCTTGTAACAATTGTAAGTTGCCCTGGATAAGGGCATCTGCTAAGAAATAAATAATAATAATAATTTACTACGCTATACACAGGATAATATGTACAGTACTTGTAATATTTACAGATCCTTAGCAGTGATTGGTTGATTTCTCATATGTGTTTTATAACACTAACTATAGCATTGTAGCAGTGTGGACTAATGCTGAGCATATTACATGAACGTTCTGGTCAGATGGGGTTTCCTTTATCTAATAATCATTCTTTTTTTGTGAATGGTCGTGCTCATAGCCTGCCGCTGATATTTTCTACAATCATTTTGATCACATTTTTTTATTGTTTTTGTTTTTGTTTTAATCTACTATTTGGCTTCTATTTTTTCTTTTTTATTTTTAATCTTATTCCCTCATTTATGTTTCAATGAGATCCTAAACTCAGGTATTTTGTCTCTGTGTCTTTTTCAATATATGTGTAACAGAAAACAGGACACTTTCCCTATATTAAAAAAAAAAACAAATTAAAAGGTTTACTAAATAACTGAAGAAATGCAAGTGCATCATTTTAGTGCATTATTTGTTATTATTCATACATATTTAAGAATTTAATATGCACAGCCTTAAATATTATATATATATATATATATATATATATATATATATATATATATATATATATATATATATATATATATATATATATATCATTGTTTCCTTTATTATTACCTGGCACATATAGAAAAATACAATGATAAATATGATCATTTTGAAAGTATATTAAAGATAAACTGTAATTATCATCCATTGGTGTTGGCTTTTTTTAATTGTTATTCATGGAAAGCTTAGCCAGATGGCAGTACCATTGTGCTTTTACATTTATAAAACACATTTAAGCCATCATCTTTTACAATGTAAATGTATAATCCAAAACACAAAAAAACTATTCTTCCTGGTATATATATATATATATACATATGTTTCACTGTGTATATGTTTCACTGTATTGTGTAGACTAGAACCAGTTTATTTATTAAACTGAGCCCTAAGTGCAAAATGAATTGACTCAGTCAGCTCGCAGTGTTTACTGAACCAATACCACACCCCAAAGTGAGCATGCTTTTGCTCTTCTGCATTCGATTTGACAGTAGTGGGTCTACGCTTGGATGAACTACATTTTGAATATGTAAGTAAGGTCACGCCATGGATAGCTTGACTGGCATACACTAGTCTATGTACACTACAGTGTTTAAGATTAGGTTCACATTCAAATTTTCTTTGGTTTAAAATGAAAAATATAACAAGATGTTTAGTAGAACAATTTAACAAAGCAATTTATATGGTGGCACAGCATAATGAATACAGTTCTATTTACATTGGCATTGAAAAAGGATAGTATTCATCAAATTTGTATGATATGAAACGCATACATCTTAAATCATATTTAATAGGTAAATGGATATGGTTATTTTTAATGTCTCATTTTGTTTTACATTAGTGCTTGCGTATCACAGATGGAAACCAGAATTAACCATTCAGTTTGGCACTGAGGGATTTTTGCTTCATTTCCAGTTCTCTAAATTGCCACTTTAGTTTCCTTAATTACCACTGGTTACCTCTAAAAATGAATTTGACATGTTTTCAAGGTTTCACAAGGGAGTACTCAATGCAGTGAAATCATCCTGCTATCCTCTGAAAGTAAAACTGGATGACCTTGGTTATGAATGGGTGCCATTTTCTTTTCTTTTTTCCTAAATTATTTTCATACATTATTCATTTTGCTTAGCAACAGTGAGCCTTTGAAAATGTATCTAGAAATGTCAATTGACAATGTACTTTAGTAATAAGATAAATTATAACATAAATATGTGCATCTCAATGTGTGTCTCCTTAGCACCCCTTTGTCAGGGAATATTTACTGAAGCTGCTTACCAGTTAACATTTGAGAAGAAAGTATTTTTTTATTATCAACAGAAGCTCTTATGATAACAAAGATATTTGTGGTCAAAAAAACTCTTACCTCCTGGTGGGAGTGTCTTTTTGAGTAAGTTACCCATTAAGGTTCCCAGATAAGTACACTTGCTATTTTACTGCTTTGGAAGAACAGCAGGCCTCCAACAAAATGCGAAATTGATTAGCCAAAATCCTATATGGATTTTTTTTTTTTTTAATGGTTAGATTTAAATTACAAAACAAATTATATATATATATATATATATATATATATATATATATATATATATATTTTTTTTTTTTTTTTTTTTTTTTCTTCCCAGGTTATAAAAGAGCTTGAATGCATCATTTACAATAGAAGCAAGTTTCATGGGGAGAGGGTTACAATCCTTTTGGGGGATGTAAACAAACTAAACTGTAAATATTCTTAAGTATTGTATTCTATTGAGATACTGGAACCTCAACTCTTGCATTTCGTCATAACACTGTATATTATAACATTTGCCTTCCCACAGAGCTATAATGAAGGATGCACTATGGCAGTTGGATGTGAGGAGCATTTAAGCTAAGATTCAACCATTTCTCTGCAGTAATATGATCAAACTCCTAAGGGCTGAATAGTGAGTCTTTGAAAATAGAGAACTGAATCATTCAACTGAAGTATAACCTGCGGAAAAAAAAAAAAAAAAAAACACTTACTCTGCTTTGTTGTATTTGACAATACAGTAGTACAATCTGACACAGGGTCAAGAAATGGATCTTTTACGATTGCACTTTACGTAACAATCCCAAAGGCCAACCTATATGTGGATAATAATATCTACTGCATGCATATGGATTGCTTCATATCTAACCACATCATTGGAGGTCATATCTGAAATCATAACGTATTGTATCATATCGCCAATGCTGCTGACATGTTTTCTATTAGTTATGATAGCCGCTTTCAGAAACGATTCATGTAACACTGTGCACTTGTCATCTTCTAGGTATAAAGGTTTGCATGTTTTCAAACATCTTTAACGCTTTTGGAAATACACAGTGTACAATGTGAATAAGCAGTTATACTAGTATGTGCAGTTTAATATTGGCATTGTGTTCAAAACCATACTCCAATCCTCATAATGCTTCATGCTTCCTGCTACGTTTAATGCAATTTCAAGGCCAAGGATTCCACCTAGAAATATGCATTCAACATTTTTTTTACATGAATGCATTTTGTGTGTTTTACGCTTGCTGTTTGCTTTATAAACAGCTAATTGGGGTATACTGAGTTACTGCATGTTACTAAATTAAAAAAATGAAGATATTCCTCATATGTGCACTGTACAGATGCAAAACATTTAGAAGATCATCAAGATTATCAAAACACATACATTAATAACAGTAGAGCCCCATTATATTGCCTCTGATGCAAGCCACACTGTTTATCGATATATCTTGAAAACAATGTTGATACAACTTGGTATAGACATTTCATTGCACTGTTGAACAGCAGTCTAGAAAACTGTCGGAGATATCAAAATGTATGCAACTCATTAGGAAAGACTTTAAAAACTAAATAATAAATAATAATGGGTTGTGAATAGGGCTCCTACAGTACGTGACAAATCAAACAGATGACAGAAATGACAGCCCAGTACTTCAAATACTGCCACACTCACGACTACAATAGGCACAAGGGAAAATAGCTGAATCAAAGGGTGAAATTAAAATTAGGCAAAAGGGTGCTTTTTTAATGAAGATGTATATTTAGAGATAGCATTAGTGATTGTGAACTAAGAGGGCAGTCATTAACAAAAGGAACTTGAGCAGGAAACCCTGTCAGCCTCACATTTAAAATGCAGGGAAACGATGTAGGGCGAATGGAGGAACTGCTTTGAAAGTGGCAGAGGTTAAACGTGTGTTAATATTTCTATTCAATTTATTCTGACCTGTTTCAAAACTCTGCTTTTCAGCTACAACACCTTTGATTTGCAGAGGATTGAGTTTTGCAGTCTCAGCTGACAACAAAGATTATCCCTCAAGCCAGCCAAAATTCTACATATTCTACTTTTAAGTACTGGGAGAACAGTTCACATTTCAATGCTGTCACATTTAAATGTTCTGGTTACCAATGAGATAATTAAACAAGAAATGTGGAAGCATGATTATATAATGAGAACGTTGCATTTGCTTTACTTGTTGGCCCCCTCTAGTGGATAGATAAAGTGTTTCTAAGTAAGACATATTTGAAGGTTTCACACAATTAGGACCAGGTGTATAAATACCGAGGGAAATGCTCTCCAGTAAGTGAGCTGGACAGTATCGGTAAAGAGGTTTATTTATTTATTTATTTATTTTTAGCAATGTCCCGACTGCCTTGCTGGTCTCAGTATGGAATGTATTGGCATATATTACATTTCTAACTGTTCCATTTTGGATGAGACAGTTGCATGTGCCACTGAAGGTGACCTCCTGTAGTGTGGATAATTCAGCAAAAGCAGTAACTTAATACAAACAACAATTATTTTAGTAGCATTGTTTTCAGCAAAATAATATCTATAATTGGATTTGACTGATATAAATCCCACACTGTCTGAGTCTGAGGTCATTCCGAGAAACAAGGATACCAAAATGTGACCAGAAATGACCTCTCCTTTAGACTATGCAGTTTTATACATATTGTATTATGTATTACTGGTAGAAAAATTACTTTAAAATAAATGTATGACTTTAAAATCCTCTGGTGTTGGACTGTGAATTTCATTCCCTACAAAACTGGACTGAAATGAATGGACAACTCCAGAAGATGTGTACAAACCCCAAACCCTAACCATATCGAAGGCAGGATTATTGGTGATTGGTGAGAGCTGTTTCTCCTGCTGCATTACAAATTACATCTACTTGTTTGTCGTTCTTAGCAAAAACTACCAAACGAAAATGCTCTTTTTTTTGTCATACGTATAGGTTAAATACCTACAGCAAGTACTAATGGCACAAAAGATGTATGTGAATATGCTGAATCATTATATATTTTGTGTGTGTGTATATATATATATATATATATATATATATATATATATATATATATATATATATATATATTATAATGATGCAGTTCATCTGTTTTAACCTGCCCATACCTTGTTGGGGTCAAATAAATTAAACAGCCTTTTTAATGGAAGGTTTAATCCTTTCATCCAGATAACAAAATTCAACCCCCCCCTCCCCCATGAACTTAGAAAGCAGTGCAAAGCAGACACCATTTTTATTTCTTAATTAACTTTCCTAATTAATTCTGAAAAAAAGATTTTCATTTGAGAGAGTGAAGAAAAAAAATATATAATAGTGCACGTAATGAATCATAAAAGTGACTTTCATGGCTTCCGCGAATATCAGCCAACCACAAGAGTATTTATTAAGAATTAGATGAAGACAAATTATAGCAAGTGACCTAATTTATCTCTGAAGAAACAACAATTTAAGTAGTGAAATTAAGTAATTCATTGAAAACCTACTTTTTGTGAGCTTATGAAAATAAAAGATGTCAGTGCAGAGAGTGAATGTAAATTCTCATTCAATTTAGAATATTTTATTATTTTAATTTTACTCTGTGTTTTACTGCATATTAGTTCTTCTAGCATGAGTGCCAATGCAGTAAAAAATACTCCAATAAGAAACAGACCAGCCTGCGGGTTTCTATACAGGAAAAATTACCCTGTGTTGTGGCCTCGCTGGTACTGTAGCACATTTTTTGAAAGATACACCTGTTATTGCAAACATGTATTTTCATTTGAAAGCACTGGTACTACACTTCTGTAAATCAAGTTCTCTGTTTGCATGTTGCTGCTTCATTTCCTAAGTCATTTGACCTCAGCAGTGTCTTCTAGGTCAAAGCATGTTAGTCAAAAAGAAAAGAGGCTGGTTGGTGAATGGAAACACACTTCATTTCAAATCTCCACCCAAACATCCCTGAAAGAATTGGAAGCAGTTAATATTGAGGAATGGTCCATTAACTATACAGAACAATGTAAATACTTTTCAGTCTCCTTATCTAGGATCAGTGTTATTCTAGACCATTGCGGTCCTACAAGCTTTTGACAGTGTTGATGTTTCTATTGCCAGACCTGAAGTGTATATGCTTATTTTTGCTTATATGTGGAGGGAGTAGAAATATTTACACCATTTGAGCTCTTTAATTAGCAGTAGAAGCACAGCTGAAAATGAAGATTATACACCACCAAATAAAGAACTGGAGGATAAAAACAGATGGTCTTTTTATTATTATTAAAGGGGAACTTTAGGAACTTCTTCAAGTCTCTATATTATCAAAAGAATACATGCCGCAGCTAAATGACACATGTAAATCCTTAACCTCTTCCCCTCCACATGCTTCATCGCCATTCTTTTTCAGCTTCGAAATAATGGAAATTAGACTTGAGAAGATGCCTAGTCAAAGGAAAAAAGGCAAGAGATTAATTGGCAAACTGCCTTGGGAGACCAAATGTTCCAGTCCTCACAAATCTATAATGTAACTAATTAGGGTGGCATTATGAGTTATGTTATCACAGCCGGCAGCAACAGCAGTAGTGGTCTATTTTTTCAGTCCCCCCCCCCTCTCTCTCTCTCACACACACACACACACACACACATATTCTTTCTTTGTATTCTTTGATTTCAGACACTGTGCCCTAATATATTTTGTGACAGTTTCTCTCTAGTGGACAACAATAGTCTCTGCATATATAGAATTCACTTTATTCCCTTCACTGACACTTAGGGGCGGACATAAAATAAAAGAGCAGTTATGATAGGTTCTGTTTTTTGGACAAAATTCTGTCAAATTTCTTCTGGGAAATATAACTCTGGGTTCTTCATGCTATTTATGTTGTTTAATTGGGACGTCACTTTGCTTAATTGGGATACAGTATTTTCAAATGATGAATGGAGATCGCTTTTCAGAGCAAGTCAGGTCGTGTAGCAGAGTGCAGTGAATATGTGATTACGCTGTGACTTGCGTACATTGTGTAAACCATGTTGAAACCAAACATTGACTCGTATTTTAAATTATGTATTTAACATTTAATCATGTGATGTGATTTCATTATTTTTCTTTTCATTAAGAATAAAAAAAAAGTGTGACTAAGGTCATCTCAACTGCCTCTTGTTCAATTGGGACAGCTGCTTATTCGGGATATTTTTCCTTCTCCCAAGGCGTCCTGATAAACTGGCGCAGACTGTAATAGAAAAGCATTGCAATCTGTTTGGTCAAACAAGAATGTTTTTATTTTTGTTTGTTGCCTTGGATACAGATACAGGGAAGCTATATGTCTTCCTTATTTGATTGAAATAATAAAATGATCACAGGAGAAAGCAGCAGTAAGTAATGTTGCAGATGCATTTAGTCATCATAAAAGTGATGAACTATGCAACTATGCACTGGCCCTTCCAAGTATAAAAGCACAGATCTGACCTGTGCTCCCCATTTGATAGTAAATAGCACTCTCACGCCACACTACCGTATGTGGTGGTTATGTCTGAGAACTAATTAATACTTCCGCACCACCCAGCCTGTAATCAGGTATATGTCTGGAAACTGAATGTTGACAGGAAAATGTTGACAGGAAAAAAGTGTATTGGCAGTTAATGAGCTTTGATCTTCCTACATAGCCTATCCAAGCACCACACTGCCAAATGTATGTGTGTTCTTGAGTTATTGTGTACTGTTTGTAACAGGATAAACTCCACCAGTCCCTGTGTATTGCTATATGGTTATACAACACACACATAAAACTCAGGGGGTCCTCTCTAGGGTGCTGCTGGTGTTTTCTAATCATTTCCATACTGCAAGATCTCATTTAGAAATTCGAGAAAGGACGGCTCAGTCAAAAGCCATTCTCTCAAACTTCATTCAAGATCAAAGCTCAACGGGTTCCTTCCCGTCACCCTCTGAATGTTTAAATGTCACCCAGGACAACCTGGGATATTTATTAAAGAAAATAGCTTCTGGCAGCTGCTCCAGCCAAGCTGCTGTTGAAGGAGTCAGACCAGCGGTGCTGAGGAGACAAAGAAAACTATGCTGTGCCATCTACCGTCAACAAAGGGAATGAGCAGGGCTGCACTGGCAGGGAGCAATCTGACTATCCCAATTGAATAGAGACTACTGCAGTATTATTGTCACAAACGCTAAGGTATCTAAGTACCATTCCAAGGTATATTTATTTTCATTCATTTATTTATGTATTTATTTATAGACAAGTATAATATATTGTAGCAAATTACTGTGGTGGATGAAAGAATTAGGAGTCAGAGTTGAAAATGAACATGTGTTTTTATTCACCATACACACTGGTCAGGAACCAACAACATACTACAACCCCAACCAGGCCACCGCTCTCCTACTGTATATGCAGCTCATGCAGACCTGGGCAATCAGACATTAAATAATAAACAAAGTCATACATTTATGTAAATTAAGCACAGAAAACAGATGCTGATATAGACATAGCTCAACCAATAAGAACTAACACTCTCAGTCCACAGTCCAGGGGCCAGGCCCTGCTGCTGCTGCTGTCCGCCACTCCATTACAATATTGATACTGCAAAAAAGTATATTATTGCTGTTTTTTATTTTTTTTGGCCAGCCACTTTAGAAGTCCAGCTGCAGAGCTATTGCTATTGTCCATTTGGAAAGGAAGAACCTAAATGCAGTTCTAGCACTATTTCTTCAGGAATTAGAAATAACCTTCTGAATAAAAAATACAGACTGATTTAAGTGTTTTACACATGTATCATAGAATTGAGATATTGGAGCATGCATTACATTATGATAGAATGGTTCGAATTTTAGGTCAGTTCAGATTACCAGAGTTCGGTAAGAGATCACTACAATTATGAAAACGGAATCACAGGACCCACACTGTGGTGCATTACGTTTGCATTTTCTGGCACTTTTTCTGATAATAAATATAAATTAAACAATTCTGTATTTGTTTTTCTTCTGCCTTGCTTCCAGCAACTTTTAAATTGCAACCCTCAAAACGACGACGAGCACAACCATGCCTGATATATATATAAAAAAAAAAAAAAGTAATTGCTTTATCTCAGTTATAAAAATTGTTATTAATTCAAAGGCCTCTAGTCTGAATAACATCATTAGTGATCTGCTGTGAATACTGGCCTGTAACAAATTACAGCTTTGCCTACATTTATAATAGCGCATACCAGCCTAATGTGTCTCCTTCACCTGCTGGCCAAGCACCTTGGTACCCCTGGACCAGCTAATTAGAGACAGACAAAGCCAGAAGTGGACATTAAATAATTTTTTTCTTGCTTCAGAAATAATGATGCCAGGGCCTCAGGCAGCACTGAGAGATTGAAACATATCTGGTAGTTTGAAATAAGCACACATGACAAAATAATCTTCAGTCTTTCTAATTAACTCTTTGCTCACTGTAAACCAAAGGTCTGAGGACTTTCCTCTTGTTGTATTCGGCAATGTGGTCTCAGGTTTCCAGAATCGCAGTGGATTACTGGAGACCCGCAAAGAGCCTTCTTATTGCAGTGGCTAATGTCACCTGTACTTGTGGATTTTATTTTTAATAAACATTTTCCAACACGGTACAATTTTGACATGCTGTAACATACTGTAATTTTGCTTCACAGCACAACATGGACTGCACAGTTTAAATGAACTGCCTTGATTGTTACTGCTTGACAGGTGTTAATTGATATCCGTCATGTAAAGGAAAGTTGCCAGACACAATCTTGATTCCATTTTTGTTGGGAGCTAACTGCATGCTTGGTAAATATTCCTGTATGCCTACCAGAACCATAGCTTTACCTGAACAATTGCTATATTTTAGATTCGAAACCAAAACAGAAAAAAAAAAAAAAACTAACAACACCTTACCAAGAAAGCAGAGTTTAGGAAATCAGCAAAGTTATTATTCAGAAATCTTCAGAATAAAAGCTGCAGATTTATTTAGATAATTCTACACAGAAAATACTTGATGGATCCAGTGCTGATAATACCCACTACAGTATATGAAATCTATATATGTATACTGTGTAAGAGACCATCTTTGCAATGTAACAGCTTTGAAGTGAAAAGATAAATCTTTATTGGTCTCTGCTACTAAGCTAATGTCCAGTTATATTTGATCTCACTGTCATCCGCATGTCTGTGATGAGGTCAATTTATCTTCTGCTCATTTTATTGAAACAATGTAACAAAACAAGGGATTTTAAGTAAGATGAGAGCCTAACACCATCCTTTATGCTGCAGCAATTTACTGCTTGCTGTGTAAAGTTAAAGAGAACATTCAAATGTAATATGATTTTTTTTCTCTTGTACCTACATCCTCTGTTGGCATACCCAAATACAGTATTGTAACTTTAAACACTACATTTAACAAATCTGTTCATTAAAAAATAAAAATACATATTTTTTTTAATTACAAAGAGTTCTATAACAGTAGGAATAATAATGTGCCAGTCAATGTGGTACATGATGAATCTAAGGCACTTGAAAACCACTAAATTATATAGTCCTCAACAGCAATGATTATTTTAGTGCGAAATGGATTACCAAATAAGACAAAGAAAAGAGAAAACAAGAGGCTTTTGAATCTTGAGAATGACAGTACCATTCAATCTTGCAAGGACTTGTGAGTAAACCATGAGAGAACAGCAGTAGGGTTTAATATAATTTCAGGTTAATCACTTTTCACGCTGTTTCTTAAGGGTATAACTTATGACAACTATTTGCTGTCTGCTGGCATAAAAACTGTGGATTTACCCCGAGAATTCATTAAAAACAATAATGATGGCATACATTGCTTTTTAGGGATATGAATGATGTGATTGAAAAGGATCCTTAGAAGGTCCTGGGTGGCACAGTGGCCTTAAGAGCCAGTATTCCTCCTGCTTTGATTAATTGTAACGTGGGTTTTAGTGATACACATTATACGGTATGAAGTTACATTTAAAATTCAATTAAACATGTCAAGCCCTGGGATAATTTAAATTTCACTGTGTTTATTCAAGATATAGCAATCTCTATTGCAAAAACTTAATTTCGCATACCATTAATATTCTCCTGTGCCATCATAGTAAGAACCCTTACTGAAAATAACTTTTAAGTAACTGCATTGATTCAACCAAATGTCTACATTAGCACACTACACATCAGTAGCAAAATAACCATTGTAGAAAAATCCACTATATTAGCAGACCTGCTATTTACCTATTGTTAATAAATAATGTACTGCTTGGTTTAGACAGACAGCCTTAGGCAGTAAATACAGTAAAAGTACCATACCGTTTAATAAATGTAATAGAACTAAGGAGGTCCAAAACATAAAACAGCACACACATTATTTTTTCTGGACTATGTTGACATTTAATTAAACTTTTCCAAAGCCTCTGTACTGTTTATATATTTTAAATGCATGGCTGTGGACAAAATACACTTATTTTAAAGCAGTAGTATGTTCTGTTGGTAGTCTTGATTGAATAATGCCATACAACATGGACAGTGTTCCGTCACTGGCTTCTCAGATGCATGCATGTGTTTGCAGGACAAAGCCAGACATTCCGCCTTCGCCATGTGTTCACAGGGGATCGCAGCCAAGGATTGGTCAGCTGCAGTTCTTTGACTGGCTGGTGGGCGTGTCCCGACGGAACTCTTGCAATAGGAAGAAGCACACACCTGGGCTGACAGTCGGAACCCACACACTCTTTCACAACTGGTCATAAAGAAGAGCTTTATTTTTTGGATTGAATCTGGAATGTGCTTGAAAAAAGTCACGTGTTAAATATCTCCACACCTGCATTAGAATTGTATTTTGTTATTTTTTAAAGATCATTTTAGTGCTTATTCTTAAAAGTTTAGTAACTTAACAAAAATGTGGAAAAGAAAAGACAAAAATAAGGCAATACCCCTTTAATTTGGAGGGTAAGGTTCTTGGCCTTTACAGAATGTTCGCATTTATTATCATCACCGGGAATCATCTGTTTTCAAAGGGACATTATTCTGACTGGAGTGTCAGAAATTATAATAGAAGCTGCCTATCTGAGGGGAGCTGTCATCTGGTTCAATCATTCTCAATGACAGCTTAGCCATCTGCACAAAATGAGGAACAAACCTCCTCCGGATCACTCTGCACAGAGTTTTTGGCCTCTTCCCAAACTCACATTTTTAAGCCCAGTGTGAAGCTTGTATGACTATTATAAAGCACGACAATCTAAATACATATTACAATACCTCCAATGTGTGGTAGGAGGGGGTAAGAGAGCCATTCTACGGCCAGAAGTTTAGCATCGCCCTATAGAATTAACAAATGCTACTTCGTAAAGTTGAATGAAACCTGTTTAATAATGTTACATTAACATATTGAATTACATACCACTTTGTAGTTTTTCATATACTTAACGAAAAACTGACAAAAATTGAAAAATGTGACATTTCAAAATGTACTGTACTATTATGGCTTTTGGGTTTTTTTAAACAATGTCTCTAACCTAAAATTGTAGGTGATGCAAAATTTAAAGCAGTTTTGGAATGTGAACTACTGTACTATGGAACCACCAAACTAATTTTCATTGTTATCTCAGATGGATGTGAAATACAACTGAAAACATGCATGTGCTGGTAATGTCATATATACAGGAGACGTGAGACTCAAAAAAGGGCACCATGGCGATGAATCGATTAACATTTAATTGAGGCTTGCAAAATAAAATCATTTAATTTATGATCTTTAGTTCAAACCCACATCACAAAAGACCCTGGGGTACAAATCGTTTTTAAAATGGGTGCTAAACTGTTTTGAAAGTTTAGCACCACAGAGCTTACTGGTGCTAAATTATCAAACCCCGCCCTAATCAGCCCCCCCCCCCCCTCCCCCGTGTTAATGGCCATGGGCATTTGTTTTATGTGAAAATGAGAGTACATGGAAAGCACAGTGAGCGAGAGCACACAGTGCATACAGTTTATTATGCTTGTTGAGAAAAAAAAAACACTGTATAAGCAAGTGTATATATATATATATATATATATATATATATATATATATATATATATATACTGTATATATATACAGTATGTATGCAATAAGGCCCGACAGGGTGTCTGTATACGTCGAATATACGGATGCCTTGGGGCGTTGTGAGGCACGAGACGAAGTCAAGTGCTTCCAACCCCCGAGAAGTCTGTAAATTGTTCTTCATCCAAATTGGCATGTCTACTTAATACTTTGGGATTTTTTGCAGGTAATTGTCACTCAGTTTCATAGTTACAGCTGTATATCTGTAACTGTAAAAGCAAGATGGCTACTGCCTGATACTTTAAAATTATGTGAGGCAGCGCAGTGATTTAGAATATGTGAATAAGGCTCCAACTGTCAATATCCATCCAATATACGGACAGCTGGAACCTTGCTGGAACCTTGCACGTTTCATTGCCAGCCCTGGATTATATATATATTTGTCCATGCACTTGGGGGGCACGTAGGTCCACGGATGTGTGAAATCCACAGATAAATAAGGTGTCATTGCGTGTGACTAGAATGCATAAATAAAATACAGAAACTAGAGCCCCTTTCACAATGGCATGCCTTACCCAGAGCAGGACCTGGTGTCATAAGGGTTGGGTACGCGATTTCACACTGCTTTTGATAAAGCAGGGTTGACTTGGTTGACAGATGCAAGTAAACAATGCGTGTATCAATGCCCCGGAATCAGCTTGTTACTGATGCTTCCATCCAAGCTTCTCTGGATTGAACCGTCGGCACAAATGTTGAAATATTCCTTGCGGAAGTGAAACCTTCATGCAGACGTGTCTGTTTGTTATTGTATTTTTTTTCAAGCATTTTGTCTCGCTCAACCCGGGTCAAAGCGTGTAGACCAACATCCTGAGGTGGGTCGCTGGGACCCAGGTATGACCCAGGTACGTGGTTTCACACTACGCGGGATTGTGACCCGGGTATCCAGGACCCAGGTAGGAGTGCCAGTGTGAAAGGGATTTAGTAATGTAAACTAAATTAGCGTTTACTGGAGATGTATGGAATATATATATTACAAGGACAGAAGAATGTTTTAAAATTATTTTACACCTCCAACCCTGTTTCCCTGCTTTTTATGTTACCAAAAAAATAAAAAATAAAAACACTAATAAAAAAATATATTCTATAAAAAAAATAAAAATACTACAAAGCTACAAGATCATAAGACATTTTATGATGGGAATAAGTTATTCACCCCATCAGAGCTCACAATTTCCCTGTAAACAAAGTTGTGTGGCTAGCAGCTAGAAATATCACAATGTATTATCACTAATGTATTCCACGCATTAATATTAAATAATGGTAGCTGTTGCTAGTTTTCTGGGATTTCAGACAAAAAATACAATTCTATTGATTTTGTAACTTTAAAACTAAATAAACAAACCTGTTGTGTAATTTAAACTTGTCTTACATTTAAACAAAATACGTACCAACAGAAGTGTTTTTTTTTTATTTTTCGGAACAGCTTTTTTAAATAATTCACTGCTGCAAGTCGCTCTTTTGAACCATGACCAAGTCCATCATAGTCTTTTGTTTCATTGAGGCAAAATATGTTTGCTGTGCTTCACTAAGTAACTGCCTCAGGCGAACTAATTTTACAGAATCCTTCTGCTGTTCATACCAAGACATGGATCCTGGCATCTGTAGCGCTGCTGTCTTGGCGTCGACTCCTCCCTCTTCCATTTGCTGCAGCTAACACACAATCAGTGCTTCAGCACCTCAACGGGGGTGACCGTTATGAGCTGCTGTGACAAAAGGCTTTTAAACAGCAGGGGAGTCAAGCCCTAAAGAGAGCAATCCATGACACTCATATCTGCCTCCCATCTCAGGGACATGCGGCGACTGCTAAACGCTCTGATGGAAATCTTGGTTGATTGATAACAAATCTCTCCTCCTGGATACCCTCTCTGGGTTTCAAAACACAAGGTCCTTTGAAAGTACTGCGGCCCCCAGCGAGACGTCAAACTGGGAGGGCTGGTTTGTTATCTGCGCAGGCAAGAAGGGAGTTAAGGGGGTGCATTTACTCTTTAAAGCCACCTTTGCCAGCAACTCCTTAAGAAACAGTCAAGTCTGCGGAGAATAAAGGTAGTCGGATCCATACAGTATATACTGTACAACAAAAGCACAACTCTTGGGAAAGTGCAGCACATTAGTACAACAGCAGAGTGTAACCAGACTGACACTGGGACCAGTTGTAGTACAGTCTAACAATGAAGTATGTTGTATTCTGTACCAATTTGGCGCAGTCTAACTGCAGTCTCATTGTTTTTCATAATCAGACTAACATCCCTTTCTTTCTTGCTCTCTCAATATGAAAATATAAAAATGTGGCCTCTAAATAAGTTTATTTAATTGAGGGGAACAAACAAAATGATTTATCCACATTTGATGGGCTAGCGAAATTCAGCCCAAAAAAATCCAAATTCAAATAATGTTTTAGCAGAATCTGCATGTCGTCTGAAATGTATTTCTGTTGTATTATTATTATTATTATTATTATTATTATTATTATTATTATTATTATAATAGGATAGGAACAATGTCTTTGAAACTGTCTGTTTATAATGACATCTTGTGATTCTTTACAATATGCCTTTTATAATACCTATAACAAGCTCTAGTAGTATCCGAGTTCCTAACAGATAGCGACTTGCTTAAGGGCCATGTAGTTGGAGATTCACACTCAGCTTCCACTTGTTAAATTGGTGCTGTGACTTTGATGTTGTTAGTAACAGCTTGTGCCAGGTGATGTAGCTCTGTTTTGGATAATGCTGCCCCTTGCAGGCAGGTTATTTTCAGAACCTGCAGAGCCTGGTTACCATTGAAAATGAAAACTTGCCCTCAAACGTCTTTTTTTTTTCACCTGGTTTAAAAAAGGGATTGATTGGTTGAGGCAATATATAGGTGTTATTAACGGCTTATGATAACTCATATTATATTACTTAGTTGTCTGGGTCTAGTTTAAAACTAGAGACTGGAGTAAAAGCTTTGAAAGATTGGTAACAAACAATACAAAAAAATTTGTAGGATTGGACAATTATCGATTGTTGGCTAAAAATGATCCTGATAATCACTTAAATCATGTTTAAGCTCCAATGAATTGTGGCTTTCTCCCTAGTTAGTTGTTGCTCTTCTCTTTTTCTTTGGCCTGCGTTTAGCTTTTTAATATAAAGCCATACCACTGTTCTCTCTCACAGTAGAGTAATTGTTCACCCCCCACCCCCACCCTCTTATGGACAAATTGGTTGTCTACAGTATCAGAGAGGAACAGAACTCTGTAGCAGGGCAGTTGATATTTATTAGCTGTAATGCTTCTGTGACATCACTGGTGATGGTGTCTTATAATGAAGGATGCTGTAGGTGTTAATATAGTTTATAAAAAAATGTATTAATAATTATATACACAGTTACAGGATAGGAGGAATACAGTATATCTATGACGCACGTCTTTCAGTGACTAACACAGCAACTCTGCCCCTTGAATATGAAATGTATCCAGTAAAGTGTCCTCCAGAACTACTCTACTCAGGCATATTGGTTCTGGATAGAATAGTGCTGTGCCTGTCATCACATTAGCTTTAGATTGCTGTAAGACACATGATTATCACTGATAATACAATTTTCTATAATTATTTTCCAGCACAATATATAAAATAAATTATCAATAATATTAAGATTATTCTTTTTTCTGTATGTGTATAAGAAATTCTTATGACACCAAGAACCTCTAATTCCACACTTGAGCCTTGTCTCCTGCATCCTCGTATTGTCAATGTATTTTCTCATTTTGCTTGAGAGATCAACTACCAAAGCTCATCAGCGACGAGCAGTGTCCTGGGTTCAATTCAAATAAGCACTGCTAATATTTCTTTGCCACAGAAATAAAATCTTTAATTTGTCTGGTGTCGGACAACATTCCAGAAATCATTTTTTTTCCATTTGCTATTCAAAGAAGAAAAAATCCATTAATAAAGAAACAAATACTTTTTTAAAACAGTTCTAAAGTGGTTCGATCTGATCTCATCTGCGCTGCATCTCTTCCTTTACTGTTCTCACTCTGTATTTAAAAAATATAATAGCCTGAAGAAAATACAGCTGGAAGTAGATATTTATCAAGGTGATCGCCTGATTCTTTTTTGCTTGTTTAACAGTTTTGATGTTGTTGTTGTTTTTCTTTCCTTTGAATCCACACAGCTAAGCACATTTTCAGGGATATATATTCCCTGTGACAGATGAGCTGCGGAATCAGCAGGAGTAAGGGTACAGTTCTCAGCTGTTGTTTGTGCATTCATGCAAGTGCTCCCCCACTAAAAAGACACAACTTATCAACCCCTTAATAAATCATTATGATTCAATGTTAAATACATAATTACTGTTTTTTTTTAATTTTTTTTTTACATTAAATAAAAAAGAATGAAATCACATCTTATCACAAGGCGAGGAACCTATGATGTTGACACACCAACTTTCTTTGCAACAGCAGCCTGAGAAACCACAGGAGCCTCCAGTTCCTTCAAGAGTTCAATGTGGTTTACGCAAGTCACCGCGTAATCACGTACTCACTGCACTGTGCTACGCGAACCTGTCTTGCTCTGAAAAGCGATCTCCTTTAATCATTTGAAAATACTGTATCCCAATTAAAACTAAGTGATGTCTCAATTAAACGACATAAAGAGCATTGGGAAGAACAGTCACTCAGAGTTGTATCCCATTTAGCAGAAATCTTGATGACACCGTGTAACAATTTTTTTTTTTTTTTTGGTTCCTGGGTAGTAAGTGTTATTTCCTAATTGCTTATGCCTCAAAAGTATAGAAAATGGCTATTATTCCCCACAAACTTTGCTTTTGTGACCAGAACAGTGATATTTACCTATTTTCCCGAACATTCCAGATAGATTCAGTGCTGAGTAAACTTGGAGTAACTTTCTAGAACTTTGCAGTAATATAAATAGTAGTATAAATACAGGGGCCTTAAGCCCACCAGTTCAGTTTAGTTCCAGCTGCCTAAGTGGATACATAGCTGCATTTTTCTGAGATGGCATCAAGGTCATAGGAGACTTCAAAATGGTGGCATTCCTGATGGGTCTCCAAGGCGGTTTTATCAAGTTTCCCTGTTATCTTTGCCTTTGGGACAGCAGGGACACCAAGGCGCACTACCACAGGCGGGACTGGCCACAGCGGACCGAGTTCTCTGTGGGGAGGAACAACGTCAAGTGGGAGCCACTGGTGGACCCCCGGAAGGTGCTGATGCCACCACTGCACATCAAATTGGGCCTTATGAAACAATCTGTCAGAGCTCTAGATAAGGAGTCGGCAGCCTTCAAGTACCTTCAAGACTTCTTCCCTAAGCTGTCTGAGGCAAAGGTCAAAGCCGGTGTCTTTGTTGGACCACAGATAAAGAAGATACTGGAGTGCAATGAATTCCCCAAGAAGCTCACTAGTAAGGAGAAAGCGGCTTGGAACAGATTTGTCGCAGTGTTTCGGGGCTTCCTGGGCAATCACAAGGCCGAAAACTATGTGGAGCTGGTTGAGACTCTGGTGAAGAACTACGGCACAATGGGCTGTAGGATGTCCCTCAAAGTCCATATCCTTGATGCTCATCTTGATAAATTCAAGGAGAACATGGGAGCGTACTCGGAGGAGCAAGGCGAGCGCTTCCACCAGGATACACTGGACTTTGAACGCCGCTACCAAGGACAGTATAACGAGAACATGATGGGAAACTACATTTGGGGGCTGATTTGTGAAAGTGATTTACAGTATAATCGTAAATCTCGAAAAACTACTCACTTCTAAATACATGTTAATTTGGATTCATAGTTTTTTTTTTCTGACTTTATATGAACAAAAAGACACAAATTTGCCCGTTTTCTCATTGGAAATAGGTACATTTCAAAATATCACTGTCCTGGTCACAAAAGCAAAGTTTGGGGGGAATAATAGACATTTTCTATACTTTTGAGGCATAAGCAATTAGGAAATAACACTTACTACCCCGGAACAAAAATTGTGTTGCATAGTGTTATTAGTATCCCGATCAGGCGGCACAGACTGTATAAACCACTCATCTAAGATTCTCTATGGTATGCTGCTAAAGGATCCAGGGTCATTTGAGTAGCAGCTATTTAAATAGTAATTTAGAATGCACAAGTCCTGCATTACAGTATTATTTACATACAACGCATTAACATGCAGCAACCTGTTTTATGTTATTACTTAAGCAATAGCACTACCACTTAGTGCCTTCATCATCACATGCCTGAACGCATTACTGAGAAGACTGTAATTACTATTGGGGGCATCTTATTAACTCAGTCCTATCTTCTCCAGATATTGTTCATTCATGCTTCTCATAATATTAAGAAAAAGTGAAAAAGAAAAAGCCAGTGTGCATCACTGTGATTAAAAATTATACAAAAGAATACACTAATTAGGAAGTTTTCTAAATACATTTCAAAATTTGAAATAAAACATTGAGTTTGATCCAAACAGCCTCCTGGTAACCTGTCCCATTGTTTCCATTGTTCCTCGGTCCGGTTGTCTTAAAAAATACAAAACCCAGCCCTCCACCCCTGTTGTACAATACAGCGTAGTGTTCTTTGTTGTGTATTTAGAGGTTATGGGCTTATGTCCTTTAAAAAGTATCTTGATTGGGGAAAGTCATATAAACAATTCCACAGTCTGGATAATAGAGGTTTCACAAAATCCATAAATATAAAGCAGTTATGTTTTTAATTTCTAAAGAAAAAGGACACAAGTAGCTAAACATGGCCTAGTTTAAACTGTATTAAACAGTATGGCTGCATCACTGATCACTGCCCTTTGTAGTAGCCATGTTGAATGTATTCATGAGTCTGAAACATGCAGAGACTTTTCTCACAAACTGTCACTAGATGGCATCTTGATATCATGCTAAATTAGTTTCTTTTGGAGGTATCTGTCACATATTGCCTTGCAGCACTGCTATGCACTGTGCCATTGAGGGCATAAATGATTTGCCAATAAGTTACAAGCTGGAAATGTATTATGTGGTAAGTCAGAGTCTTTTGGGGACTGAACATGGCACCTCTACATGCATATAACAATACCTAAAAACTATTCTCTTACATTCTTTGTCAAGATAGCCTCATGTTTCTTTACCAAGCAATCTACATATGTTTTAGTCCAATTTCTGCACTTGCAACTAAGAATTGCTCAATTTTGTATACTAAAAAATAAAAAATAGAATACCTGTATACTAAATATGCTGTGTTGAAATCAAAAGGTTTTGAATGCAATTCCAAAGCCAGGAGGGGAAGCAATCTTTTATGATTGCAGACTTGCTGACTCATAATAATACACTTCCCATATCGTGATTCATTTCACGATTTGTGATGCACAAACTGAAAAGAGTTGAAAAATGTCCAAAAGCTCTAGAAAATTACAGAGCTCAGGCATTCAAATTTCAGGACAAAATGCCTTGGAAAATCTACTGGAATTACAAACAGTGTTTATTTTCTGTGGAAAAGAAAGAAAAAGACAACAAATCAATATTTCTTAAGTCTGTTCTACTTAGCCTCCAGGTTTTTATGTATTTATTTATTTATTTATTACAGTTCTTTAGCTTAATGATATACTTTTGTGAATTGGTGAAACGTTAATACAGCAACAGCTTAAAAAGTCCATTAAACCTAATTTCAATGATATGGCCTTGTTATTCTGAATTTAGAATCTTTATTTTATTGAACATTTTAAACTGCCATTTTTTATTTCATAGGTTACTTTAAAATAACTTACATGTAACACAAAACTACCTAATACGAAAGGGAAAAAACATGTTACACATACATTTTTAAAGACTCTTTGGGGGGGGGGGGGGGGGCAGGGTTGGACGACAACTGTTCCTGACAGGAGGAGACTGTGGTATTGATTGGTTGGTCAATTAGCCAATCAATTATTCAATTTCATTAATTAAGTCAACCTGCATAATAAGCTCAGGCTTTAGGGACAGCTTGTGTTGCGAGCTGGTTTTGTAGTTGTGAGTAATACAAGTATTAGATCTTGAAGGCAGAGTTCTGAAGCTTGAGAGCATGTGTGTATCTGTGTGTCTACTTTAAATACCTGTTTTACTGAGCTGAGACTGTGACTTTTGTGTTTGCTTATTGTCTGCAAATAAAGTTTAGAAAATCCCTGAACTCTTAATTCCTTGTTTTGTAGGAATGCTTCTAAATTACAATTTCAAGCTCTATAGCTCTGTGGCAGGGCAGAAGAGCCCTGTCTGTAAAATCACTGTCTGTTGGGATTGAGTAGTCCACGGGAGGGATGTCATGAAAAACGACATATCACAGAAGCCTCTAGGGTTGAAGGGGAAACACCTGGGTGTATTTTACAGCCTGTGACAAAGCCCTGCTTGTGGGAACCCAACCCTAAAATGTAAAATTCCATGAAGAGCACTATTTATTCTGGCTTCATCTACTGCAAAAGTAGATAAACCCGGTTGAGCTTTACAAGGCAGTCCTCTTGAGTTATGTTTTGTAGGAACACTCAATCTCTTGTCATAAGGGCCAGAAATCTGCCTTTCACTGTGGATAAGGCTATAAGAAGCCAGGTCCTGCTCCTATAACAAGAAGAAAATAAAAGTGGCCTTATGTCAATTCTATAACTCTCAGGCCCCCGGCACCTGTGAATGAAAAATAAATCCCAGCCCCTTGCTCCCAGACATTGTTAAAAACTCTTGCAACCCCTTGGGCCTTGCAATCGATGTAGGTAAAATCCGTCTTCATGGAACTCTGCTACTTTCTAGCATTTCATTTGGCAGGCTAGGACTTCCATTACCATGTAAAATGTATCAGCTGGCAAAAATGAGAAGTATTAATCTCCCCTTGGTGTGTCATAAAATAAAGAAATCAATTTCAAGGTCAATTTAGTCTAAATAACACCTGCTGCCCTGTTTGCTACATCTACACTCATTTGAGGCACTGATCCTCTGCACTGTGTAAGTGTCTGTACAGAGCAGATAAAGTACCACAATATGAATTATTAAAAGGAAAGCTTTTCTCACGTGTATACCCTTATTGGGAAAGTTGTATTGCATGCACTTCAAAATACAGGTAAAATATACGACATGAAGCAGCAATGCAGTTGCCATTTACTAATATTTATATCAATCACTTAACAAGTAATGTAATTCTGTCATAGTGACAGAATTAACAAAGCTATAATGTTGTTGTAAACCAGGGACGGCTGGTTAACAGTTTTTGCTTGCTCGCCGAACTCCTCAGTCTCTTATTAATTGAGTTGCGCTTCCCCTCTTCTGGGTGATGTGTGTTTCATTTCACGTGACACTGGCACATCAACAATGCCAATGTTTAATGGGCTGAAGCCAGGCTGTGCTTGCTCAGAAATGCGAGCGCCCAAATCCGCCTTGCACATGCGCAGTAGCAGCCAGCCATCAGCCAGGACTGGCTCTGATTGGCTTAAAAATGTCTAGATGGAGCACAGTCGGTTAGCGAACATGGTGATCAGGTGATCAGCGCGCATGGAATCAATGCATGTCTAAGGGTTACTTTGATGAACCTATACCCCACCAGGATATGTCAACTCATTATTCTTTGGGGTAATCTTATAATAACCACAGATAGACGGTTGAAGCAATCTTGGGTGATTCTCCAGTGATCTAAAAATACTTTGTCTTACCACCTTGAGACACAAGCTAATTCTTATTGGGTGAGAAACCTTCATAGGAATACAGGTTGCTGAAGGATGTGTTTCAGAAAGGACGTCTCCTAGATCTCAACCAGTTCTCCTGCATGATGTTAGGAAACAGTGTGCTGTTATAGGTTTTGTATATCCAGTTTCCAAACCCCAGCCCCTGACTACTTGGATAATGTTTACATATTGGCGTCCAGCTGAAATTCCCTACCCTTACAAATTAAAAGAGGACACCAGTTCTCCAACCGTTTTATTAAAAAATATAATTGTTTGTAGTGAAGAAGATACAATCGCTTCTACTAGTTCTAGTCATCTCTCCCCACAGATGACTATGTATTAAAAATTAATGTATGTAGGCCCCCTGCAAATTTTAATAGGTTATTAAAATAAGGCAGCATTGTGAGCATCTGGCTTTTGATGCAGAACAGAAAATAACTTTAGTGGGCCACAGAGGCTACAATTCTACTGCCTAATTAGCCTTGGTTTCGAGAGTAATGGGTTGTAATGGCGGCAGCTATTTAAAGAAATAGCTTATTTGCTGTTATCAATATACCCATTGATCCATGGGACTGCAAAGCGCAGTGTGGGAAAACAAGTGAGTTATGTATTTCATTTATCTCCATCAAAAGCTCTGAAGTGTAATATATGCAATCAGATGGCGTTACAAAAATGAAAAAAAATAAAATACCCTGATACAGAATAATGCAAATGAGCAATTAGTACAAAACCTGAAGCTTCAATAGGTCTTTGAAAGAGCTGAATCTATAAAGATGATGCAAAATATTTGATGGCCTTTTTTATGACGTGTTTGCCCAACCTTGTCCAAATGACACTCAAATAAGCAACAGAGGTCCCGTTTAATAGGTCTGTAGAACGGGGCTCGTCATAACTGTTCTCCGGTTCAACACTGAATATGCAGATGATTCTAATACTGTACAAATATGACCAATTAACTCTAATCTAAGGCTCTCTTTCTTCCCACCTTTTCTGATATATGGCTACCATATCCTCTCTTGTTAATACTAAGGGCCTCATTTACTAAGCGTCGGTAATTTGGCCAGAATTGCGGGAGGAAAATTGAAAATTGAAAATTGGTATTCCCTAAAGTGTCACACCCTAGGAAGTGGCCGCCTTGCTGTACCCAAAAAAGATGGCAGCTTTTGCCCCATCCTAGACCTGAGGCTTCTCAATAGGTTCTTAAAAGAAAGGAGATTCCAGATGCTGACTCACCGTCACATTCTCCAGTCAGTCCGGCTGGGCAACTGGTTCACCACTGTGGACTTAAGGATGCCTACTTCATGTTCCCATTCGTCCAGAGCAAAGGAAGTATATATGCTTCACTTTTCTGGGAAGCGTTTTCGAGTTCGCTGTGCTGCCATTCAGCCTCTCCCTAGCTGGTCGGACCGCTGGATGTCCCTGCATATAAACATGCTGGAGCTGCAGGAGGTCTCCCTTGCTCTCCGCCATTTCCTCCCAGTGCTAAGAGGTACACATGTGTTGGTCAGGACAGACAACAGTGACAGCTCTGGTATACTATCTCATAGTCATGTTGGTGGTCGTCTTTGAATTGAAATGGAACGTTAGGTTACTTACCGTAACCCTGGTTCCCTGAAAGAGAAGACGACCACCAACCAAGAGGTCGCATCGGTCGCCCTCACGGGTTCGATGGAAAAAGAGAAATGGCTTCCTCAGGATGACGGTTTTAATCCCTCAGTGGGCGGGACCGAGTGCGTCATCCTAGGAAGGGGCCTGTGGCAGGGCGGAAGCCCTACACCTGGGAAATATGTAGTTTTATTGTATATCTTTGCAGCATTTGTTGTAAATCGATTTAATTAATTGTTTAACTGATGTTGCGCTCTGCCGTGCGCAACATCTGTCTGCATGGAGCAGCAGCTGAAAGCAATGAGCTGTTCCAGCAGGCAGGTGGGCGTGTCTCGGCAGAGCGTTAGTATAAAAACATAGAGATCACTGTGATCGGGGCTGCTGCAAGGCCTGCCGTTTTCACGACACTTTTGATTTATAGTTTGTTGTATTGTGTTTTATTTTGAGTGTTTGTACAGTCATGTATCGTCCTCTGTGCGCTACCATCGCTGGTAGCATCACATGACATTATTGTTTATTTTTTGTTTATGTTTATTGATTAAATCCTGTGCACCTGTGTTGGCGTATCAACGTCAATCTCTATCTCAGTCTCGTCTGTGTTCTCCTCGGCCGCCTGAGGCAAGTTACCAGGACTCTCACAGGGCCTATCGGCAGTTCTGGTATAAAGAGTTCAGTAATACCCACCCAATGGGCAGGGATATACCATAGGTAACCAAACGTTCTTATTATTCAAATAAATTAAATAAAATGTGCAGTGCAAACATTTTTAAAGCACGGCACTGGTTTATAACAAACTCGAAAAAACAGTATTGCATTGATTTTCATGTATAACATTGCCTACCAGAATGTACCACCTTAAATATTATTTTCTGCCGATCCACTGTGAAAAAGACAATGAGAGGAAACCCAAAAATGCACAGCACAGCCCTACACATGAGCATAAATCTTGTTTTCAAATCTATGGTACCTTTCCTTTAGAGCATGTATAAATATTAATACCTGGGCATAAGCAATATTAATCTCTTCCGCAAGTGAATCCCTCTTGTCTCGTTCTGTTTAATTTGTTCTGTTTTTTTCCACCTGCTGTGACGAACATATCTGACATTTCTCTTATTATATTATTATAGAAATAATAGAATGCAATGTAATTCTGTGTTGTCGATATAATCACTGGACAATGATGAACTATCAATCAAAAATGAATGAATGCCACTGAGCCTTGAGACTCTGAGTTCAAGCAATTACATCACATAGCAAAGAAAGATGTTTGAAAAAACATATTTTATTTATTTGTGAAGAAAACTGACCATCTTATATGCGATTATATTATGTGTCGCATTAACACCCTTACAGCTCATTGAAATAATGCTTCATTCCTCCTGAAAAGTGATGAAATTAAAAGCTATTTTATCATGTATACTTGCATGCCTTTGGTATGTCATAGAATAAAGCAAAGAAGCTGTGAAAAGAGATGAATTATTGCTTATTCTACAAAGATATTCTAAAATGGCCTGGACACATTTGTTGGTACCCCTTAGAAAAGATAATAAATAATTGGATTATAGTGATATTTCAAACTAATTAGTTTCTTTAATTAGTATCACACATGTCTCCAATCTTGTAATCAGTCATTCAGCCTATTTAAATGGAGAAAAGTAGTCACTGTGCTGTTTAGTATCATTGTGTGCACCACACTGAACATGGACCAGAGAAAGCAAAGGACAGAGTTGTCTGAGGAGATCAGAATGAAAATAATAGACAAGCATGGTAAAGGTAAAGGCTACAAGACCATCTCCAAGCAGCTTGATGTTCCTGTGACAACAGTTGCAAATATTATTAAGAAGTTTAAGGTCCATGGAACTGTAGCCAACCTCCCTGGGCGCGGCCGCAAGAGGAAAATCGACACCAGAGTGAACAGAAGGATAGTGCGAATGGTAGAAAAAGAACCAAGGATAACTGCCAAAGAGATACAAGCTGAACTCCAAGGTGAAGGTACGTCAGTTTCTGATCGCACCATCCGTCGCTTTTTGAGCGAAAGTGGGCTCCATGGAAGAAGACCCAGGAGGACTCCACTTTTGAAAGAAAAACATAAAAAAGCCAGACTGGAATTTGCTAAAATGCATATTGACAAGCCACAATCCTTCACATCAGCTCTATGTTCACAGACGAAAAAATGAAGCTTTCAAAGAAAAGAACACCATACCTACAGTGAAACATGGAGGAGGCTCGGTTATGTTTTGGGGCTGCTTTGCTGTGCCTGGCACAGGGTGCCTTGAATCTGTGCAGGGCACAATTAAATCTCAAGACTATCAAGGCATTCTGGAGCGAAACATACTGCCCAGTGTCAGAAAGCTCTGTCTCAGTCGAAGGTCATGGGTCCTTGTCACAAAGACGGCCGGAGTGGGTGGCGTCAGACCAGAAACAGGAACACAATAAACAGAGAGATGGGGTTTTGGTGAGGCTGAACGCGTGATCGCGTTCAGCATTTAATAAACAGACAGAAAATAAAAGGTTTGAAACAACAAAACACAGGACACGGCACTTGTAGCCAAAATAAAAGGACAAACAAAAACGGACTAGACAGACAAAACACGGTGAGCAGATTTAACTATTACTATTATTATTATTATCTTTACCTCCGTCTCCAATCCCGTTCTCCACTCACCGAACACCAACCCCGACTGAGTGAAACTGTGCATCTATATATACTGTTGTGCTGGGATTCAATTACTAATTAATTACTCACTTGAATCCCAGCACGTGAATTCATTACGTGCAACCCCGTGCCACACATTATACACATTTTATCTGCACGTGAAGTGATGTGCCATCCTCGTGCCTAAATATAATTATACACTTTAAATACACGTGAAACACAGACCCGTTTATATCCCGTGTACCAATCTATACACCAACATTAACATACGCACGCAACATACATACAAAACACACAAATGCACACAGGGGCGGGGCGCATTGCCACATATACCCCCCCTTGTGCGCAGCACACATGGCCTCAACGGCCACCTCCCCCCTTAAAAACCCAGCAGTCCAGGACAAAGTCTCGGGCTGGGAAGGGAGGCTTCAGTGGGCCCATGGCTGGCCATGCTGTCAGCACCCCTGCCGGTAGTGGCACGGCTGACAGCCTGTTGGTCCCGTCCTGCAGCGAAAAAGCTGCGGGGGCAGGTGGTCCCCCGACCTCCCCCTTCTTCGTAGCCGGCAGCTCCCTCCTGTGGGGCTCCGGCCACAAGAACTCCTGCAGCGAAAAAGCTGCAGTGGGAGCAGGTCTCCGGACCTCCCCCACGATCTCCGGCAGCGAAACTGCTGCTGGGGTTGGTGGTCTCCAGACCTCCTCCCCCTTCGTGGCCGGCAGCTCCCCTTTCTGGGGCTCCGGCCACCGTACTCCCTGCGGAGGTACGGGCAGCAGAGGCAGCTCCTGCTCCTCTGCTCCGGGCGGTGGTGGAGGCAGAGGCAGCTCCTGCTCCTCTGCTCCTTGCGGTGGTGGTGGCGGAGGCAGAGGCAGCTCCTGCTCCTCTGCTCCTTGCGGTGGTGGTGGCGGAGGCAGAGGCAGCTCCTGCTCCTCTGCTCCTTGCGGTGGTGGTGGCGGAGGCAGAGGCAGCTCCTGCTCCTCTGCTCCTGGAGGTGGTGGAGGCAGAGGCAGCTCCAGCTCCTCTGCTCCTGGCGGTGCTGGCTCCCTCTGCTGTGGCGGCTGGGCATGTGCACGCCGTGCTGCCTTCAGCAGCATAGCGAGAGGCTGCTGGGGGACACCAGCATCCTGCCCTTCTCCCCCCCAAAAATTTTCAGGGGGTTGAGCCTGTAACCCCTCCCCTTCCGGCTCTTGGGGCTGAACCAGCAGGCATTTCCCCTCTGCTGGTGGCTTGGGTCCCAGAGCTGTGGAAGCCCCGACTTGTCTCCCTTTGGGCTGTGGACGCACCGACTCCTCCCTTTTGGGCTGTGGACGCACCGACTCCTCCCTTTTGGGCTGTGGACGCACCGACTCCTCCCTTTTGGGCTGTGGACGCACCGACTCCTCCCTTTTGGGCTGTGGACGCACCGACTCCCCCCTCTTGGGCTGTGGACGTTCGGGCTCCCCCCACTCAGGCGTAGGACGTTCGGGCTCCTCCCACTCAGGCGTAGGACGTTCGGGCTCCTCCCACTCAGGCGTAGGACGTTCGGGCTCCTCCCACTCAGGCGTAGGACGTTCGGGCTCCTCCCACTCAGGCGTAGGACGTTCGGGCTCCTCCCACTCAGGCGTAGGACGTTCGGGCTCCTCCCACTCAGGCGTAGGACGTTCGGGCTCCTCCCACTCAGGCGTAGGACGTTCGGGCTCCTCCCACTCAGGCGTAGGACGTTCGGGCTCCTTCCGCTTGGGCTGTGGACGCTCAGGCTCCTCCCGTTTGGGCTGTGGACGCTCAGGCTCCTCCCATTTGGGCTGTGGACGCTCAGGCTCCTCCCATTTGGGCTGTGGACGCTCAGGCTCCTCCCGCTCGGGCTGTGGAGGCAAAACCAGCAGGCATTCACCCTCTGCTGGTGGAGATGGGGACAGCAGGTACTCACCCTCTGCTGGTGGAGATGGGGACAGCAGGTACTCCTCTGCTGGTGGTCCTGCTACCTGGGCTGCTGTTCCATTTATGGTTGCCTCCAGGTAGCTGAGGACAAACTCCACACCTTCCTCCAAGGTGTTTGGGGTGTGTTCCTCCTGATATGCCTCCCATCTCTCACAGTCCATCATCCACAGAGCCCGGACGACCATGGGCAGAGACTGGGCCTCCAGCCCAGCATTCTCCAGGAACCAGCCCCGCAGTTTGATGGCGTCTTCTGCCATTGACTCTCTTTTTTTCTTTTTTTTTTCCCCCAAAAACAATATTTGTAATCCTTTTTTTTTTTTTTTTTTTTTTTTTTTTTTTTTTTTTTTTTTTAAACAAAACCCCTCCTGGTCTGACGCTTGGAGGCGCGGCTATCCCATTTCTGACACCACGTGTCACAAAGACGGCCGGAGTGGGTGGCGTCAGACCAGAAACAGGAACACAATAAACAGAGAGATGGGGTTTTGGTGAGGCTGAACGCGTGATCGCGTTCAGCATTTAATAAACAGACAGAAAATAAAAGGTTTGAAACAACAAAACACAGGACACGGCACTTGTAGCCAAAATAAAAGGACAAACAAAAACGGACTAGACAGACAAAACACGGTGAGCAGATTTAACTATTACTATTATTATTATTATCTTTACCTCCGTCTCCAATCCCGTTCTCCACTCACCGAACACCAACCCCGACTGAGTGAAACTGTGCATCTATATATACTGTTGTGCTGGGATTCAATTACTAATTAATTACTCACTTGAATCCCAGCACGTGAATTCATTACGTGCAACCCCGTGCCACACATTATACACATTTTATCTGCACGTGAAGTGATGTGCCATCCTCGTGCCTAAATATAATTATACACTTTAAATACACGTGAAACACAGACCCGTTTATATCCCGTGTACCAATCTATACACCAACATTAACATACGCACGCAACATACATACAAAACACACAAATGCACACAGGGGCGGGGCGCATTGCCACAGTCCTCCACAGGATAATGACCCAAAACACACAGCTAAAAGCACCCAAGAATGGATAAGAACAAAACATTGGACTATTCTGAAGTGGCCTTCTATGAGTCCTGATCTGAATCCTATCGAACATCTATGGAAAGAGCTGAAACTTGCAGTCTGGAGAAGACACCCATCAAACCTGAGACAGCTGGAGCAGTTTGCTCAGGAAGAGTGGGCCAAACTACCTGTTAACAGGTGCAGAAGTCTCATTGAGAGCTACAGAAAACGTTTGATTGCAGTGATTGCCTCTAAAGGTTGTGCAACAAAATATTAGGTTAGCGGTCCCATCATTTTTGTCCATGACATTTTCATTTGTTTTCTTATTTACAATATTATGTTGAATAAAAAATCAAAAGCAAAGTCTGATTTCTATTAAATATGGAATAAACAATGGTGGATGCCAATTACTTTTGTCAGTTTCAAGTTATTTCAGAGAAAATTGTGCATTCTTCGATTTTTGTGGAGGGGTACCAACAAATTTGAGCACGTCTGTATATTTGTGTGTACAGTATATGCTCTTGAAGCAGCAGCGGATGTTACCAGTGTAATTCTCACCTGACAAATTAGCAACTTCTATGGGAATTAAGTCCCAATAAAAATACATATTTCAACTTCTTTACAAGGTGGAACACTGTGGTTACACTTCAGTTGCCCACCTTTAGAGGAAACAAAATCCCAAGAATGAGTGAATTACCTCTGCCAGCCAGGCTAAAAATGGTATCATTGTCATCATCTCCATCATTAAGCAGACAGCTTTTACCCACAGAGGCTCAGCTCACCACCTCCTGAGCTGCCAAGATGGATTCAGCAGCTTGTAATATTAATCAGCAATGCAGAGGTGAAGCATAACAATCTCCATTTACAATCTGATGAATCCCAAAGGCCACAGACGAGCACATAAATAGCTGCACGAATATAGATTTTCCGAAAATAAACCCATTTACAAGCATACGGTATAAGGTTTTTTCCTAAGTAACGTAACCTTAGGAAAGCTCCATGTTGGAAAAGGCCAGCGAGACTGAAAGTGTCAAGCTACACTTATGTCAATAGCCAAGGGTGTAGAAAAGTCAAACTTTCTGTACATCTGCCTTCATAACATTTAAAAAGAATGGAACAGTGGGGGAGCACCACCCTTGCTTCCCTGGATGCCTGTGTTTGAATATGATTTAGTGAAGGGAGTTATTAATTCAATAGAACAGTATTAAGGACTTCAGACTTTCTTTTGCCACTATCTTTGATTTACAAAACCATAGCATTACTTCAGCAATGAACCCCCTAATTGCAGGGTCTCGATAGTTGACTGTTACTGTACAGTCAAGGTTAAAGGTCAAGGTAATGCCTGATAATTATTGTGATTAGAATTTATTGTTATTTCAAACATTTTAAATGTCCAATTTGCAGGTTTATGGTAATGCTGTGATGTAACAGTATCTACCAACTGATAGACGCCTGCAAGAGCTAGAAGCTGATTGGCTGATGGTACTGAATGCAGTTTCATGGTGGATGTTCTGACTTAATTAAGATGATTGGTATAATCTAACAGAAAACACTTTGGTGCAGTGAAAACATATAGATGTTTTGGGTTTTTGACTGCTCTGTATCTTCAGTTTTTAAAAAGGTGCTGTCAAATTTTGATGTAATGTTACAGCCTTTACTTATAAAAATAAATTTAGAACAAATTGACCTATTGGCATGGGCACTTAAAGTTACACATAAAAAATAAGACCGCTCGGCATGGGCACTGAAAAAGTTAAACACATTTCCAAAATAAGGTTAATAAAAAAACAAAAAGCTGGAGTGACATTCATTCACAGGAAGTGACTGGCACTTTAGACTGTCTGATGCAGATCTTATAGGCTTTGAGTGACATCCGTCAACTCACCCCGTGGATTTTCAAACCCCAGTCCGCTTAATAGTGATTTACAAGTCAACACTTGTAGCACTCCACCCCAGGCGCATCAGTCAGCATTTTACAATGATGGGCCAAGAGAGCTGGCTGTGAAAAGCGCTGTCACTTCTCAAGACTTGAGCTCAGCAGGCCAGACCATGGCAAATGTTCCTTTATCCTGTCACCACGTATTTATCAGAGAGAGAGAGAGAGAGAGAGAGAGAGAGAGAAGGAAAAAAGGAAGAAAAAAAACTCCTATCCTCGGGGAAGGCAGCCAAAAGAACAAAGTTTAATTTAATCTTTACGAGGCTGACAGCTTGGATCCCTAGGCTCTGGAAGGATACAAACAAGTGATGAGATGCAAGTGACATCCACCGAGCTGGGGCTGTGCTCTGCAAGAGCAATCCAGGTGAAACGGGGATGGGGAAAGGGGGGCAGAGAGGCTGGACATCCAGCTCCATCTGCTCTGCTGACATAGGTGATATGGAAATATTTGAAGGCAAGGAGAATGGACTGTGCAAGCTTAATTAGGAGTCAAACAAACAGTCATAAGGGAGGGAGTTCATCACGTACTTCCAATGCTAGAATGTATGGGCTGAGGAGCCAGGTTTTGAGGTTTGTGACTAGGTCATGTACTCAATGTGTACAGATGTCTGGACTTAGGGGTAGTAAAGGAGTAATCTTAGCACAGTCCTCAAAATGAAGTGTGGAAATTCAGCTCAGAGTGTCCGATGTTCTTCACACTTTCCTACATTTGTAGTTCTTGGAATGTACTATTATACCACGGAATACAAAAGAGCCATATTAAAAGAACATTAAAAGAAAGGGCTTCAGAATAAAGGTGGGGAATCTATAAGTACTGTCAGAAACATTCATGAAAGACAGAAATATAATCTGCAAGAGAACTCCTAACTGTGGAATTGTGCCTTTGTGAAGAGATATTATTCATGAAGAACACAAAACTGTACCCAAGCCGCAGAATTAGAGTCCAAAAGGCCTTGCCATGGTCTGTTTACAAATATATAGAAAAGATTAACTTGCTAGCCTGGAGCAGTTATTCCAGACTTAATAAAATGTTATTAGTTGTTATAGTTGTTAATTCGATCAATTTACATGTCTGCAATTGGGAATCACATTATGCAAAGCTCCGGTGCCTGGAGGAAAAATTGCTTAATTACCTCGCTGGCAGCCTTGCTGGATGATCAACACGCTCTGATAATTCACCTCAATAGTGCCAAGTGGCAGCATTTCGGGTCCTCCGGGCTCTCAGAAGTGGCTGCTTATACTATGCAAACATGGGGATCTGGGATGGCTCAATCCCTGAGGGGGAGGGGGGAGGCAGACAAATGCGATCCAAGTGTCATTGGCTAGATCAGAGCTCCTTTCACCATAAACAACCAAGAAATGAACTTGATGGAGGGTTGCAAAACATCCATACATTCTCGTTATATAATTATAATTGCCAGTCCACAGCTCAATTTTTCCAACAGAGATGTGAGTGATATAAACACAGACATGAACACAGAATGAAGGATTGTCGATTTAAGCCCTGGTTCAGGGATTTATCATTATTATTATTATTATTTATTTCTTAGCAGGCGCCCTTATCCAGGGCGACTTACAATCGTAAGCAAATACATTCAAGTGTTACAATACAAATCATACAATAAGAACAAGAAATACAATAATTTTTTCAAGTGTGACAAACCACAATTCAATAATACAGCAGATAGTGAAAGTTACATCAGGATATGATTAAATAGTGATAGTTACATCAGGATATGATTAAGTACAAAATACTACAGATTAAACACTTGGCAGATTACAATATTCTGAGGTACAGGATTAAATGCAGTAAAATAGGGGGCAGATAAGAGCAAAATAAAGCAAATTAAATGAAGGGTGATAGTGTCCCAGGATACAACAGAGGAGTTCTACAGGTGCTGTTTGAAGAGGTGAGTCTTAAGGAGGCGCCGGAATGTGGTCAGGGACTGGGCAGTCCTGACATCTGTAGGAAGGTCGTTCCACCACTGCGGAACAAGGGTGGAGAAGGAGCGGGCTCGGGAGGCAGGGGAGCGTAGCGGAGGTAGAGCCAGTCTTCTAGTGCAGGCGGAGCGGAGAGGTCGAGTGGGGGTGAAGGGAGAGATGAGGGTCTGGAGGTAGCTGGGTGCAGTCTGATCAAGGCATCTGTAGGCTAGTAGAAGAGTCTTGAACTGGATGCGAGCGGTGATCGGGAGCCAGTGGAGCGAGCAGAGTAGTGGAGTAGCGTGGGCGAAGCGAGGTAGAGAGAACACCAGGCGAGCAGCAGAGTTCTGGATGAGCTGGAGCGGACGGGTGGCGGACGCAGGGAGGCCAGCCAGGAGGGAGTTGCAGTAGTCTAGGCGGGAGAGTACCAGGGCCTGGACCAGGAGCTGGGTAGCATAGTTGGTGAGGAAAGGTCGGATTCTTCGGATGTTGCTCAGGAAGAATCGGCAAGTGCGTGCCAGAGTGGAGATGTGCTGGGAATAAGAGAGGCAGGGGTCCAGGGTGACTCCAAGGTTCTTAGCGGAGGAAGAGGGAGAGAGTGTGGTAGATTCCAGAGGAACAGAGATAGAGAGATCAGAGGAGGGGGAGGAGGAGGGAAAGAAAAGGAGGTCAGATTTAGAGAGGTTGAGTTTGAAGTGATGCGAGTGCATCCAGGAGGAAATAGCAGACAGAAAGGTAGAGATACGGGAGGAGATGGTGGAGTCATAGGTGGGGAAGGAGAGGAAAATCTGAGCATCATCAGCATAGAAATGGTATGAGAAACCATAGGATGCGATGAGGGGGCCCAGGGAGCGGGTGTAGAGAGAGGACAGGAGAGGACCCAAGACTGACCCTTGGGGGACTCCAGTTAAGAGAGGGTGAGGTGTGGAGGTTGCTCCACGCCAGGTTACCTGGTAAGTGCGGTTGGAGAGGTAGGAGGTAGGTCATCAATAGTTTGTGTAGGCTCTAGCAAACGTTAGCCTACCCTATTATGTTCATGCCTTCCTAACCACCAGAGATCTGCTCCGGCCCCCCTCCAGGTCCAGACTGGTAACCCAAGTTAAAGTATTTCAAAAACATATATACTGATCAATGGCATGGGTTCAGTTTGACAGATCCACATATGAATGATGTCTAGATTTATGTATACTGTGCCCAAATAATGTTTAACCCGATTGGTAAAACAGGTCAAACTTACTGGTTTCTCCCATCTCTCATGGGCCACAGTGTTGGACTTTTCAAAATGGAAGAATATGTAATATACCTGTACATTATAATTATGGGAGCACTAATATAGTACTGAAGCAAATAACAGTTAGGGAACCAATTTAAACCTTACTCCTTTTAAGGATGCTTAACTGAATAATAGAGGGTATATCAAACCTTGTCCTTCACACCTTCATTATGTTTATGAATGCTGGATTATTGCAGAAATGTCATCACTTAGGGGATGTTTTTTGGGGTGAACGCTTCTCCACACTGCAAACAAAATATAGGATATTCCTGATAATTACTGTATGCTAAATGTTGACAATGTCAGACAAGTTCTATAGCACATTAAAGACAATAACATGTCTTGGCAGATTCCACTCTAAATATCCTCTCTATGCCATACAACCTGGTCTGTGCAGTTTAATATTCCATCAAATTATGACTGATGGAAAAGTCTGTAAATCCCATTCTTCTGATTTCCACCCAGAGTAGAGTTTTTGAGACACCAACCTCCTGTCACTCTCCCTCCCTCAAGGCCTGATTCTGAGCTACTCTGAACTCAGAAGCTGTGAATCGTTTAGCCTCCAGCTCCATTTCCATCTTTCTTTGATATTGAAAGAGTATATGGACAATGTGCTACTCTGTAAATTATCCAGTCCCTACACCTTTTGTCAGGCTTGATTAACAGGATATGGCCAATGGCTCATTATCTCCATGCCACCCAGAGCTGTGAACCTTCAGCAATGGGTTTTGAGAATGCAGAGACTGTGATACCCCAACTTTTTGAATGTTGCAAATACACTTTAAAATCACAAATGCTTAGGGAGTGTACTGTGTTAGAAATAAAGACAGTAGTTTAGATGCATCTACTGTAGTATACATGTGTATATGTGGTACTGAGTACAACAGGGTCACTGTTTCGATTATTTCTATGTACCTTATTATACTTTATTAATTCAATGGAATGGAAAGGGACTCCTTACACACATCAGAAGATGGTGCAAAATCTCAAGACAACTGGACTGAAAAACATTTATTGCAAATACAGTTTTTCTGCCATTGCTGGTATTTCATCACGCTGGTTTTTCTTCACGATAGTGCAATGGTATTATATTGAGAGAGAGTTAAAATGGCAATGTTGCTATATTATCTTTATGTGCACTGAAAGCACCAGCACCTACACCAGAAAGACAGGTTAATGATCAACAAAAAAAACATACTTGCTTAAAAAGCTTCTTTTGACAAGGCAGCGGGCCACTGGGGTGTCAGTCCTGACAAGCATTCTCATCCTAAGCTCTGCAAGTCTTTGCTATCAACAGATCTTCCTATTATTATTTATTCCGTAGCAGATACCCTTATCCAGGGCAACTTTCAATTGTTACAAGATATCACATTATTTTTACATACAATTACCCATTTATACAGTTGGGTACAGCAGCAGTGTCTCCCACCTGGGATTGAACCAAGGACCCTCCGGTCAAGAGTCCAGAGCCCTAACCACTACTCCACACTGCTGCCCTACCAAGGACATGCTAATAAAGCATGGGGTGTCAGTTAGATGGCATGCATACACTTAGTAATACAGCGTTGTCTATTTTGGGGAAATTCTGAAGCATAACGAGGCAGTAGGACAAAAAGATCATATAGTGACCATCTCTTAAACTATGCTTTACTTGGGAGGAGGTTAGGTTATTTAATGCTTAAAAACTGGAAAGCTAAAAAAACAGGCTGTATACTAAGACATTCAATAAACCATGGTTGGTTCATAGTTATTTATGTTATATCAATGGCTAGTTGTGAAGTAAAACTATGTTCTGAAACTACATAGTCTGACAATGAAAATATTATGCAATTGTATATCAGAGCGGTCTAGTATTCCACAGTTTAACCACGGTTTAAGCAAATATCTGTGCAGCCTTCTTCAGTAATAGCTTAAAAATAAAGTGGAAAGCATGTAGCTGCTTTACTAACTTGAGTTCCTGTGGTTGACACAGTCTTTAAAACCCAGTGTGAAAGCTTTTTCTTTATTCAGCCTTGTGTGAGAAATGCATAGACGCAAATTGCTCTGTAACAGATCTGCACAGTACACTGAATTGTTCATGGGTTTCTTGAACTATGAGTGCAAACATACATCTATCCTCAATAGTTTATTGACAGTCCTGCAGTGACAGTTCACTAATCCTGAACGTGAGTGTTTCTGCAGACAGCTCACAGCATAGTATTTAGAAAGCAGTTGTCTGGGCAGATCATCGCCTGCTGGGTGAAGTGGATTGACTGATCGACACAGGTGGCACATACATGGAGAATGGATGATGGCCCCTAAACCACTTGAATTAAGATTTACCAAGCTTTTTAGCACATTGCACTGGCAGTAATAGTTTTATCCAGCGGTCCACCATTTGCTGCTCAGTGGCGTAGAAAAACTGCATTATTTTCCCACAAGGGTTATAACAGTTGAGAGTTCTCACTTTGTATTTTTCTTGCAAGGTGCCAGCGTGCTATTTTAAAAAGTTTATCACCTAATGCTCCTTGCCTTTTCAACTTTACATGTGCATTATCATCAAATGTAATATTTCAGATGTTTCAAGTGGTTGCACGATCAAGAACCTGGGTTACTTTACACGTGACAGCTCTCATGACAGAACCAGAAGGTGATATAGAAACCAGCTAGATTAGAAACAGTTTATTTATTTAACTATATCATTTATCTATTTAAGAGTTTGCATAATGGCTATCTGGATCACCTAAAACCATGATACAGTTAGAACTACGTGTGTATGCCGGAGATAATAATAAAAAGAGCTTCTAAGCATCTAAAAAAAAAAAGTTGTTTTTGGGAACAGTTGCTAATTTTTTTCCACAAAAGCAGAACAAAGGGTGCAAGCGTGTAACTCATCTCTAAAATATATATTTTGATTATGATTCTTTTCTTCTTCACACAGCTGATTATTTAGTAACATTTTCTTGTTGTTGATTTAAAGTACAGTATATTCAGCTTTGCTTAAATCAGCATGTTTCCTTAAATCCCAGGGAGTGCTTCCAGCGAATGAGCACATTTACTATCTAATGGGAACCATTTACATTCTTTGAAAGTGCTAGCAGCAGCCTTCACTTCTTTCCAGGGAGTTGTCAACATTCTTACATAATGAAAGTGAGAAAACATCATTAGGTTTCCTCCATTTTAAAACTCTCATTGAAATTTGATTATCTAGCACATTTTACAGAACCCAGAACAGCGATTCCAAGAAATATCAATACATTTCCCTGGAGGTAGCTGTATGAGGAATGTACCGCATTGGTCATTAAGGGTATTTATTATATTGTCTTCCTCTTTAAAGTCAAATAAATTGCCTTTGGCTCTAATAAGAATGAGATTTTCTTGCCAGTCACAAATACACAATGCCCCAACTGAGCATTATTCTACCTTTCCACCTCACAAAACCATTTTTTTCCTGGTACAGTATTTTATTAAATAATACTACCAAAACAGCAACACCAAATAAAAAATAAAAAATACATACAATAGGGTGTCTATTCAATTTATCTAAACAGTAGCATATCACTGCCACCGTTTAAATATACAAATAAGACCAAGCCTGGAATTTAGCTTGCTTGTAAGAAAAAAATAATACTGTATACTCACACATACACACACACACACACACACACACACACACACACACACACACACACACACACACACACACACACACACACACACTGTTAGAGATTTCTAAGACTTTTTCTTTTAATGATTTTAAACAACAACATTGTTTAAATTCGCTGCTGTTTATATAAATAGAATACACTGCAAGGTCTCTTTCCAATCCATTATTCTTGTACTACCATTATTATGAGTATTGGTAGTTTTACACTAAAATGGCTGTGTAACTAACAAAAAGCAGTTTGGTAATAGTACAGTCACATTATTTGGTCTCCTAAGAGCAGGGGCCTGTCATTCATGCTAATTATCAGGATCAATATTGGTATTCACTTCGACGGGCAGCTGTGAAAGATGTATTATTAGGTTAGGTATCATGTGAAAAGGTCTTAGGACTACAATAGCCTTGAAAACAAGTACATTTTTTTATGACAAGCCTTAGGGACATTCAAGATGACAAAATGAACTTGATAGGACTTGCCTAATGAGTCTGAGAGGAAATAACATTGCTTCTATGTATGAGGAGGCTGTAGCATCAGAGCGAGCTGGATAAAAATGTCTGTAGGACTCTAATTCATCAATAAGGACATGAGCTCAGGGCTAATGGTCTAGCAGATTCAGTCAGTTAATAAAGTCTGCAGAGGATCTCGCTTTCTATACAGGCTCTAGGAATTAATATTTCATGTTTTACTTCTAGCGCAAAGTGGAGCGAGGGCTCGGACGGCATTTATCTAGACAGTGCTGGGGTTTGATTATAGTGCGAGTGATGGGGCAGTGGTGAGAGTTGTTTTAGTTTTGTATCAATAGTAACAAAACAATAAAATAATAATCAACATTCCTTGTTGTCATATATGGCCCTCTTCACAAACATTTTACAATAATCTAAATATTTTTTGCAAATAAATGTTTGATACCTCCTTCCTGCTTTGACCACCAAGCTAAAATTTCTCCTCCTTGACTTACTGAGACACTGGCAGCTTTTTGTTTTCTCTGTTTTTTTATGAGATCTCTGGGTACCCAAATCAAACAGACTGTATTTAAATCACATCTCAAATGATGTATTCTATGGAAAGCACGCAGTTCAGTAGTTATTCTTTGAAAGCCAGGTCTGCACACTAATGAATAGATAACCCTTAAAGCTGAGAGAACACAGGGTGTGTGGGTACTAATTGCTTTTTAACTGAAATAAAAGGATTACTAAAGAAGACAGCCATTGGAATGAATATATTTCAAAATTAACAAATTATAGTAGTCCACAAAAAGTACTGTACCAGTACAATAGCAATAGTTTCTATTGCCTCTAATCACCACTGGGTCATAGCTATTTTGCAGTTATGGTAATGTACTGTATGCTACTGCACTGCTCTTATTACAATACAACTAAGCTGAACATTTGAGTGACAGCTGTATCTTGGAGATGGAATTCCTCCTAAAGCAGCTTTTAATATGTTTAATAAAATGGCTTGGATAAATTAAGTGCTGTGATTTGCTTAACAAGATCACATGACCGTGCGGTAAGAATTGTCTTACCACACGGCTATGACATCATAGACCAACTTACTTGCCTGATCTATTAATATTACTATGCCTTAATAGTAACAATGATCTAAACAGTGTTTCTGTAGGTAAAAATGTCAACATACAAATGAAACATTTAAGATCACCCAACAATCTGATTTTTTCATCTCTGTCACTAAGAATTACAGAAAAATCGGCAAACATACTGTGGTATTTAGTCAGAGAACAGAACAAAGAAAACTCTGAGGTAAGCAGTAGCTGTAACACTGTATTCAAAAGCCATCTGAGGAATCACCATGCAAGTCTCACTCAGCATGTAATCTATATATCTATCTATCTATCTATCTAGATATATGAGAATGTTCAATGTAATGTTTATGGCAAATAAAAAAGTACAAAATATATGTATTCAGGGACTATTTTGTTTCTCAGTGGAAGGATACATAATACATTTTTTCTAGTTTATGTAATTATTTTCAAAAACAAAGCAAAATAACCCACATATAAGCGAAATAACCCACGTGGTTGAAGGCACGTGGCCCGAGGCCTTGTGCCTCACAATGCACCCAGGGTGTGCAGTAAGAATTGTCTTACCACACACCCCGTCATGGGTTATTTCTTACTTAATATTTGTGTAATATGGCATGTGTGTTATATCAACATATGTTTTCCCTAATCATGTTATTTGGAACACATGTTGTTGGAGTTGGCATGACATGAACCATTTAGCATATTGCTTAATATCCAAAAATAAAATAAAAAAACAAAAAAAGTTGGCTGAGCTTTAAATTTGAAAAAGACTGTGAAAATGATGATGCAAACTGTTTGCATTTTGAGACTGAACAGAATAAAAAACCTGATGATTTGGGTGTGTTTTATAAGCCCCAAACCATTGTTACTACAATATAATTAGACTTCTGTTTTTCGGTTTTTATTAATTTCATTTTTTCGTGCTTATTTGTAGCTAATTCCGAGATACCTCAAAATCGTTTTTTTCTGGGATTTCGCTTTTTATATACTTTATGTAATTATTGTTTTCGGTTACTTTCCAGAATGCGTCACAATATGTATGGTAACTTGACAGTACTTAAGTTTCCTTCTTTCCTTTGCTGTCTTCCTCAACGAACTCCTTATGGTCACAGGTACATTCTTCTGGGGGGTTTGTGTGTCAAGGCATTTTTATTTACATTTCGCCACAATTTGCAACTTTGTTTTAAATCCTCCCCCTCTAACTGTAATATAGCTTTAAACCGTGCAAACAAGTCTCTGTTACTAATTGTAATCTTGTTTTAAATCTCCAATACAAATGAGGGAATTTGCTGCCACTCAGCAGTTGGGGTGGTGTGACAGTCTGGCTCGCAGTGGTGTGGTGGATGACGTCACGGACCAGGAAGTAACTGACTCCAAACAGTGGATGGGCGGGTGAAACTGAGTGCAAAAGCACTCAGCGTATTTAATAACAAACAAACAAAATATTTAAACAAAATACAAACAAAAGGGCACGAGGGCCAAACGAATAAATAAACAAACAAGTAAGTGCCGTGCTGGATTATCCAGCACGTATTAGCAATTGTTTTTTAAATATTATTCCTTCTCTCCGCTCCCCGTACTCTCTACTCCAACACCCCAACATCAAGTGCAGAGAGCTGCAGGTTTATATACTCTGGCCGAGGGATTAACTAGTTGGTAATTATCTTATTATCCCCCGGCCAGAGTCTGCACGCGTTTGGTAAGGATGCATGACTGTCAGCTATTTAAGTAATCAGTAGCTGATCAGCCATGCATCCTCACGGGGTTTTTAAATAATAATAAAAGACGCGGCGCTTTTACCCGCGCCGCAAACAAAAATACAAATAATAATAAATAGGGGCGGGACACTCCGCCACAGGTGGGTTTAAAGTATTCAGATCAAATCAATGATAGATACAAGTCAGGAAAGAAGGACATTGCCCAACTGCACTGAGAAAGGTAGTTTGTGTTTGTTTTTTGTTTTTGTTGTTATGGGAAAGGGGAGAAGTCATCGTGAATTGAGTAACCATTCCCTGTGTTTTTCCCGGTGTTTATTGGCTATACACTGATTTCATTTTTTATTTATCGGGGGTGTTTTATCGGTTTGTATCGGTTAAACCAAAAATCAGAAACCCTAAATATAATATAATATCATTATGGTGCCACTTATATTATCGAAACAATAATTAAAAGAATGACATATTCTATTTGGTGGGTACTTTGATGTATAGCTATAGACCCATGTCATGATGCATTGACCCACTGAAAGAGAGTGGTGTATGTTGTAGAGCACCTAGATCTAGACCTAGTCATCTTTATTATTATTATTATTATTATTTATTTATTTATTAGCAGACGCCCTTATCCAGCGGACGGGTGGTGGACGCAGGGAGTCCAGCCAGGAGGGAGTTGCAGTAGTCTAGGCAGGAGAGTACCAGGGCCTGGACCAGGAGCTGGGTAGCATAGTTGGTGAGGAAGGGTCAGATTCTTCGGATGTTGCTCACGAAGAATTGGCAAGTGCGTGCCAGAGTGGAGATGTGCTGGGAATAAGAGAGGCAGGGGTCCAGGGTGACTCCAAGGTTCTTAGTGGAGGAAGAGGGAGAGAGTGTGGTAGATTCCAGAGGAACAGAGATAGAGAGATCAGAGTAGGGGGAGGAGGAGGGAAAGAAAAGGAGGTCAAATTTAGAGAGGTTAAGTTTGAGGTGATGCGAGTGCATCCAGGAGGAAATAGCAGACAGACAGGTAGAGATATGGGAGGAGATGGTGGAGTCAGAGGTGGGGAAGGAGAGGAAAATCTGAGCATCATCAGCATAGAAATGGTATGAGAAACCATAGGATGCGATGAGGGGGCCCAGGGAGCGGGTGTAGAGAGAGAACAGGAGAGGACCCAAGACTGACCCTTGGGGGACTCCAGTTAAGAGATTAATTAAGGCTCCAACCATAGGTGTATAAATAGGGGCTTGATGTTGGTGTTAGAGATGGAGGACTGTGATCTATGGTCTGTGTTCTGTGCTGTCCCATCCTGTCATATGTCTACCTTTGTGAGTTTTTTGTATAACTTTTTGTTTTGGCCCTTGGGCTGTTTGTTTTGTTAATGTGTTTTTGTTCATGTCCGTTCTGTGTTTATTAAATGTGCACATTAGCGCTTCACTGCAGCTTCTGTGTCCGAGTCTCCTTTCCTGGTAAACAACAGCCTTGCTGTCTTTTCACAGTATGTTACAAAATGTTTACTGAACATAAAATAAAAGCACAAAAAAAACAGCAAAAAACAGAGAACTTAAAAAACTGTCCTTGGCAATAAAACACCTTATTGAAATACAGCTTAGAAAATAATTTTAGTCTAATTAAAAATTATAAGATACAAACAAGATGAATTGGAGGTTTTGGAGTGTTTGGATATGAAACTTTATAAAGATGATCATTCAGATATATTGCTCCATCAAGGCTGGCCTGAGCCTCGCAGGAAAAAAAAAGAAAAAATTGCAAGTAATTCTATCACTCATCCTGCATATAAATTGTCACTGCCACTCTCAACTTTATTGCATTGAGCTGGCTGTCTATGTAGAGCCCTTGTATAAAATGTTCCAGCAATATCAATCAATGCTCAAAATGATCTCCCAGCACTTCAGTCAACCTGCACTGAGAATAAGGAACTAGATAAATGAACGGGAAATATAATTGTCTCACATAGCTGAGCTTTACCCACACTGAGGAGTATTAGAAAAAGTCAGCCAAAAATACTACTGGAAACCATCTTTATTCTATTTGAAGGACAACAGTAAAGGCCAAGTGCAAACCCCTGAAAGAGTAAAGCAAGTGGCTTATTTCAAAGTGACAGAAAAAGGGAATATTTTAAAACACTAGTACTGTAACGCTTTTCGAGATCAGCTACTGCTCTCGTTAGATACCACACTAATATTGACAAAACGCATATTTACATACGTGTGAAAGGTCAGTGTTCATTATTTTTTTCTATTGCCATTTTATATTTGTGATTTCACATTTGAATTGCCAGCATCACATTCTTTCATCTATACAGTACTGTTCAGTCAGTTACTTGTATTGTAGTGAGGTGGCATTAAAACTGGGTTTGTTCATCAGAGACTGGATATGAAATGCATATTATAGTGTTCAATTAAAAGTACAACTTCTGTGAGCAATTAAAATCATTACAAAAGCAGTAAAACACTCCAGCAATTAATACTCCCAAGTCACATATCTTTCTCTATTTATTCAGATATCTAATATGTTTAACTCCCTCTTCTTACAACATCACAAGCATTAAAATGCCTGCCTCTTAGATTTGTTTTTTATAATTAGGCTGCATCGCCAATTAATCTTAATGGAAAGAACATTTTAGTCCTACTAACTAGGAGTCATGTGGCCTTATGAATTACATTAGGACCTCATTAAGTCACAATAATGTAGCTCTCTGATTAGTACATATTACATTGCCTCGGGGCTCCCAATCTGTATGATTCAATTATATTGAGTCTTGGCTCAAGCAGAAAGCTATCTTAAATGGTGTATAGTAAAATGTAGCTTCCAAAGGCCAAATTATTTTCCTGATTTCTTTTTTCTCTTTTATACTTTTCTTCTTGTAAACCAGGAGCCTCTTGGAGCTCATTAAGATGAAGGATGATAACACACTCTCTGGGTCAGGTATAGTCTGCTTCTTGAACAAATGCCCTTCATCTCTTCCCCTCCTGGGTCCACTTTGCAATTACAATACATGTATTTGTAGCTTGTTGTTAACTCTAATACCACCACCACTTAATATACATTCAATACAAAAAAAGTAATGCTCTGGGTAAAGCTTTATTTTGGTTCCATTAATAACACTGTAATTATTTAGTAACTCCTATAAAGTAAACACAAAATACATTCCAAGTATATTCATTCTGAACCCCATAAAATAATTTATTTGGTACATTTATTAATGGAACCTAAATTAAAGCAATATTTTACTTGTTGAGCTGCAGGGGATCCCCCCTGTTATACATTTTTAAAATGTCACATTTTGGACAGACATGGCATTTAATGCCTCTATCTTTAGGATAGTGGGGTTCTTGGGCTGGTTGCTGCTGCTGGAATCCACCAGCTGGTAGCAATCATCTCAATAAGCCCCTGCTTTTACAAGTCTGTTTAGAAGAGAGTGAATTCTATCTGGAGCTTTGCCGCTGAAAGGTTGCTGTCCCTGGTCCTGAACTCTTTGCCTGTTTCTGGTCAAAATTCTCAAGCCCGTTGGCCTGTGTTTGAATTGGCAACACTGTTCACCACTCTTTCACTACCCTATAATTTATTGAAGCCACTGGTGTCATATTTACAATCACTGGACCCTGTGACCAGTCACAGGAAATTGTAATCCTTTTTCACACAAAAACAATCGTTTCTCAGAGAGCACAAGGACTCCATAGACATGGTGCACTGACCCACTGGTTTACTTCTTAAAATAGGTTTCTCCTGATACTCACTTGTCCATTGCTGCCACTAAGATGTTCATAAATTGCAGTCAATTAATATGTAACAGGGCAAAGTCTGGGCGCAAACTGGCCCCCGCACACCGCAAGTGAGCATCTTAACCACTATGCAAAAGAGCCGGGCTCGTCTGCATTCATGGTATTAGAGCTTTTAACCTCATGTCATCTCACCAACAGGGGACAGAATCTGTAACAGCAGTGTATCACAGAACACTGCCAGTTACAAATATAAAACATAAAAAATTAGGTAATTGCCAATGCAAAAATAATGAATGAAAATAACCCATAGCCCAGCAACTTTCATTAATTCCAAAGGTCACCTGTGTCTACTGCAGTACACTTCTATTAAGTAATAGAGCAATAGCTTTAAAATGAATTATATTAATGGCTAAACTCTATAAAACTGACATATTGACATATACCTCATCTTACAATTTACAACAGCTCACTGCCAGACCAATATTCTCATTCTCTCATTCTCTTATTAATATAATGATGACAATGACAATATTGTAGACAATAACAAACACATGCAAAGATCAGCAACTAGTTTACTGCAATACAGTAACTGTCTCTGTTGTTTTACATAACATACAGACAAATGCAATACCAGCAAGTCTGCTGAAGAATAATACCTCTCCCTATTTTTGACATCCAGAAGTTGCTAAGCTGAATGATATTTTACAGCAACCTACATATCAACCAGAAACAACCTAGCAATGATTTCTAAACTGCATGTGATTTTTTAACTTGTAATGTTCTGATTGAATCTTTATTGCATTTTATGGTGCCATCATTATTTTACATTGCCTTCCAAAGAGGAATGTGATGAGCTACTCTGTCAATGTTCCGTGAGTATTCAGTGAATGTTCAGTGAGTCTTCAGTGAATCTTCAATGAATCTTCAGTGAGTCTTCAGTGAGTCTTTAGTGAGTCTCAGTGAGTCTTCAGTGAATCTTCAATGAATCTTCAGTGAGTCTTCAGTGAGTCTTCAATGAATCTTCAGTGAGTCTTCAGTGAGTCTTTAGTGAGTCTCAGTGAGTCTTCAGTGAATCTTCAGTGAGTCATCAGTGAATCTTCAGTGAATCTTCAGTGAGTCTTCAATGAATCTTCAGTGAATTTTCAGTGAGTCTTTAGTGAGTCTTTAGTGAGTCTCAGTGAGTCTTCAGTGAATCTTCAGTGAGTCTTCAGTAAGTCTTCAGTGAATCTTCAGTAAGTCTTCAGTGAGTCTTCAATGAATCTTCAGTGAGTCATCAGTGAATCTTCAGTGAATCTTCCTGTCTTTGAATCAAGTGGTGAATCAACTCAACAGGCCCCCTATCAAATATAGCCCATGCAGCTTAAGAAACATTGGATGAGAAATAATAGAGAGATAATAGTATAATAATTTGGACTGAACGTCATCTTTGATTGTTTCTTTCTGTCTTTCCTTTTTGTACAATATTACACAGTTTCACTATCCCATGCTGCATCTCCGTGGTATCTGCTTCTGGTAAAATATTTACAAGCAAATAAATAACGTTATTCTTGCATTCTTGTGAGAGAGGAGTCAGGGGTACTGTATGTTGATGGCTTCTGAGCCGTGGCAAAAAGGCATCTTCTCAGCGTTTGAAAGAATTGTGAGAAAGCAGATCAATAAGAGAGGGAGTAAATGGAGTTTTAATGGATCACGGCAAGCTGTTATGCAATGCATTTGGTTTGTCATGCTATGTGTGACTTACAATGTTGTTACTGAGGGGGAAAAAGCTTGATGGAGGCTCTCAGGGTAGATCAAATAACATCTGGGGGGATTCTGATTCTGTATAATATATTACAAAAATTTAAAAGTAACTAGATTTTTATATTTTCATTACTGCTTCCAAAAAACTCTAGAACTTGAATAAGATTAGACTTCTGTTAGATAAAACAGTCCCATAATGCCTTCAAAGAGAATTTCGCAGCAAGATAGAAAAATGTCACGTTTTGTTAAATCTATACTGTTTGTTCTCGGTTTAGACACCACATGGATGGCACTTCATTATAGCATGGCCTTACTAACTATGGCTCAGACTGACAGCATGCAACTACTGTTCTATCCGAACAATATTTACAATGTCTTAGGAGACAAGCCTCTTATAAAAAAAAAGAGAGAGGGGCAGAAAAGATGAGGGAGAATCGTCATGTTCCCCTTTGCAGTGAAAACATTGGTGTTTAGTCTGTTGACAGTAATCTTCATAGTCTTAGAAGGCATTCAGTGAGCTTGATCAGCCCTGACAGTGCTGGCTGCAGACTCACTGGCTAAAAGGCTCTGTGGGGAGAGAAATCCCACTCATTAAATAGGAATCAATTTGAAGGTGGGCGAGAGAGTGAAGATTGTGAAAGAAACTCAAGCATTCATTTACTTTTTATTTACTTTTTTTGGTATTATTATTATTTTAAAAGCAGCCTCGTAGACATGACTACTTTGCATCTGTCAGAGCTGATGTATTGTTCAGACCACAAAGGAATACTGATCTGTTACACTGTATATGGTGTAACATGTAGACTTTCCTGAAGATGTTTTATTCTTATTTTATGGGTTTAGTGATCTCCTCCTATGGAGTTTTAAAAGTTGGGCTGACCACGGGACCCTGCAGCAGCTTTTTAAAACTCATTCTCTTGCAACCAGATTATTTTATGAACTACATTTTCTAACATGTGTTTTTGGCAATAATTTACATAAAGTGTCTCCAACTACTGTATACTGTAATAACACCTGCATTACACATATAGCTGTGTAATTAAAATGAAACAACATGTTTAATTATGTCAAAGATTTCAACTTTGTTTATTGTATTTGCACACGTGATTATTGTATTATTTACAATGTAATTATTATGTGCTCAGTCACTTAATGTGAAGTCTGATTCTCTTATTTAACTGACGGAATGCAAAACAGATTGGAGTCTGGAACAGGAATTCCAATTGTCAGCACAGACTAAACGAACGAGCTGCCTTCGTCAACACCCCTCTATCATTACACAAACACGTGTAGCAGTGGGAGGTATAGTGATGATTTTTTATTCTTGTTTTATATTTAAAGTTGAGAAGCAGGTTCACTCCTCACTGGTCAGCACATGTCAAAGCTTAGAAAGGTGCAATCGCACTATGAAAAGCAGCTGCATACAATATTCAGCAGAGCTGCACGAAGCTAGCGGTAAGCAATGTGGACATGTTCATTCCATTAAAGGTCAGCTCAGAAGGCTGAGATTTGTGTTGAATTAGAAATGTACATACTGATACTGGTGTAACTTGTAGATTTGATCTTCACCCTCGATTCTTTGTCCCAACGGATCGAACGTTTTCACAATAATACAGAACAGTGATGCTTGTATTTTTTCAAAGACGAAGTGCTGTTATTACAACCTGACCTTTTAAACAATACAACAGTCTTATGCAGAACCTGCATAATATGCTGTAAAATTCATGGAAAGTCCCAGAAAATATAATCTTGTTCACTTTTAATGTTTGACTGTCATGCTTTTACTGCCATGTTATTGTTGTATGCCTTGTAAACCAAGTTCTATCAGTACTCTACTGCATGACATATCGTAGCAACTCATTCAGAAACAAGGAGCTACTGAACTGGGGAGGGACACGTGTGTGAGAGCTTGATATTGTTATAGTGCAGAAGAGCCTGCAATGATCTGCTAGACTAGTTTCCATTTCTATAGTGACTGTGCTTTTGTGACTGAGCGTGGCAACACGGCATGGACCTGCAGTGTAATCGTTTCTACACTGTTCTGCCAATAGATCTCAGCTCTACACGAGGTGCACCAATCCAAAATTGCAGAGATGTTCCTTTGTTTATCAGGGCGTTTTCACCTTAAAAGGAAGCCAGTGCTCCTAATAAAGATCTCCAATATCAAGTGAACATTCTTCCTGCATACCTGTGGTAAAGATAGTGTCACAGCCCAGGCTGATAGAAATCAGGAAGTAGCACCCAGAGACAGAAGCTGCAAGATTAAAGCACTAATACGCACGTTTAATTACAAAACAACAATAACAAAAAACACAGGAACAAAAAAATAGGCACAAGGGCCAAAACAAACAGTTTGAACAAAACAATATTATTCTTTTGAATACCATGGTTTCAGGCCGAGCCGTCACTTACATGGAAACATTCATCAACTGCCCTAAATGATCATTCTCAATACTTAACACCACAGTACAGCACACAAACAATAACATTCACCAACATTCATTCTAAAAAGATAACACCCGTTATCACACTATTTATACACCTGTGGCTGAAGCCTAATTAATCATTAAACATTACATTTACGACTCCAGCCACATTCCTGTTCTGACAGGGAGGCATTTAACCCCCCCCCCTGCCAACCCAATATTCCCCACACGTGCCCTGGCAGGGCTTTCACCCTTCTACAATACCCCAACTCTTCTGGTTGATAGAGCATCACTACATTTAGTTTTCAGCCACAAGTCATTTACACGTGTATGTAGACCAATCAGTAGCTGTCTTGTCTGTTGCCGTTTCCTAGAGATACGTGTTCAAGTTGTTCAAGTCTTTGCTTTTACCCATTTAATAGCCCACTAACCACCAGTCCTCACTGACTGCAGTCGATAATGTCATGTGCCACATGCTCTTTGAATTTCCTTGTGCTTGATTTTTTCATTTTATTAAGTTGCGTTGACATACCACTTACAGTTAAATACCTCAGTTTAAGGAACATGCACTATCAAATGAAATTATGTAGTAATGTAATTACAGAAAGTATGATTACAGCACCACTGTTAGACCTGACTAAATTAATCCATGCCTTATTATCACACATTGTAAAATATTGCCCATAGCCTCCTAATGTGCATAATTTAATACCTAATAGTTACGAATAAAATGTTTGTGTGCACTACATCACAGACGTACAAGTATTTTTTAATGATTACAAAAAAAAACCCCAGGGGGAACTCAGTTTAGTTAATTTTAGAATCAAAATAGTTTAAATATGTTTTAGTTAAAGAAATACTGGTTACTTTTATATAAGATCTCTTTCCCTTTTGTCAATTATGATTACATACAGCATGGTCATGACCAACACAGCACCTAAAAGCTTAGAAATGCCAGGTATCGACTGTGAATACAGCTGTTAGTGATATTGTACAGAAAATTGTACAGAAAGCCACAATCAATGCAAACTCACCATGTCCTGCTCTGTATTAATAATGCAATTGCAGTTATTACAGATTTAGTTAGGGTTAGATGGCTGGGAGTTCACTTTAGTCTCCTTCTCTCCGAGCAGATGGTATTGTTGGAAAGTGGTATTGTAACACTACTAAGCTTTCTACTATAACATAGCTGTGGTGAGGAGTGGACCCCCATAGGTAGTAAAGTATTCAACTTCTAAAATATGCCTGTATTATTTATCTGGAGCACAGTAGCAGAGAGAAATATGTATAGTGTATACATGATATGAAACAGAAATGGAAAACAAAATTGGGGCCACACTTAGGCAACTCCATTCAGTCTAACAGACTTGTTACTCAAATACTGTACAGTAGCTTGTTATACACAAGTGTCCTCCATCTGTATGAATGTATATGGACAACCCCCAGGAAAACCTAATTAATACATACTTAAATAAATAAATAAAAGACTGATATCCATGCCAGGTGGATGAGCGAACTCATGACTTCTGAGCCTCCTACAACATTTCTGTGCTGAGCTACCACGTGGGTGCTGGTGCAGTACAATGCTGACACACTGCAATAACTGCGTCTCCATCAGGTCATACAGAAAAGGCCTGTTTCAGTGCATTTAGGCAATTATAATATAATGTGCCAGGAAGAGCCACAGAGGGAAAGTAGCTCACAAAGTAACAAACAGCAAAAGGCAACTCTATTATTATTAATGAAATGTGCTTGAAAATTTGCAAAGCAGACATCCAGGGAACATAGCAAGGCAGTAGTCATCCATTAAGACATAGCTGGAAAGAGGCTGTAATTTGGTTCACAGCTTTTAAATAACAATAAGATTGATAGACCGAGTTGTTTATCCCTATAGGGAATCTGGTTAATTGAGGTTTTCTAGGCAAAAGCTCCATGCATTCTACTTCAAGTACAAATACCACTGAAAAATATACATATACCATATTCCTTCGAATTTAAGAAACGAGATTGGGCAGTAATGTTTTTGTTTGTCTTGTCTCGGGCAGGCACGTCTTTTGTTAACAATTTTAATACACGCATCACTATACTCGAATTCAAGACGCAGACCAATTTTTGAGAATAAATATTTCGCTTAAAACGTGCATGTTGAATTCGAAGGAATACGATAGTCTTAGGCCCTGTCCACAATAGCAAATCCTTCAGGCGCCAGTATTTCAGCAAACATACCACAAAGCATTTTGGGATATTGGAGGATACACAAAAAATGTAGTATGGTATTACAACATACACACTTCTGACAAACCACACTACCTAATGTGATCTAATTAGAAGTGGACTCAAGACTACCTCCTGAGCTGGTCTCGAGTTCGGTTCTCAAGTACGGTATTAAACGCTGCCTAGTGTGGACGCAAACCGTATTTAGCACTTTTATGCCAACTAAAGGCAATTAATACGGTTTAAATGCATAGTGTGGACAGGGCCTTAATCTTGTCGACAGCTGTGTGTATGTCTTGTCTTGCAGTTATTTTCTTTTATTCTAAACTATAAATTCAGCTGACTCGCTCCTTCCCGCTGAAATCCCCTGCTCACCCCTTCACATAAACACTGTGAGCTCTGAGTAACACACCTGAAAATGCCTGCCTGCCTCTCTGTAGTCATCTCCGTCTCCTTCAGTGAATGTGCCTGAGTCGGGTGAGACTCAGTGTATTCAGAAGAAAATTATTCCCTTGTTCCCTGTAGGTTTTGCTCTTATTCACTGAACTTGAAAGAAGTCTGCCTTTTTGCGCTAAATGGAAATGGGCTATTCTAGCAGGAGTGTCGTTATCTGGGGTTGTGGAGTAAATAAAATAAATAAACACAATAAAATGACATTAAAAGACATTAAAATTGTGTACATTAATACAGTACATTGCACAATTAACTGCCAGTGTGTAAATAAAAGGAGCATTACAGTGTGTGTTGCATAGAGTACTTGTTTTGGTTAATTTGTTCATCATAGACACCACTGTATGCTTACTGCTATGAAACACATTGAAGATATTTGTGTTTTATTCATATTTAAAATACTGTAACAGTTAATTGTAGGTTTCACATGCTTACCAATTAAATACAGTATAATTACAGTATACACATATAACAAACAATGCTGCATCAATACAGTGATAAAGAAAAATGTAACTACATAAGCGACATGCATATGCTTCTTTATAAAGTGTGTCTTTTAGAGATAAAGGTTCATCTTTTGTATGGTACAAAAGAAAAAAATAAAATACAAACATGTATACTCTGATCTGAGTTTAACAAGGACACTGAAACATACAACCCTTTTTCAGAAATCTGACCCATATACTGCGCAGTAGTAATAACTGAGAGATGATGAAATGGTAATAATCCACAAGGGCCCTTAAGAGAGGTATAAATCAGGACTGTTCAAATTTTTTTTTTTCTGTTCGATGTAATATTAATGCAGAGTTTGGATTGTGCTGCCTCTATCATATGACTCCTTAAACACTACACTACAACCTCTAAAAGACTGGGCTGTCCTCACTTTTAAGAATAAAACGTCATATATTTTCTCAAAAAATCCCAAATTTGGTCATCAAAGTGCCTTTTTAATATTAGACTAATATATTTATGGAAAGTGTAATAGCTGTCAAGTAGCATTGGTGCAATGATTTGCAGTATGGTTACAATTACAGTTGTAAATTTCTTGTACTTTTTTGTCGCATGGAATACCCCTGGGGTATTCTGGTGCCATCCATTAGCTTTTGGGAAAATAAACAAAAGAATACTAACCAATAGTGTCTCTTCGAGGGAGGGAACCTAACGCAGAGGTGGAGGAGAGGAGGACCAGCAGCAAAGTGAGGTGAGTTTAATACCCTTGGTTATTTGAATTATGATGGTGCTATACTTATAGCTAGCTATACATACTCATACACTAAGCTAAAATCCCATTCAAATGTAAGTGATAATTTACAAATATTCTGCACACCACAGGTTCAGGTTTCTCAACTACATTGATTGTGGATCCTGGGGACTGCATTTACCTTTACCAAGGACTCTGTCCAAATTGATCTGCTGTTGTGGGAACGAAAAAACGGCAATGTTCATTGTACAGTAAAACCTGTCTAATCCAGCCACTATATAACGGCATTCTATATAATTCGGCATGTTTTTTTTCGGTCCAAACCAAATTCCTATTGAAATGAATGGTGTGATGTCGTCTACAATCCGGATCCTGTCTATTCTGGAATTGGGTCATGTGGTTTTTTCTTTTTAAAAGTTTAAAACTAGTAAAAAATATTAAAACAAAAACAAAAGAAGTTGTGTATTTATTCACGTCATTATGAATTGTACAGCATGTAAATGTCTAAATTGCTTATCAAAAAAAAAAGCTGAACTTTTACTAAAACCAACACAAAGGCAAACAATTTCAGACATTCTGTAAAGAAAAGATGCCTACTTAAAAGCAACATGGAGAAAATCTGAATGCAATCAAAAGTGCCTGAATGGAAAGATCTTCTATGTCTTCATGTGGGATTCAGGCACTTTTTTTTTTTAAGTGTTCACAGTTTTGTCGTTTTACCTTTTTATTAGGTACAGTATTGCAGTAACTGTAATCGCCACAATTGGCCAGTCCCAAGCAACGTTGGATTGGACATATTTTACTGTAACACATGTACAAGCAGATACATTTTGTTTTCTAAGGGTCTATATACTCTTACTCTACATACAGTGTTGCAGCCTTGCTTTAAAAGGGCTGATAAAAATTGTAGTTGGGATTAAGCACAGTGTGGCTTCAAAATGTGTGGTCTGCTCAGTCATTGCCCAGTCAGAAGTATTCGAAGTCTAAGAAGGCAGCTAGTTTTTGTGTGTCACAACAGCTTTTGCACAGGAATGGTAGTCTATTTTGTAAGAGAGCAGAGGACAGCCTGTGCTTAGTTTATATTACTGTGACTACAGTGTGTAACCTTCCATATGAAAATGAGCCTGTTACAGTATATACTGTACTGTGTACTGTATTCAAAACATTCGTTCTGTGAATAACATTTACAGTATTTAATTAATTAGATTTCTACCTCAGGAAACTGGCATGATAGAGAAGGGTTTGCAGACAGTTGCTATTAGTTATTTTGAAACTACAGATGGCCAAGCCCTAGGTGAGAATCTGGCCTGAACATTGGGTTCAGAAGCTGTGCCACTGTCAACAAGAGCTTTGGAATTGATTATGTCCACACAAGTACAATAAATTCAAACAATCTTGAGATGTCCATCGAGTCATAAAGTTTAGATTCTAGATGATGTGCCTGAAAGCTTTTTAAAAAAAGGGGTGCTTGGAAAGGAAATCAAAACCAAAATACAACCATTCTCTTGAAAAGTCATAAAAGTGTTTGACTGCAGCATGGGGCTGCTTAGCATGTTGGCTTAAAATCACAGTTAGTAATTTAGCTATTGTTGCTTCTGGGTTAAAGCTGCCTCAGGGTGTGCTTTTTGCCATTGCATCTCCTAGTATACAAGCTTTTATTGTTTTCATTCTCAGTTTGTGAAATGTAAAGATACTTTACAATCCTACAGGGAAACAGCAGTGGGCTAGATCAATGTTGGGTTACAATCTCACCTAATTAGGCTTACATCACTGATAGAAACGTTCAATCTGATAAACAAAAGATACATTTCAATAGTCCAAACAAGTATTAAAAAATAAAAATAGTTCAGTGGTAACATAAAATATAACTGCGTCTAAGTTATATTTTGTAAGAAACATGGCACCCTATTCACAAAGGCTAAATGTCATTTTGGGTCATTGCAACCATTTATCAAAAAAACACAGTACAGTATGTTCAAGTTGCATTGGTCACTGATCACTGATTTGACTTAATTGGCGCACTTTTAGTATATATTTTATTTAATTACATGGGCGCGTTTTATTATTTAAATGCAGTGTGTGGTTTGATTTACTTTTGAATTGTATGTTTATTTATTTATTTATTTATTTTTATTTGTTTTAAATTGAGTAGTCGTCAATTGATTTTAACCCGTTTTTTTCCCAATTTGAAATGGCCGATTGTATTTAGGCTCAGCTCACCGCTACCACCCCCGTGGTGAGAAAACACTGAGGGTTAATATCTTCTGTAACTAAGTCTTGTGTAGTAAGACTCATTCTGTCACAGCTGGAACGAGAAAAAAAGGTCAGATCATAAGAGACAGGTGATGGAATTAAATGAGATCCTGGCACTACTATCCATATAGTGGAATTAAAGAAACCCCTACAGTAATAAGCAAACAAACAAAACTGTCCAGGTAACAGCAGTTTTAATAGTTTATAATAACAAAATTACAATTGTATTGTCTGCAGTTTTTTTTTTTTTACTGTTTAATATGATAATATAAGAGACAGCATAATTGACTCGTCTGGGTGAACTGTGGGTATTCCTTTATAATTCATCTTGTATCTAAAGAAGAACATCATGCTTATTTCGAAGCCAGTGTAAAGTTCTGTTTAAGTTTTAATTTACCTACTGTATGTGCTGTCACTCTACAGAAGATGCATAGAGTATTTAGAGTTGCAAAAGTGACTGGAGAAATTACATTTCATACAAGCTGAATTTTTCAAAGGTCTGGTTGTAGTAAAAAAAAACAGCATAACCTCCAAATGCTGTCCTTCAAATGGTTACAAGACATAAGCACAAAAATCTATTTTAAAAAGCCACAAAGCAATACATATGTAAAGACAACTGCAGTCTCTTAAAGATATGAACGCTGCTTTCTGAGCAGGTGAGAACTTTAATGTCTCCTGTGATGAGTCACTATAGAAGTCAGCTCCTCTTTAATAGGCTGCTTATTCGTTCACTTGAGAAGGTCGGCAGTGGGGCACAGAGCTAGGGCTTTGTAATGTTAGTAGGATATTGAATCCTCGAGCCAAATAATTTATTTTCTCTTCTCATAAGCCAGGATCAAACCCTCACAGTGATTGTATTTTAGCTTCAGAGCATGATGCAAGAGGTGCAATATTTTTCCTTGAGAGGCAGCTTTATTTGATGATATTGTGTGTTAATATCTGTACCCTGTGCTTCACTCACTGCCTCCTCCAGGTTACAGATGGGAGAGATTTTGATTTCCCTCTAAACTGAAATGACTGTAGAGTTTCAAAATATGATGAAGGAGATCAGTGGACTTTATTTAATATTAAGACATCTTTTAGTGCATCGTCCTGATGTGTGTGTGTGTGTGTGTGTGTGTGTATACATATATATATATATATACATATATATATATATATATATATATATATATATATATATATATATATATATATATATATATATATGTGTGTGTGTGTGTGTGTGTATACATATATATATATATATATATATATATATATATATATACACACACAAGTTTATGTGTGTGTGTGTGTAATGAAAGTAGAGTCTCTACGGAAATGCAAAACTTCAATTTATATATATATTACAATACATACATTTTTTGTAGATGTATGTAACCACTTACTGTATAACAGAATCCTAAACTACAGTGTTACCTGTGCTGGGGCATTTTTCAACTACACAAAATACAAGGCACAAGGTTCCCAGGTGGGTGCTGGAGAAAAAAAAAAAACATGTTAAATCTTCTTTTGTCAGTGGCAGGGGAAATAAATGGCACTTGGTATCCAATTAAGCCTGCCATTGCTAAAAAAGAAAAGCACTCCTTAATGTACCGGACATTTAGACTTAGAAACTTCAGTCTCTCTTACTATTCATGACTACACTGTGGCACTGGAGCTTAGCAACTCTTCTCAAGCTTAGCAGCTGTGCTGCCTGTTTAGAAGATGATCTAGTAGGACAGGGCAACAAACTCTAGGCTCTGACAATATGGTTTCAGCTCATGGTCACCACATAAGACAAGACCTTGATGAAGTCAATCTTACCATACCATGAGCAACATACTTACAAAACACAAAATATCAGCTGTCTATGAAGCTGTCACCATGGTATTCCTTCAGTAGGTGGCAACTATGCATACCTCCCGAAACATGTTTTACTCTCTGTGACAGGAATACAGAGTTGTATGCCATTGATCTCACCGCAGTGGCTCGCCATAGTGGAGTGTTTACCAGCGTATTAACGCTAGGTAAACTATTATCTGTAACATTGCACTCTCCACACAATTTAATCCTTAATATTGATCCTACTGATGAGACATCTCTTTTCACAGCTGCACACAGCCCTTGAGCAGAGACATTGTGTGCTAGCTATTGTATTCTCAGTACAAAGTATTTGAAATCCACTGGGCAGTGCTTCATTTTTTTATTATACATGGCTGATCTCTGCATGCAAGGGCAAAGGATGGCAAGACAAGCAATAGCCTATCGATATTAAGGAATATGGTAAACCAGTTCTAATTGTGCAGTCATTCATTTATTTATTTGTGAAAAGAAAAACGAGCTGAAGATATTACCGAATTAGCTATAAACAAAAGGGAACGTGTAAGTATTGCTCTACTAATAGTTGGGGACATTTTCCAAATTTAAGAAAATGATGGAAGCAAATTATCTGCACTATCTGTTCATACCAAGACTCAATGCTTGGGTTTTACAGAAGAGTATGAACATCTGTTAAAATGATGTACTGCTGCCTAAATGAGCCTCATTGATAATAGAACAGGCCCTGCTACCACCCCTATCCCCCTTTTGTTTTTAATCAAGAGGTTCAGCTAGATTTAGAACATATTAACTCCAGTCTCATCTCTCAAGTTTTCTCCTCATATTATGTATTATTTATAGCAGTCATTATTGCTTTAATAAAGGAGAGAGATTACAGGTCCTTAACATTTCATATTTAATATAAATCACAAGACAATGCAATTTCAAGAAGACACGCTCTGTAACAACTATGTTAAAACTGGCCAGCGGGAACGCCATCTAAAAAGAGTCCGTTCTATATGTTGGATATAATCTGCTCAAATCTGTCCACTAACAATGATCCAGTACTATCTACCAAATATTATTTTCTGTTCATAAAAGTACTACTTACTGTGGTAGCAGGTCCTTAAACAAAAGAGGGACACACACTATTATAAAAGATATTGTTGTGTATTTAACTTCTCTTACACAACTATAACCCAAGAACGACACATACACACCAGTAACTGTAACTATAGTATTTATGTATATCTGCATAGCTGCGTAGTTAACATTAACAAGGCATAATATAGTATCAATGCACCACCAACTACACATGTGAACTTGGGAGCCTTACACCTGAAAGTAGTGCCTAGAATGAATGGCACAGGTTACATACATTACAAATCTAAAAGCAAACAATGACAGAAGTAGTATAGGTCCCTTAAACACATGAATTATTGGTACGTTTTGCAAATGGTATAATTTTGCTAAAGCACCATCTATCTACAGTGAACCATTCCCTCAGTTACAGGATCCTTGAACCATGGTCTCTTCAAAGAAGGAAGAGAATTAATCTGCAAAGTTGTCGTGCTTAATGAATTGAGGTTCTGATGAGCCACCACAGGTGGTATTATACAATTAGACTGATGATCCACAAGGGTCCATTTATGTGCAGCACTGCTTTTTCAAACAACTTAAAATAAACTAGCTTTCATCTTGTATGTGTCCTTAGCTGCTATTTTTCATGTCAGCGGTAATTGCTTTTCGCATCAGGGTAATACACAAGTATCATAATGGTATTTTTCAATTCTGTAAGGGTTATAATGATCCAAAAAGTGAAACTACAGTGTCAGTTTCTCTTTTAGTTTAGTTTTGTTTTGTGTAGAGGCAGAGCCTCTCTGTCAAAAGGTAAACTTTAAGGGTATCAATAGAATAGTGCCTGTCCATCACAAGCAGGATACATTCACAGTTCTTCAGGAAATTTAACTACATTTATCAAAGGAAAACAGCCTTGTTTCTGTGTCAGTCTAGAGGGAATTCATTAAAAAGGTCTTCATATTTAATCCAATTACACAATTGAATTCAAAGCCTGGATAAGTGACACTTCCACTTGAGGCATATAACAATAATCAACAGAACAAATAGTAACATATAGTAAATAGTATAAGCAGACAAACCTAGCTTTAATGGGAAATTGTAACATTTGCACAATAATATTTAAGGGGAAAAAAGAGAACCGTTTTGCCTGAGCTTTGCTGAGTACCACTGTAGCAGCACTTGAGTTACTATTGTCCCTTAGAACCACTGAATATAGTTTGATAAATGCACATGTAAGTCTATACGAAACAGTGTATAAACCTTTGTTGTAATTGGTGTAAGCACAGATTTAGAGATATATTTAAAAAATATTCGAGAAGTCAATGAATAGAGAAGAGTGCAAAGTATTTACTGTCACCCAGGTGCTTAATGAATACTTTCTGCAATATTGTTACAGAAATCCTTTGATTTCTTTCTGGTAAATATTTTCTCTGTTGTGTAAAGTGAATTTCAGTGCAAGGTGCATAACTGTAATAAGACAATCCTAGGTTGTTAGTAAACTTATAATGTCCCCTCAGGTGAAAACACTGTTTACTCTTGAGAATTATTAATCTTACAGATGTTGCAACTAGAATATATTTTATTGTAGAATTACACTAGTTATCAGCCATATCTGGATGGAATTAACTTAGACAACTGTTTCATTTCCCTCTCAGTAGTTTGGCATTGAAAATTGTTAAAGCCACACAGCTTGACTGTTTTGTTCATACTTCAATTTAACAGGATTTCAGAAAACAGAGGCCTTCAGCACTTCTACTTGGGAGTTAATCTACTCGCAGCACGCAGGCCCAGAGCTGCAAGTCAGAAGCAATTCAGAAAGTTTTCTTTCATTGGCCCCCTCAGCGTGGGAGCAGCGTGTTATCCCCAGAGCACTGCTGCTCAGCAGTGTGTGTCAGCTTTCAAGTCGCAGGACTCCACAGCACTCCTGGACAGCTTTCAGACATGGCTGCTCTTCAGTTACCCTTCTGTAATACAGCTGCCACGCCACCCTACTGTCAGAGGACCACCCCGTGTGTATTATCTTGAAATATAAGGCTGCTCTGTCTTCAGCTAGATCAGCCTATTACTCAAATCTTATAGAAACAAATAAAGATAATCCTCGATTTATTTTTAAAAACAAATAGCTAAATTAACAAACCAGCAGAAGGAGCCATCTTTGGGTGCATTGTCGCCAGCAAGCAGTGATGCTTTTATGATCCACTTTAATACAAAAAAATAATTGATATAAGAAATCACATGTCTAATAGTACAGGCAATTTAAAAAATCTGATATCTAATGGTACAGACAATTTAAACAAGACGTCCTACAACGCTGACAAATCTACTTCCCTGGATCCTGCTACACCGGACCAAAGCTTTGATTCTTTCACCTTAATTAATCAGCTAGATTTAACTGACCTAGTTAGTAGGACAAAATCCACTACATGTACTCTGGATCCCTAACAACTTTAGGCCTATTTCTAATCTCTCCTTTCTATCTAAAGTTTTAGAGAGAGTGGTGGCTAACCAACTTAATACTTAATTTCAGTCAGGTTTCCACCCTGGCCATAGTACTGAAACTGCTCTTATTAGAGTGGTAAATGATGTGCTCTTGTCGTTAGATACAGGCTCACCCTCGGTTCTTATTTTTTTAGATCTAAGTGCAGCATTTCACAATATTGATCATCCTATTTTGATTGAACGTCTCAAGAGTCTTATAAGATTGTAAGGTAGTGTACTTTCCTGGTGTAAATCCTATCTTTCAAATAGGCTACAATATGTTAAAATTGAGGAGGATTCTTCCTTTCTATCTGAAGTTACATGTGACGTACCCCAGGGTTCTGTTCTTGGACTAATTTTGTTTTCCTTATACATGCTGCCCTTGGGCAATATTGTCCGTAGACATAAGGTCTATTTTCATTGTTAACCTACCTCGCTGATATTAAACAAAACAAATGGAACACTGGTGGTATAGCGTTCAGCTGTAGGGCCCCTGTACTGTTGAACGCTCTCCCTGGCTCTGTAAGAGAGGCCTCAACTGTTTCAATTTTTAAGTCAAGATTGAAAACTCATTATTATGATCTATCGTTTCCATTCTAATCTCTGTCATTTTTATTTTACTGTTTTGCTGTTTTTACTGTTTTAGCTTTTTATGTACTAGAGTTTTATTACTGTTTTTATGTTTTTTGTAGTTTTACTGTTGTTTTCTGTTAAGTGCCTTGAGATGGCTCTGCCATGAAAGGTGCTATATAAATAAAGTTTGATTTGATTTGATATTATCTACCCTCCCCTGCTGGGAAGCAGCATCTGGAAGAGACGGACGCTGGACTGCTTGAGAAGGAGAATGGCATTTTGTCCAGATGTAATTAAGGCAGATTATATTTTTACTGTACTTATTTTCTAAGATAGATTCATAGCTAAGAACATGCACCTAGGTATTGGTTTCCTATCCAGGTTTAAATCAACTATAGTAAATAATGTATCAATTAACAATTGATTTTGCATTGTTCCATAACTTAAAATGGACTACTTTTTTTCTCCAGCTTAAAACTGGCTTAGATACCAGCTCTAACTAGCCTTTGGCCAGTTTTATCTATCGAATGGCTGAATTGCAGTTGAATATTCATTGTGAAAGGGACACTGTTTTAAAAGTGAAGAAATTCTATTTGAAATGTAAAGCTGAACTGCAAACGAGGAGCCTGGAAAATAGTCCTGAAGCTAAAATTGGGTAGGAAAATGTAAATGATAAACGTACTTAAGGCACTGATCGTTCTGACATTTTATTTTTTTTTAATATCATGTGTGAGAGCCTGTTCAGCACCTTCTCTTTACTGACCTTTCTACAGAATGTTGTGAAAGGTTGCTGGGGATTAAACTAAATGTGAAATTCCCCAAGGCTGTTGGAAGACAGCCAGCTGAAAGCAATGTGGAATAGAGTCAAAAAGCAGCATCTCTAAATAACTCCACAGCTGATTTGTACAGTAAGCCCCAACGCCTAGACAGAAACATCATCGGCCAAGTACCAACCATCCTTCAGATTTCCTTGAACAGCAAGGTCCTGCAGTATTTGTGTCCACTGGGTCCGCTTGTAAAGCCATACTTCAACACCATCTGAATGCCATGCATTACTGAGAAATAAAAAGCAACTGCATGTGCACCTTAAACACTGAGATGATCCTACTAGACTATAAAAGGAAGGAAAAATAATGATGTGTCCATTCAATCATTTCTGAAGCAATACTTTCTGTAAATGACAAAGATAAGTAAAAAGTTAATAAGGCTGAAGAGGGGGCAGGCTGTAGGCCATTAACAGCCATTACTTTCAAATGACTTGGACATCTTTGGCTTGTCACGAATGATAATAATTTATAACGCTCTAGGAAGCTAGTCTTATTAAATATTTACTTTGTGCTAAAGCAGGAATATGTTACAAGATTGGATATGAGTTCTTAAATCACAGTCATCAGATTTTGCTCACAGGTCTATAGATAAATGAAAGGCTGCAATTACTAGCGCATTCAATGGCTTTACTTTCAGGAGTACAGTGTGTAGCTAGACTCATCTTGTCCACCATTGTAATTGAATCCCTGTAGCTACTAGTTCAAAACTATTATTTTATGCAAACAAAGTTAATGCTCATACTCTGTTCACAACTGCTGTAGTATTATGATAGTGTTGAGATAAAAAAAAAATAGCATCACCACCTACTAGATTATGCCTTACTATTAAAGCACAGTGAAATATATACAGTAGCTAAAACTTAATCATAAATATTATTTGGAATTCAAGAAACTAGCTTTGCCATTTTTTTTATATACATATTGGTCTGTAGTGATTATTATTATTAGTAGTAGTAGTAGTAGTAGTCGTAGTTGTAGTAGTCGTAGTAGTATTTTCTCCAATAGATACAGGTGGCATTCTAGTTACCCCGTGTAATCTGCATCGGCCTTACATCACCTTGCTAACCCCTTTCTCCAGAGTATGCTATCACAGATGTAAACATCAATTGAGTTGTTTTTGCAGTTGCTCGCACAGAAAAGATCAATGGGATTTATATATTTTTATTTTTAGGCACTGCCAATTTTGTTTTATATTTTTGTATAAAAAAAAAATACAGTATCAATGACGATCCCTTGAAATACATTAACAAAACTAATTAAATAAGATAAATCTGTGTACCACAAAATAAACTAGTTGCAATTTTAACTGCATTATGCTTTTTCCCCATAGTATTTCTCAGTAACTGTTTATAAAGGCACTTTTAAGAAGGCTCAGGGAACTTTCAGAAAGCACGATAACACATTGATACACAGCTGTGTGTAAAATTGAGAGTTCTACCTTCAATTGAGGACAAACTCCTTTCCTTCTGCTGCTGACAAAGAATGCAGCTGTCATTTTGACAGGCACCCATCAGAGTGTCACAGAAACGGCTGACTGACTGACAGCCTCAATAGCCTGGCAAGGCAGCCTGTCTCAATCACATTTTAACCAGCTGTTGCTGAAGAAGGCTCCCTAACCGAGTCAGGGTTCATATCTTTTGCTGGGGCCATTTGTGAAATGATTGCACAGGCATGATCAGATTTTACAAAAGCCATTTAGCTGGTTGACTTTTTTTTAGGCAAATAAATACATTAATAAATAAATGCATACATATAATCTTCCTAGCTATTTCATGGTGAACACTTTTAGTTATTGAAGTAGAGGGTTCACCTGAGATTGGTTATGAAATCTCATCCGTTTTACATTCAAAAAGAAAATGCCCTCCAGCCTGTACAGGAACCGGCTTTGCTTTGCCTTTAAAATTAGGGAGCTTGTTAATTACTTCAGAGACAAAAAAAATAGTTCTCGACATCAGGAAGAAGGAGCATATGACACAGCACGCCACAGGAGTACTGTACTGTACCCTCACAGGGAACCAGCACAGCTCTCAAAGCCCCAGGACATTCCCTGAAGTGATCAGTCCCTACTCTTTTTCAACAAACCCAACAAACATCACTTCTAATCTTGAAACTATCCCATCTAGCTGCCTCTTACAATCACCAAGAAGTGGAACTAACAGCCACAAGCACACACCCCAACTAAGACAGCAATGGATATTTCATTAAACACACAAACTAGCACTTAACCTCCTAATGATAGTTATGTTTAGTTAAGTCACTTTGTCCCCACAGGGGCAGCACAGGTACATCTCAATAGTGCAAGCACTCAGGCATGTAGCATATATCGAAGCAGCCAAAAAAAAAGGAATTCCTTTGAAGGACTTGGAATTGATTAAAGGGGAATTGATTTTTTAAAAAGGAATCTGAATACTGCCTCTGGCTGATGGCAGTATTAAGAATCACGGCTGCCAGTGGTCCCCGAGTGGCTCATCCAGTTAAAGGGCTGCCGCTGGGAGTGCAGGATGAGTCACACAGCGCCAATTCGCGTCCGGGCTGTGCAAAGAGGCTGAACTTTGGCTCCCAGGGTGGGGGATGGGAAACTGGCAGGGATTGCTTCTCCTTACCGCGCAAAAGCGAACCCTACTGGCCAGACACCAAGCACATTCAGAGTGGATAAGAGGCAGGGCTGATCTCTGTTCGCCGGGATTGGTAGCCCGCCCATCGCTGCTCTGGATTGCTCGGCGTAAAAGCGATTCTGGCTTTAGGCCCTCAGTGCGTCTGTGCTGTGTGGGGACTCACTGCGGTGAGAAGAAAAAACATAATTGGACATTCCAAATTGGGGGTAAATAAATACAAATAATTAGTCACTAAATTAAAAAAAAGTAGAAAAAAACAAATCACAGCTCCCCTTGGTGGTTTGGAGGGAATATTGCCTGTCGAAGAAAAACAATTTCTTCATAAATCATAAGAATTAGAAACTGCACTTAAGTAAGTTTCCCGAGTTAGCAGACTGAAGGCATAGCTCAAGCATTAAAAGTTGACATTTTACTTGGTTACCTTTTATTTTTAATAGGATTGCTAATCATACAACTAATGTCTGCAAACTTCTTTGGCATTACTGTTAGCCCAATCTTGAAACAGTGCATCCTTGTTAAAAGTTAATGCCTGTGCTAAATTAAACTATTGTGACTAGTGTGACATTTGCACAAACACAATCTTATCTAATCTGCGGTTTATAGTAAACAAGAAAGATGTTTTGCATCAAATAAAATGACACAAATACAGTAGCCTTGCTTTGCCAGATGCTTGGGAGCACTGGCTTCTGGATAACAGATGTTGTGAGTGACTCTAAACAAACCTACCTGTTGTCATGTGTGACAAATTAATGAGATTTCACTGAAGAGACTGTCGTAGAAACATTGAATTGCTTCAATGCAATCAAGAAACCATCCAGAGATCAACTGGTCATATCATTTTAATTGGTTTCCATCCCCTGCCCCCTGCAATGTATATAAGCACTACAACACCACTGTATCCTAATGGACATGCTCGCAGCACTCCAGAGTGCTTGTTGTCAACAGAAAGTCCTTAAATTGGGCTCTTCACTGCCAAGATAAACTGAGCGGCAGATGGTCTGCAAGATCTGCTTATTCACACAGGTTCGGGTCTGATTGTTTATTTATGGGGTCATTGCCACTCTCTTTAAAAGAGCCACTAGCTGCTGAAATGGAACTAATTGGTTTGCATGTCATGTCAGGAGAACATTGAAGCACACTGATGGACAAGGGAGTATTTTCACTGAACTGATCCTCAGCAGCCTTGTTTCTGTAGCTGAAATGGAGCTACAGTGTGTTCCAAACTAGCCTTAATGCACAGGGATTATGATAAATTTTTGGCAACCTTCAGGTGGGGTTGCACTACACTATCGCCAGCTGGACATGCTAGACTCTCAAGGAATCGCATTACCGATAAGCTTTTGGGGCCACATCAGTCGATTTGATGGAGAAGGATTATTAACAGTGGTGGAGTCCATCTTTTAGATTCGTAATTAGATACAGATCTATGAAATGTTTCTTTCTAGACAGGGATGTCTAATGACCATAAGGTACCGTCCATCAGATAATTGGGAACTGGTTTGAAAAACAAAATGGCAACTTCATGCACCCCCCTTGGTATGCCCATCCTCCAGATAAGAAGTGAAACCCAAAAGAGGGTTGCAACTGGCTGCTTGCCCTCAGTCTTTCACATCTCCTCTCTATGAAGACCAATTAACTGCACACTTGTTTGTATTGGTTATTATCATTGTGATACCACTGGCTTGTCAAAATATGAATATTTTCCAATGACTCCTGGAAGTGTAGCAGCCATTGAGCTACCGTGGATGCCTCGAAACTGGTTCGAGATCATAGGCATAATTTACACTGGGGACACAGGGAACTCAGGGACATGTCCACCTCAATTTTTTTAACAATGGCAAAATGTCCTCCTCACATTGCAGCAGTACTAAACCTTGTAATTCTCAATAATGTATTTGTGCAACCACTAGAATAGGGCTCTAGGACCCAACAGAAACTGCAATTAACTGAGGCAGTTAGAGGATCCTACACTACACTAAAATCTATGTGCCCTACTAGGTGGACTGTATGCGTCCCACCTATTCGTTCAGTTCTTAACCAGTATGAGCCTGTGTTGCTTAGTTTGGAAGAGATGGCTTCATCTAATAGAACTGAACCAGAAACAAAAGCAAATGGACTTCTGGAAAGATTCCAGAAGGAGATGACAGTCCTAGGACTAATCTTAGCTTCTGATGTGATGGAGCAAATTGGAGTGCCTGAACAGTTTATTAGAACACAGAGCATCACTGGGATGCTTGCCGCAGTGGGGACCTCTTTGTTTTTCCTGAAGAGAATTTTTAACAGAGGAAATTTTTAACAAACTATTTGACAAAGCAACAGAACTAATTAACACTTGAATATTCAGCCAATTGAAATGCCACATAGATGACAACCTCCTAGGCGCTTTTCGGGTGAGGCCTTTCCTTATTTACCAACATCCTCTCTTCAGCACCACAGACCTGAGTACTACAGGTTGCTGGATATTGTGGATATGCAGTTCAGAGAGTGTTTCGATCAGGAAGGCTTAGAGATTTTTGCTAAATTGGAGAACTTACTTATTACTTACTGGAGAGATTGATTGTGTTGTGGACCAGTACCCAGAGATAAACAACCAAGCACTGAATGTGCAATTAGCAATGCTCAGGTCGAAATTCACATCCAATTCATGTGTAGCAGCTGCAGATATCTTGAGGGAAATGCTACCTGAAGTCTGTACACTTTTTGAGCAAGTTGGGGTCCTCTTGAGGTTGCTGTTGGTGATCCCTGCTACTTCTGCTGAAGCTGAGAGGAGCTTCACTGCTCTTCGAAGACTAAAATCTTGGCTTCGTAATTCCATGACTCGGAAGCAACTGAATAATGTAGCAGTTTGTCATATTCATCAAGCTCAACTGGACAATCTGGACACGACAACATTGTGCCAAAAATGTATTGCTGTGAATGACCACAGCAGGAATGTCTTTGGCTTGTTTAATTAGACCTGCAAGGTATGCATTGTTTTATTATTATTGTTTGGGAATTTTTATTTTATTTTAGATAGAATAACCCCCCCCCCCCCCCCCATTGCACTTTTAATCACAAAACAACCTTCATATTTCCCTTTAATCGAATGTGTTTTATAGCAATGAAAGTAGTAGCAATCTCAAGACAGCACCTACCAGTAAAGTGTGAGACAAACATCTCCAAGGCGAGTTTAGTGTACATTTCAGATCTGGAAACACATTAGCTTTCCAATACTGGATATACGTTTGAGATCCAGAAATGCACTGACCCTTCTGGGTGTAGTTTAGCATGTGTTCCAAGCCTTGGAAATGCACTACATGAGTTTAACAACACATTAACACACAAGGATAGTGTCTCATTGCAGCTGACTGATTGCACTGTTATGCTACTGTTAGGGTTGAATTTTGTAATGCGCACGAACAGAGTCTTCTCATGTTGCCTAACATACCAGAAGATGAATTCCCAAAAGTGTGTAGTTGTTAAACTGACTAAAGGATTTCAGGATCTTTAATTTCTTCTTATAAAAAAATGCATACATTAGTAGTGTATTTCTAAAAGGAAAAAAAAATCTAATCAAATAAGAAATAACTTGCAAGCCACTACATTAAATGCCTCAGTTGTTTACTTTTCATAGTTGGTTTATTGCCTTGGTTCACCAGTACTGCAGCAAAAAGGTGAGCGCCCCAGATGAGAGGAAAATAATCTTCCAATCGGCTTTTAAAACATGCAGTGCAGAAGTTCATTGTCATTGACTGGTGCTTTATTGTAATTGAGAGGGAGGAGAGCTTTTTTAATATGTGTTTTATAGAAAAACAAGAACTTTTTTTCACAAGTTGTCTTGGACAGAAGACTTTTTTTCACTGACATGTCACTTGTCAGATTACAGCGTGGAAAAACAATTATCTGTAAAAGAGATCCCATAGCCACAGCTATTATTACATCATCAGACATTTGACGACTGATGGTTGGAATAAATTGCCATATTTTCTTCAGCTTCCCTTTAATAGATTTTGACTGGAGCATTTGAATGGAGCTTTGCAAAAAACATGCATGCCAGGCCTAGGGACTCATGAACAGAAGGAAAATGTACTAGAGGAAGATGTCCTGGTGAGCAAAATTGCAGATAATTAATAATAATAATAGTAATAATAATAATAATAATAATAATAATAATAATAATAACCTCCTCAAGCAAGCATGAGAGATCAGTTGTGGACACAGTTAATTGACAAAGTGACTGTACTTTAAATGGGGTGGGGGGGGGGGGTGTAATTAATGCAATAATCACTGGATGGAATGGGCTATTGTCTGTAATAAGTGTACAATAAAATAGTACATTTTAGGAACTGAATCTGTGACTGTAAAGAAAGCTACCGTCTTGTCAACCCGTGTGTATCTAGAAGCTGAATATAAAACACAGAGAATTAAAATGCGGTTTCAACATTTTAAAGTGAAAATAAATAATCTCTATCTATCTATCTATCTATCTATCTATCTATCTATCTATCTATCGATCTATCGATCTATCTGTCTGTCTGTCTGCCCGAATGTGACAGGCATAAGAAATGGACGGAATTTTCCGATGTACTAGTCATTTCAGTGGAAAAATGCAGCTGTCTGCAAAACATTTTAAGCAGGGAATGCTTAGGACGAGCAAGCGTACAAAATTAGTCTTATCGTTCACAGTATTAAGTTAATTCAGTTGAACAGGATCATCATGAATCTGATTCGGTACACTGCAATCAGGATCTTGTTTAGTTTGATTTAGCAGATGATCCACCTGTGATGATTAGCTTCTGGTACGCTGCAATCGGGATTAGCGGGTGTACTAACTTTAGTCCAATCAAGTGGACTAAACCTGCTTAATCCACTAGTTAGACACATCAGTTAAACTAAATTTGGTATTTGTAATCAGCCCCCTGTGTTTTATACCCTCCCTGCTTGGAATGACATCCTTATTGACTGTTCTCAACAGGCCTGTTTGTTTTTCTCCTGCTGTTGAAAGGAGAAACACAGGAGCCTGTTTGGAGAAGCAGAGCCTCCCTCAAGAAGCCTGGGAAACCCCAAGAGAGCCATGCTGGAGGCTCAGAGGAAAAACAGAAACTGCCAATAAAGGCAATGCTTTACAGTGGTGACAGAACCAGGGCCTTGGAGCACACAAGTGGGAATACATCCTCTAGATTACCAATACTCGACAATAATAATATGATTGTTATATAATCCAATAATAGTGTGTTATAGCATTTGGAAAACAGGTATCTTAACATTTTAAATGTGTAGTAAATCTTAAACAGAATAGAGAAATGCAAGTTTTTGTGGTCATTTAATGTACAAGTTCAATAGCTTTGTGACTAGCTATCCCTTATCCAACATGCTGAGTATGACGACATGGAATGATGTGTATCGTGTATATACCATAAAGATTTTAATGACAGTATATAACTGAATGTACTGATAAAGGGCTAATAGTAGGCACTTGTTTGGTAAGTTCTTCTTTTTTAATAAAAATAAAAAAAAACACTTGTTTCTCAAGGAGCAGTATAAAAATATTGCAGACTTATTTAAAGCTATACTGACTGGCAACACTAACCCTTCCTACTATTGACATTGTTTTGGCAGTTTTGTTAAGTTTTGATCATTTATATGCAGTAGGAATGCAATTTCTAAATACATTTACATTTACTTTTTAAGTCAACATGATGATAATGATGGATTCTGTATAAATGGAAAATGTCCAATTTGTTTGCAATATGTAGTGCATTAATGATCCCAAACTGATGAAGTGGCATATGCTTGCAAATTCCTCACCTGTCATCACAGTGCAATAATGTAACATACCTTATCTATACATGGTAAATCACTGCATGGCTATAACAAACATGATCTCATTATTGGAATTGAATCAAACTATAGTACAGCGCTCTCCTTCCTCCAGTACTTATTCTTTTTTTCTGTCTAATGCTTTCTTTTAATAGAGAACTCCTGAACAGCTAATCCACAAGGTGTACTGGAAGGTGTCACGAGGGATGTTAATCTCTTCAGTCATTAATATTTCACACAGTTGGTGTAGCGCGGTAGGCATAGGATCTGATGATAAATGCATTGCTCAAGATCATCCCAGACACGCTCAATTGGATTGAGATCTGGGGGTTGTGGTGGCCATGGAAGATGGCTGAAGTTTTGCTCAAACTATCAGCAAACGATTGTGACATGGTGGAAGGGTGCATTATTGTCTTATCGACTTGATCTGCCCCGTTGTCGCCAACATCGTCTGTATCTCTTCTGCTAGACTACTGCCCTGTATCTCTTGGTGCCAGAAAACATTGATGAACTACTGTTTGGATTTGAAAACAACATTTGCTTACAATTTTAAAGCAATAATAAAGAAATGGCAGGTTTGAAAAACTATCAGCCATCTCTGAAGCTCCCAGCTAGACAGACACAGGGATTGATCCACACAAAAATAACTGCTAAAATTTAAAACAGGCACCAGGCAGACTCCTCATTGCTTTGAGCGTGACAACTTTGGGATATACAACCCATTCTAACAGGATTGTCTTTCTGTTAATGTCCTTGAGTTCTTTAAGAAATAGTCATTGTTTTAAAAAGGTTGCTACTGTATATAAAGTGGGGAGTGCCTCAACTGTAACTCCCTTCCTCTACACACCAGCTACACATAGCAACCTTTTTTTTGTGATTGGTCAATTGCTTTGTTTTTGCATTCATCCAGTCATTGAGAAGGTGCTCTGGTTTCAGAGTGCCACATTTGCAGTTATTTGAGAAAACTAGCCAGTTGCCAAAAAGTAGACATACTTACATTCACTTAAAAACAAGGAGCAGTAATTCTGAATTGGATTTTGTGCAAAGTAAATGTACATAAAGAATGTCTTTAAAATGAACAACAAAACAAAAACAGAACAAAAGATTATATAAAAAAAAAAAAAAAATTTAAAAAAGTCCCCTGCCAAAATGAGCTGTTATTGCTGTTGTTTATTGCTGTCTGGCTACATAATGTAATTGTAGAGAAAAGCGAGGATATCAAATCGATTGGGCTTTTATAATAAAATTAAATCTGCTATTCCTGTATTGTCGGCATTCATCAGGCTGAGAAAAATCAATCAGTTGTCTTCCTGCATTAGTCAATCTTTTAACAAGGGATGTTTTGGTGTCTAATCAGATTACTATGTAAATTAAATATGTGACTGTCACACGGCTGGCTGAGTGGTGACGTCAGAACCAGGAAATGAATACACAGAGACAGGACAGATGAGATGAAATGATGAAGACGCTTGCTTGCGCCGGTTTATTATAAATAAAAAGGTTTTAACAGAAAACAGGACACGGCACTTTACACCAAAATAAATAGACAATCAAAACGAACAGACACTAACAAACAGGGACGAACACTAAACAAACACGTACCGTGTTGGTCCTCCAGCACCACGTAGAAATTACTTACTTTTTACTTTCTCCTCACTCTCTCCCGTTCTTTCGCCCTGAACACACAACCCTGAGTGAGTAAAACGTGCATCTATATATACTGTTGTGCTGGGATTCAATTACTAATTAATTATTCACTTGAATCCCAGCACGTGAATTAATTATGTGCAACCTCGTGCTCACATATTATATACTTTAAATGCACGTGAAGTGATGTGCAATCCCGTGCCTAAATACAATTATACATTTTAAATAACTTGTGCTGCACACACCCATTTATATCCCGTGCAGCCATCTCTATACACCAACATTAACACACCACACGCAACATACAATATAGAAATGCACACATGGGCGGGGCACATTTCCACAGTGACATGTCGAAAGGGCTGATCATATTGCAAGGGAAGGTGAAGTGAGCTTCAAAAAAGCCTGTGAGGGAGCAGACAACCATCTAGAATTGTTACCAAACCAAAAATGAAGGCTTCAACACTTAAAAAATCACAGTTGTACATTGTGTTATGCAAATTCCTTCAAGCATCCCTCTAGGTTTTTGTTTTTTAAATTGACATACAGTAGAATATGAACTCATCTTTTCTTGTAGCAGTACTATATTTTTAAAGAGTCACATGATGTCATTTGTTATTCATGGAGTATTCTATGAGGGTTAATGACCAAATCAATTAATGGTAATAATAATAATAATAATAATAATAATAATAATAATAATAATAATATTAAAGGAACTGCTATAAGGTTATTGTAGTAAAGCATCCTGATGAAGGCTGGTCTGTGCCCTTGAAACAGTAGACCCAGACACGGAAACTGAAGTTTAGCGCTTCTTCAAGCACTTTTAATAATTGCAAATAAACAAAACAAACATGAACAAAACAAAAGGTTTAAACAAATAAATGACTACAAACAAAACTCTTCAAAACACAACAGCAGCTAAGCTATGGCTGCATTCTTTCTCTTTCTCTTTTTCTCTTATTCACTCTCGCTCTCACACTAAGCTCACCACTCGCCCCAAACAAACATTTCTCTGTTCTTATTTAGCATGTGGCCAGGGGCTAATTGACCACCAATCAATCAATCAATCACCACCTGGCCACATTCCACACTTCTCATTAACTAATAAACACATTCCACTCTTTTCATTGACTAATTAAACAAAAACACCAAACTTCATTTACACTGTGTCGCTTTGCAAACAGTGGCCATCTTGGCGCCAGGCTGTTCGCCCACTCCCGTGCCAAGATGGCTGCCAGCCATAAAACACACACTCCAATGTGCAGAGATAATGATAATAAATAATGCTGAGTTACATTTCACATTTGATTATTTTATTTTATTTATTTTTGCTATAAGTGTTATTTCAATACATTTAGTTAGGCAAACGTTGTTGTTCGTCTGTGGTTTTTGGTGCCGTCTGCTTTTTTAAATCTATTTTGTGTTACCTTTCAAGCTTGACGATGGCTTCATACTTCATTTCTGAGCTGCTAACTCTTTAAGGCTAGACTTCTATAGATGGTTGCTTCATGAACAGGTGTTTTGCTTTACTGTGGATGGCTTGTCAATGTTAATATGTGTTTTAACCATGTCACTCGTTCAGTTAGTTATTTCAAAGGAGATTTTCACATCGTCCTAATTAGAGTCACAGTGTAGCAGAACGATCAAACAGTTACTCAGAAAACATGCAACCCTGGCTATAATCAAGCTTGAAAATCATATATAGGTGTCAGTGGCGGCTTTTCATATTATTATTATTATTATTATAATAATAATTATTATTATTCAAGGTGACTTACTGGTGTTACAGGGCAGTACAGAGTTACAATGCATTAGTAATTACAGTATAGGTTACAGTATGTGCAAATAATACAAGTCCAGTGTATAGTAGGAGGGGTAGATCAAGAGATCTAAGAGATCAATGTAAACAGGTTTACCCCAATTCGGCTTTTAAACGAATCATCATGGTTTATTCTAACATACTTAATTGTTACAAACTGCCAGCGTATGTTTAAAAATGCACTACAATCTTATATAGCACTTTGATTTCAAGACCACTAACATACTTTGCATAAAATATTTTCTAAACAAAGTTGTTATTTTCTGGTCACTTTTAAAAATCTCCTTCAGAAAATTGAATAGGAAATTGAATTCTGCAATTTCCATTATTCAACACTTCACTCATAATTGAGCACACAGTAGCAGTGCTTCAGCAGGGGGCGGGAGGGTATGAGCTGCAATTAAAACCAGGGCTCAGACTGTCATTGCTAGTACTGTGGTTATAGAGATAGGAGTTTATAACGGAGGCTTATCTCTAATGAAAAAAACTCTGGGCTCCTCCAGTTAAAACCTGTGCCATTTAGTTTATAACGGAGACTTGCTTCCTCTGAGTAGTCAGTAATGCTATTAATATAGGAATGTTGAATCTAGAGTTATTTTTTCTTGCATTTTAGGCAATATTTTTGTTTTTGTTTTATTGAACAATAGTGCTACACAACGATAGATAGATAGATAGATAGATAGATATATAGATATATAGATAGATAGATAGAGAGACAGACAGACAGACAGACAGACAGATAGATAGATCATGTTTATTTGTATTTGTTTTCACTTTGACATTTGGAAACGGCCTCTTAATTCTCTGTGTGTTTTTTATTCAGCTTCTAGATACACCTGGGTTTGGACACTGATAAAACAGTAGTTCTCTTTACAGTTGCAGATTCAGTCCCTAAAATGTACTATTTTATTGTACACTTATTATACACAGTAGCCCATCCCATCTAGTGATTATTGCATTAATTACAGCACCCCCCCCCCCCCCCACCCCCCATTTAAAGGGACAAAATCTATTCCAACCATCAGTCGTCAAATGTCTGATGATGTAATAATAGCTGTGGCTATGGGATCTCTTTTACAGATAATTGTTTTTCCTTGCTGTAATCTGACAAGTGACATATCAGTGAAAAAATGTCTTGTGTCCAGGACTTGTAAACACCAAGACAACTTTGTGAAGAAAAGAACTATATGGCATAAACCCAGTTGCTTATTTGATGTTTTCAACCTCTTAAAATCCACTTATGTTTATGTGCTAGCTTTCATTCTGTGATTTAAAAAAAAAAAGTTTGCAGGTTTTCTGATAACTTAAATATAATTAAATGTCAAACTGATGAATACACATGTTTGAAACAAGCACCGTTCTTGCTGTGTTAATACCATCTAGAAATACACACTTACTGTGTAACTGCGGCTGTCACTGCTAGAGTACGTGCCTACATGAACGTTATTAAATAAAGAAATCACACACCAAGAAGGAAAAGAAGAAGACATTGTCTATATACACATTTTTTATCTTACTTTTCCATGATGTTTGCGACTTGCTCGTAGTTCTTCAAATGATATTCATTGTTTTTTCCTTTCAGCTAAATGAACCTCTGCTGTTGAATGCGAAGTGCCCAGGTGCTCAGATTTCCTCATTCCAGAAACAAAAGCCAGGTAAGACAGTCCCACTAGGGAGCATGCAGTGTGTGATGCTGTGGAAGAAAATATAATTCGCAATGAATTTGAACAACACCTTGAGTGTCTCTGTGAAAATTCCCCATGTAATATAGTAGAACCGCAGAGATACAGACATGTAGGTTTTCATAAGACTTCAATATCAGTTTGTAAACGTAAGAGTTTGTAATTTAGAGATTTGACTGTATTGATGATGAAACTCTTCCTCGTGACAAAAATTGAGTTACTTAGTTAATGCAATATGCATTATACAGTAGGTGTCGGCTGAAGGCCCCTTTGTGATGGTACTATAGCCCTAAAACCAGGCTGCCGATCATTTATTATTATTATTATTATTATTATTATGATGATGAATTAGTCATTTAGCAGGTGCTTTTATTCAAAGGGTAGGCGGTGAACTATGCATCAACAACTACTGCTGCAAAGTCACTAACAATAAGACCTTGGTTTTACGTCTCATCTGAAGGATAGAGCACAAGGAGGTTAAGACTTGTTCAAGGTCACAAACAACGAGTCAGTGGCTAGGATTGAAACGGTAACCTTGTGGCAACTCATAATAATTGCAACCACCATAAAACAAACGATAAGGGATGAGGAACATGCTTTTAAAGTGAAATATACAAAAACAGACACTTTCAATCCTCTATGAGTCAGCCCTGTGTGGCACCTCTAAAAACTGTTCTGCATATATCTCCAGTGTGGTTTTTGCTTCTTGTTTTTCTTATGTTTCACACCAGATTATAATATTGACTTACAAGTTCAAACTATCTATAAACACTCCTTCTTTTTAACCCCCCAATGTGTGATATGTCATATCAGGGCAGAGAACATTTTCTAGCTCTCTGCTATGAGCACGGTGGCCCTGGAAAAGCATGACTTTGCAGCTCAGCGAGTCATTTACTCAATGAGTGGCAATAACGATGTAATTGAAATTGTGGGGCTCGGTCCCTTGCAATATAGAATGTCAATAATGTATTTACTGGCCTTTCATTTTGGTCAATAACAGGGGAATGCAAATAGGATAATGCAAGCTGAAGTGAGTGGATGGGGTCGCAAAGGCAGTCAATAGAGAGCTGCATCTGAACTCCTGAGGATAAGGAATTGGCACACTCCAGAGCCAAGCTAAACAGTATGATGAAAATGAAACAAACCTTTCCTATTGCTGAACAGCCACGGTTTTCCATTGGGAGTTTTGGGTTTAATTTCCAATCATTCATTTTCAATTTAGCACTCATACATGGACAATAAAAATGTACTTTTAAGAAAGTGAACACAAAAGTGATGTAAAACGTATATATACATTTTTATACACAGTATTTACTATTTTAGGTTATAAGTTAATTCAGACATATAGTCTATAGTATATAATTAACATATATATCTAACGTACTGTATAAGAATCATGTATGTTTTTTTTTCATGTGGGAAGATCAAAAGCAATGGTCTTATTCTAAGGTAGTCTATACTCTTTTAAATGCAGACTCTACCCTTTTTCTTTGGCAGTAAGATCTTTAAATCTGCATTTCTGATAGTTTTCCTTTTCCAAAACATGTCACCTCTCACAGCACAGTCCAAATGCACATTCGCACACACACTCTTACACACTCCATGTCAAGGTGCTGGCAGGTGGCATAAGTCCAGGTTGTCCCCTGCTGGCATTTAAACCTACAACCTTTTTGCTCAGTGCCAACTGTGCTACAGACGGAGACAAAGCAACAATTTCAACATTTTTGTCGAGGCTCTAAAAGCCATGTTTGATGAGCAGGCTCCAATACAAATTGGCGCTAAGCAGCTTTTCTCCAAGAACAAAATGTAATAGGAGCAAAAGGTTAAGTGGAAGTGATTGACAGTTATTGCTTACTAATCTCAAGGCTGACTCTTGTTCATCATTGGTGGAGTGGTTACAAATATCAGAGCAGCTGTAGAAGCCAACTGCAGGCTCATAATTTCACTGAGAACTGACATGTTTATTTTATATTTCGAAAGCATAGCTTAAAGTAGATTCGTACATTCATGCTTATGACTAATGTATTTAATTAATTTTTTTGTGTGTGTTAACCTAAAAGAACAAATTATTTAAGGTTAGATATGAAACACTGCACATTTTAAGCTGCATTCATGAAACATTAGGTGTTTAAGTTTACATGAGTAACAGGCATTTGATTTATGTGCGTCTGGTTCAAAGGGCCACTGATTTTCTTAAAAAAACCTTAAATTTATTTCATTTACATATCCAATAAAAAAAAATCCAACTCTATCCAAAAAAACACATTAAACTCTATTTTAGCTAAATGTAAAAAGATAGACATGGTTTATCTATATCCATGCAATAAAAAATGAAGCTGTTCTTAACAAGTGGCTTGTTTAACAAAATGTATTTCGGTTAGCCATATCTACATATTAAAATTCTCATTTTTTCATTCCTACATTTTATTGAGATCAAGATAGGGAACTTTTTCTAAACTATGAGGTAAGCATTTTTTTCTTTTTTTTTTTTCTTAAATCTGGCAGGGGTTCAAAACAACAGCTGCCATTCTGACACTGAAATTCCACTTTCCCCACAGCAGGTATATTTTTATACAGACATCATAAGAAAAGAAACTTGTTTGATTTCAAAGACATTTGTTTTGCATTAGGAAGTACAGGAATACTGTGTCTTCTTTTTAAACAGACATGTTCTTTTCAACCTCAGAGTGCTTGCACCATAACAGTTCTTCTAGACCCTGTTTTAAAGTCCAAGGAAAAAGGGATTTTTTTCAGAAAAGAATGAAGTAATTTAAGTAGTATCAAACCTGCAAGAACCAAATCTTGGTATTTTTATGCCATTACTATTGTATGTGTGTCAGAAAAGGCATCTTTGAATGTGCTTATGGCAATTAATTTCTGTGCTACTGTAAATAACCATGCATGCTTCTTTTTCAATTGCTAGTAATCTATTTTTATATTGCATATGTTCATTTTTACTGTGCAGCTAAAAGCCAAAACTCTGAGAAACTGATTTAGACTCACCTCAGAAACTGCCCAATCCATCTTTCTTGGTTTACCCTTTTCAGGAAACAAACACGTGGCAGCATTCACTCAATAGCAGTCACGGTTACATACAGGCCAAAGTTCAGTTTTAATCATGGTGTATCTATCCTTATAGAAGGACCCATGACCTTCGACTGAGACAGAGCTTTCTGACACTGGGCAGTACGTTTCGCTCCAGAATGCCTTGATAGTCTTGCGATTTCATTGTGCCCTGCACAGATTCAAGACACCCTGTGCCAGGTGCAGCAAAGCAGCCCCAAAACATAACCAAGCCTCCTCCATGTTTCACTGTAGGTATGGTGTTCTTTTCTTTGAAAGCTTCATTTTTTTGTCTGTGAACATAGAGCTGATGTGACTTGCCGAAAAGCTCCAGTTTTGACTCATCTGTCCAAAGGACATTCTCCTAGAAGGATAGTGGCTTGCCAATATGCATTTTAGCAAATTCCAGTCTGGCTTTTTTATGTTTTTTTTTTCAAAAGTGGAGTCCTCCTGGTCTTCTTCCATGGAGCCCACTTTCGCTCAAAAAGCGACGGATGGTGCGATCAGAAACTGACGTACCTTCACCTTGGAGTTCAGCTTGTATCTCTTTGGCAGTTATCCTTGGTTCTTTTTCTACCATTCGCACTATCCTTCTGTTCACTCTGGGGTCGATTTTCCTCTTGCGGCCGCGCCCAGGGAGGTTGGCTACAGTTCCATGGACCTTAAACTTCGTAATAATATTTGCAACTGTTGTCACAGGAACATCAAGCTGCTTGGAGATGGTCTTGTAGCCTTTACCTTTACCATGCTTGTCTATTATTTTCTTTCTGATCTCCTCAGACAACTCTCGCCTTTGCTTTCTCTGGTACATGTTCAGTGTGGTGCACACAATGATACTAAACAGCACAGTGACTACTTTTCTCCATTTAAATAGGCTGAATGACTGATTACAAGATTGGAGACATGTGTGATACTAATTAAAGAAACTAATTAGTTTGAAATATCACTATAATCCAATTATTTATTATCTTTTCTAAGGGGTACCAACAAATGTGTCCAGGCCATTTTAGAATATCTTTGTAGAATAAGCAATAATTCATCTCTTTTCACAGCTTCTTTGCTTTATTCTATGACATACCAAAGGCATGCAAGTATACATGATAAAATAGCTTTTAATTTCATCACTTTTCAGGAGGAATGAAGCATTATTTCAATGAGCTGTAAGGGTACCAACAAATTTGAGCACGTCTATATATACTGTACCCTCCAAAACAGGGGAGTTGGCATGTTTTCATTAGGTCACTTTGTCAGTTTTACTGGAGGTAACCCAGATGTACTGCATTATTTATACATTATCTATTTATACATCCTGGCTGGCCTCCCTGTGTCCGCCACCCGTCCGCTCCAGCTCATCCAGGTGTTCTCTCTGCCTCGCTTCGCCCACGCTACTCCACTACTCCGCTCGCTCCATTGGCTCCCGATCACCGCTCGCATCCAGTTCAAGACTCTTGTACTAGCCTACAGATGCCTTGACCAGACTGCACCCAGCTACCTCCAGACCCTCATCTCTCCCTACACCCCCACCTCTCCGCTCCGCCTGCACTAGAAGACTGGCTCTACCTCCGCTACGCTCCCCTGCCTCCAGAGCCCGCTCCTTCTCCACCCTTGCTCCGCAGTGGTGGAATGACCTTCCTACAGATGTCAGGACTGCCCAGTCCCTGACCACATTCCGGCACCTCCTTAAGACTCACCTCTTCAAACAGCACCTGTAGAACTCCTCTGTTTGTATCCTGGGACACTATCACCCTTCATTTAAATGTGCTATATTTTGCTCTTATCTGCCCCCTATTTTACTGCATTTAATCCTGTACTTCAGAATACTGTAATCTGCCAAGTTTTTAACCTGTAGTATTTTGTATTTAATCATATCCTGATGTAACTATCACTATTTAATCATATCCTGATGTAACTATCACTATTATCTGCTGTATTATTGAATTGTGGTTTGTCACACTTGAACAAAAGTTATTGTATTTCTTGCTCTTATTGTATTACTTGTATTGTAACACTTGAAATGTATTTGCTTACGATTGTAAGTCGCCCTGGATAAGGGCGTCTGCTAAGAAATAAATAATAATAATAATAATAAAATAATAATTATTTATACATTATGAAGCCCGTTGACTCAACTTGCAAGAGCCAGGCTATTTATCACTCACTCGTCCAAAATAAAACATGTCAACATTAATATGTATTTCAAATATTTTTTGCAGATCCGGTAGAGATGAACTCCCAGGTTTCATATATGAAGCCTATCCAAGAAGACACTGTATAAACCACTATCATTATAAATAAATATATACAGCAGTCTAATATTTCCCAGCTGATTTCCAGGTTGCCCTCAGTCACAGGTCAGTTCATTAACTCAATGCACCACCACCAACCACCTTGATGCTGAAATATCTATTTTTCCAAACATTTATTTAAATGGAAAGAATTGATAGGACTGCACAACGTCAACTTCCACTACTGGCATAAGTAGCACAATGCAGCATTTCCACAGGGACCCTCAATACACTTTAACGTGTGGGAGGATCCTTTACTTCTGCAGTGTTTTTTTTTTTTTTCTCTCAGCAGCAGTTCAAAATAATCATATAACCACCTTTAACTAACCATTCAAATTCGCCACTTCTGTCTAGGGTTGCCACCCGTTCTGGTTTTGCCTGGATTGTTCTTTTTGAGGCAGCTGTCCTGGGAAATCTGTAAGACTTCCTGGGACATTAAATGTCAAAGTGTATGATTTATTTATTTATTTATTTATTTATTTATTTATTGTACAAAATGACTTGGGTGTCCCGGTTTTTTGTAAGTCAGAGGTGGGAACCCTACCTTTGTCTAATGGCCTAAAACATTTCTTTAGTTTATTTCATTACAGCACAATGGATGCCTGTCACTCTCCTTGACTTTACTGTCTATAAATTCACTGCTCCTCTTGCTGTATGGCTCAGTAATTAGTTTAATGTGTCTATAAATGTAATCGGCTGTATAACAATGGTACTAAACTGCGAACCCTTCCCAGTGTTTAAAGCTTGCTTATTTTAAAGTCATTTTATCTTGCAATGCTTCACCAATAGGACTGCTTGTAATTCCATTGTAACTGATATGATTCCTATCTTGCAATGGACTTGCCGCAGTGGCAGTGTTAACCACTCACAATGTGTCCTGTTTTATAAATGAGCCTTGAGTAAAGTGACACAGAATTGTAACTCCTGGAAAAGAAACAGCAAAGTTTCAAAGACAAAAATATTAACATATTATATTCACAAATGACAAATGGATTCAACTGTATTCAAATAATGTTATTTCGATTTAGTCTAAGAAACAGTTAAGGGTCTGGGTATTTACAGGTGTAATGAAGAATCTTTACTCTGTTGCATTATGTTTCTGCCACGCCGCATCCAGACGTCCTTAAAAATGGAAAATTGGACATCTCCAAATCTCTGCATTTTTTACATTTTTTTTTTTTCTCACAAAACCACAAAAAGCAACACCACTCAGCCAAGCTTTGGATCATGTTTTTACAAACAAATGCTATGTTGAGTTTTTATTTATTCTCTCAACACTTAATTGGTGTAATACAGTATTTTGACTTTGTTTTCATGTACACACTGGGCCATACAAAGACCATATAAATACGTTTAATTTTTCATGATTAAGACTGACAGTAATTTGCAGTAATCACAACAAGTATAATTTTATAATATTTCAACTTACTGTAGCACCTTAACCCAAGCTCATTATTTTTGAGAAAATGACCTAAATCATTATGTAATTTCCATCAGCTGTTGTCAGTTTGATGAAAAGCTTGGCCATTGGTACCTTAAAGTATTGCATTTGAATGTTCAGGAAGGAGTCATTACTCGTGCTCCTGTCTCCCCGCAGCTCACAGTAGCCTTCCTGACAAAACAAGACCCAGAGGGCCGGGCACTATGCTGAAAGCTGTCAGATGTTAGACCATTAATGGAACAGGATGGATCATCTTTAAACAGCTGCTTTAACATAATTAAAATGACGATAATGTACTTTTATTGAATACATTCATGTAAACTACTCTGACAATCTCCTATATTAATATAAAGCAAGTGTTTTTTTAAAAGGAATGCTCAGTAACTATTGTCAGGCAGCCCATGTACTGTGCGGATTGTTGTGTAACCAGCATCCCTGACATGGGTGCTGATAATGTACAGGTAGTGGACAAAAAAATGGAAACACCTGGGTAAATGAGGGACACCAAATATATTAAAAGCAAGGGCTTCCACACAGGTGTGGCTCATGCGTTAATTAAGCAAATAACATCCCAGCATGCTTGGGGTCATGTATAAAAATGCTGGACAGGCCTGGTTGCCTATAATTATGGCTAGAATGGCTGCAAGAGGAGACCTCAGTGACTTTGAAAGCAGGGTGATTGTTGGAGCACGATTGGCAGGAGCTTCAGTGACCAAGACAGCATAACTTGTTGATGTTTCACAAGCAACGGTGTCTAAGGTGATGCAGGCATGGAACTCTGAGGGAAAGACATCATCAGCAAAGGGCAACAGCGGGCGGAAGCACATACTCCAGGATCGTGATATCAGTGCATTAATTCGAAGTGCAAGGCAAAACAGGCGAGCAACTGCAGATCAATTGACTGCAAATTTCAACATGGGGCGCGAGCAGCCAGTTTCATCAAAAACAGTCCGCCGAGCATGATACCATAGTTGCCCAACGCCCTATTAAGTGAATTTACATTGGTGTTTCCATTTTTTGTCCACTACCTGTAGATTTCTAACCGGCTCTACTGACCAACAGTTTTGCAGCGGCTACACCTTTGTAATGTGCACTTGAAGCATGAACATCCTTGAAGAAACACAGACAATGCTAGAAACAGCTGAAGTAGCTCTGGAAGCAAAAGAATCATGTTCTTGATTACTGTGCACCAAACTGACAACCTCCCTTGTGTATGTGTATGTCAAGTCAATATGTGATGGAAGGCTTTAACAATGTGTTGTTACACCTTGAGATAAGAGTGGCAGGGCACAGATTCAGCTATAGTCCTGCAGCGACTCGGCTCTCCGCCCGGGCAGGTCACTCTTGGAGAGGGTCATTTTAAACTTGGCCTGAATCTTTCACACTGAGCTCGTTGTCTGTGGTGATGGCCATTTATCAACATGAAAAACCATTTTCCTGCAATAGCATTACCAGCAACACAGTCAATTTTGAAGAAATGTCACACTGCATACAGGTACTGATGAGGTACTATGGTCTTGAAATAGATTACTAGTCTGTATTGGTTCAGATCATTGTGACACCATTGGTATGTCACCAAAGGGGACCAATCTACCACTAACTCATACCCTTGTGCCACTATTGTCCCTGAGTACAGAACGATTGCCATTGAAAATTGAAACCTGGTTTGCGTTCTTTTAATCTTGGCTAACTTGCACAAACATAAGAAATCCCTGGCATTAGCCTGATCAGACTGCAGTATGAAAGGTGCTATATAAATAAATAAACTTGCTTACTTACAAACTAAAAAATGCTACTAATCCAGTGATTCCCAAACCGTGTTCCATGGACCCCTAGGGGTCCGTGAAGCCATTGGAGTAGGTGCGCAGGAAAACAAAATAAAAATAGCCTCCTCACACCAGCAAGTCCCCAATTTCACAACACAAATCATCAGAAGGTAATACCTGCTGCTGTATTACACTTCACACACTTAGTATAAGTGGAGTATCAAGTGAAACCCTGCAACAGAGACTTGGACCGGTAGTGAAGAGAAGCCACGACCGCTGTGTGTTGCATGTTATGAGGTGTTGTCGAATCAAAGTTTGAAGCCAGCTAATCTTCGGCACCACTTAGAAATGAAACAGTGACCCCAACTCCAAAAACTACTGGATTAGAAACCCATTTGTAAACATTGACAGTGAAATGCACACAAACTTGACATCAAAGGGGGAAGACAGCCTATCAGAGCTATGTGACAGTTCTTTAAAGTTAGTCTTCACGCTACTAAATCTGAGTGGTTCCACGTTCAATCTGAGTACCTGGAACTGTCCGACGAGGCTGTGAAGTAGCTGATGCTGTTTGCCACCACGTACTCTTGTGAAAGTGGATTTTCTACGCTTGCTGGGTTGAAATCAAAGTACTGCAGTAGGCTGGATGTGGGACCAGATTTAAGGCTAAAACTGTCATTACTCCAACTGGACATTCATGCTGTAACATTGCTGAAACAGCACCAGGCACCTCATTAAGAAATGTAATCAATTTACTGTTGGCATCGTTATCAATTGCTGCCCTATAGTGGAAAGTAAAATGAATAGACTTTCCTTGTATAGCGGCTGTGTGTCACTGTGATAGTAGTACATGGTGGTCCGCAAAATTTCTGGAGGTTCAGAAGGGGTCCGCACATCCTTAAAGTTTGGGAACCACTGCACTAATCTATTGCTAAACAACATAGGTACTTCTGTAGCACAGGTCATACATACAGGACAAAGTCCTGCAAATCCAAGGAAACTGCAAGGTGTGTGTTGTGTGTACAGATTGCATGTGTCAAAATTCTTCCCATGCTGCATTAGTTATAGACACATTGGCCTAAACCATGAAGAGAAAGGTCGCCTGACACCAGACAAATTAAACAGAATGTGATGCAGTTTCTGTTTTATTCTCTTTCTTCCTTTCAGCTCAACCGGTTTCTAAAGGAGACGAGCCATGTCCAAGATTTGAACCTGAAGGAAATTTCCACAGCAGGTTTCAGCAGCAGAGCCAGTAGATACAATAAAGAAATGATAAATGAACATGATGAAGGCTTGACGAACAAGGAATTGATTGCAAAGGTGACATGGGGTATATTCAATAGATCATCCAGTGGCATTTAAATAATTAAAACACTTACCTTTTAAAGACATGCAGACTTGCATGCACTGTTTGAAATGTTCATAACCTGGGGTCACAGTGGGTCCTATGTATATGATCTCAACTGATCTGTCATGGTTGAGATCGATTGAATAGACCCTTCTTTTAACATACATACCAATACTTGTCTCACAATACCAAATATTGATTAATTAAATAGTGCTTTAAAAAGTGAATGACAGCGCATTCAAAATCTTACTAACAATAACTCAAAATAATATTGCGTTTCATTCACGAATAATAATGCATTTTCTGCATGCACACATTATGATCCATATGAGTAATGATGATCCCATTACTGTTTCAGGCAAATGTTATATTTTTTAGAATTGTAGTTCTATACTTTCTGACCATGCCTATATCAAGAACATCTTGGACTGATATACCCCCTATTATATTAATTCCACATTTTTTCCCCTTTCATTTGAAATAATGGGCAACAAGCTCAGCTCTATCATACTTACATTATCCTCATTTCCAAAGCCACAGCTAACGGGATGAACATTATATTAAAAAAAAAAAAAAAAAAAAACGGGGTAATTGTGAGGAGAAAAAGATTTCACATTTCCATGGATTCGTTGGATATCATGGGGGACCTTCAGACAAGAAAGTGTGAGAACTCCTGATTTATTAGACTGAACTAATATTTATAGTGTATTAATGCATTCAGAATCCACATGTATGCGTGAGACATGAATATAAAGTACCACTTTTGAGAAGGGTACAGACATGAATGTGGCTAGATGTTCTCGAGGAGTTACAGGCCATAATGAAACTGCTAACAAAGCATCACAAGCCCCTATTTTGTCAGTTAAAAAAAAATATATACAATTAGATTGTGCTGCATTTTACCTGGTAAAACGGTCTGATAGCAAATCAAGAATATTTATTTGAATACTGATGTTAGTTCTCTGACTACATTAAACATATGTTGAAAAAATGGTTTAATGTTATTTCTAGTTATTTCTAATTTCTAACTTTAACTGCTATTAAAGTTGTAGCAACCTATAATCTTATTAATTGTACACTATACTACTCTAGCAAATTCCTTGTTTGTTATTTTTGAATTCCTCAAATTATGCAGTATGGAATATACAGTATATGCAATCCTCGCCTGCTTTCGTTAGCTAGGTGGTTGCCCTTTTCCCATCTCAACATTAATTTAGCATCCTGCCAGCTAGGCTGAAATTGAATACAGCTGTATTGATTTCAAATGAAATGTGACCTTCCTGTCTTCAAGATCACATTAAATAAAAGTGCCTCCAGGTGCAAGCGAAAGTCCTGTCCTCTGGACAAAGCATGGGGCATCCGTGTTATACTAAGCGTTCAGACCAGGACACAGTTACTTCTCATCTTCGGTATAGATACTGTCCAGACACTGAACAAGGGTATCGGAATCACCAGTAGTCCAGTAGGTTGAAGGGATACCAGCCAGGGCTGCACTGATTTCAGGGGATTAGTTTGTGTAACAGGACAGAGGCTGGGTGCAAACTGGTGACTCCGCACACCACAAGCGAGCGTCTTAACCACAAAAGAGCCGGGCAATATATGCAAGGTGTTCACATTGTCTAAGGGATGTGTGACTATACCTGAATCATTACCGGCCCACATCTGGGACTGTTACACAGGAAAGAGCAAGAAGCACCAGCCAACCAAACACCTCTATCAAAGTCTACCACATCTGCTGCCCACAGAGGCCATAGCCAACTCTTCTATAGAATATGTTTTGGTGATGCCACTTCTATTACAAGTCAATTGAATGATAGCCAGTTTACATACACTTTGTGCCAAAGATCACAGGTGTTTCCAATGTGCAGTCCAAATCTAATAAACATCTTATCTTTTTAAAGGACTTATATGTTGTATATTAGTTATGAATTTTACTAACTGATGTACTGTATGATCTGTTAGCATTATCACTGTGGTAGTATAGCTTCGGTCCTACCACTGCACAGCATTGGTTTAACTCTCAAGGCCTGAAAAGCTAACTTATTGGAAAACGTCTCCTGATCCCAATGCAATTAAATGAAACCCACTAAAACAGAGGTGACTATAAATCCCACATGACTATTAAGTTAGAAATATATAGCTGTGATCTATATCTATAAGAATTGGGCCAATCTCACTCAGCTTTGTCAATATGTGCTTAGAGTTGTTGTCAATTAACATAATATTTTAATCTATAAAATATTGGACAGTGAAACTCCATGACCAGCAACTAAGTTGCTAGTGTAGCTTATTTGTCATTACAATTGCATTTGAATGAAGTAAATATTCAAATTTAATTAATATAATAAACCCCAAACATTAATTCCTAATAAGCAGTGCATGTATCATGAATTGGGTTTTACTTCAAGGGACTGCAACATGAATTAAATAATTGAATAGGAAATCATATGAATGAAATTACATATTTAAATTAAGCATTAGCACAGCCAGCAGTCTGACATTATGCAGCTGTTGTAGATGTAGTTGATGCGCTGCCATTATGAAGCTGACCCCTGCAGGTAAAATAAGGTTTAAAGCTCTAAAGCTGTGATCACCTGAGCCTAATTAGAAACAATGTGGTCTATTTTATTGACTAAAACTGCAGCAAATCTAAATACACTTTCCTTTGCCACGACAATTCCAGCTGTACACTGTTCTGTTAAAATCTATGCTTACGCTTTTTACAATCGAAGAGCATTAAATTATTCACAGAATATGAAAGAAAATACCTCGATTCAGTGAAAAACAAAAAGATCACAAATCACAAAAAGTGTAATGTACAACAAGTGATATTGTAATAAAGAAGATTTATAAAAAGTGTATACATTTATATGGGTTATACTTCCGAACCCCAGATGATCAGAAAGATTACTCATTGACGGCGTTTACATGGACAAGTATGACAGTTTTCCTCACAATGTTTTTGCCGCACGTTTCAGGAAATGGGTTGCTATGCTGTTCTGATTTAGAAAAAAAATGCCGGCCGTACCAAAGCAGATAACTCAATTCATAGTAATTTAGGGGAGGGGATATTTAAATGTCTGTGTCTGCCTAGTAATTAGGAAAAGAATGACTCTGAATATCGTGAGGAGAGCTTCATGCACTGCTGTGAAAATTTTAAAAAATTAACAAGAGAAAAGAATTAACTTGTTGGTACAGCTTTGCTGAGGAATAACGTGAGATTCCTCCAGTTAAACGGGATCTTGACTGCTGAAATCTCGTGAGCCACAAGCACAATTCCTGCTCCAGTTACATTACATTACAGATATTTTTATCGTGAGAAAGCGATTGACCCTGCCCTTAAAGTCGCGCTGCCAAAAGGACGTCCTTTTGCTGTTTCACAATGTATTCACGTGACACTGTCACACAGTCATGACTGTGGAGTCGATTTTCACATGCATGTAAACCCAGCCATTGTTACAACTGTTATGGCTGTTTTCACAGAACCTGATTAGCTCTAGAATAGCAGGTTAGAACAGTGCTAATCGGGGTCTGTGAAAAAAGCTTATATATTTAATACAGGATAATTTCTATCCTGGAAGACTGAGAGCTTTACCACTGCATTTGCTCTGTATATAGCAATGTTTATAAAGGGGTCAACTGATGAGGGAAAATGCTATTGGGATAAGTGGCTGTTTAGAACCTAACATATTAGACCGTACTGTGGAAGGCAGTCTCACAATAATATTGGGAATTGTTAAAACTGCTATTGAATAGGAAATGTATCTAAAACGAAATTGTGTCATTTACTAAATGATAAACTAGAAAACAATATAAAGAGTAGTAAGTAGAAATAAAAAATCAAGACAGTGGTAATTCTGACCATCTATGCTTTTGTTTTATTTTGACTGTATCAGAAATTGAGTCTTTGACATGCTGAACTGATGTAAAACAGCAGCTCTCAATCTGTGGTCCGCTGGCTCCCTTCAGGTGGTCCGTGGAAAGGTTACATATTTACGGAAATGAAGCAGCAGCATAGTTTATAGATCCCATTACAAACTCAAAATTTCAGACCTTAACTCAACTGCAGAAGCAGGAAGGAAATGCATGCATGGAGAATATCGTTAATAAAGATCTAAACTCTCTGTCATATATAGTTTTGGAATGTCTAAAATGTATTCGTTACTAGGGAGTTTTCGTGTATTGCGCTCACGTGCACTCAACACAGCAGCTTGTAAAGTAAGGGATAACACACGACAGGGCATGCGTAGTGTTGCCTTAACATACAGCTGTAGTTGGGTTGGAGGAACGAAGGCTAACAATGTTGTTACGTTAGCCTCTGTGCTGGTCTCAATCGCTCCATAAACAGTGCTGACATAAACCACAATGTTAACCTTGTCAGTGACCAATTATTTAAAAATGCCAATCATGTGTTTTCGTTAATAATGAAAAGATACAGAAATGGAGGCAAATAAAAATTCACTATCCACACATTACTACCGCTGACCGGGAGAAGCCAACAATACAAAAATAAATTATTAGCATTTTTAAATGCTTGGTCACTAACATTGTGGTTTATGTCGGCACTGTTTACAGAGTGATTGAGACCAGCAAGGAGGCTAACATAACAAAATTGAGTACTCTTGCCGAGCCGAATTCTGCACTGACTGAAGCATAGAATTATCGTAACAGACCGTTTACATTTTCAAGACATACTGTTTTTAAGTCGATTACCATTTCTTTGTTTCATCAAATCAATAAAAACACCAGCTGCCCATGCATTTTAATGTCTTTGATTTCATGAAGTTGTTGACTTGTTAAATCTTTGTGTCTCTTGCTTTTGCTTCTTCTAGCCATTGCTTCTAGTCTACTGTCATGCCCCTGAAAAGATCAAATGTGACAAAAGGAATGTCACTTTAAAAGCTTTAAAAGACATCACAACAAGTGTATATTTATTGTGAGTTTAATATGTTGTGTATTGATTGACTTGTGATACCAAAACTCCAGTCTTAAAACAACTTTGCTCACAGAAACAGGTCCACCCATCGCATTAACACAAATAAAGGTTAAAAGGTAAGTCTACAGTTATTCTCGGTATTATAGTGTTTTTTTTGTTTGTATGTGCTCATTTTTCAGTCAGCTATACTGTGTATTGTGTGCTCTGCCAAGATCAAAAATGAAAAATCCAGGTGGTCCACAAACAAAAAAGTTTGAAAACCACTGATGTAAAATATACATAGAAAAACAACTGCCCTTGCCAATCTAAATGTCACATAATGTTCAATCCCATTCGCTGACAGGATTCTGTGCTTCACAAGTATAATATTAGACCTAGCGAGCATGTCACAATGATAATTGAAGCTGTAAAGACTTGCCACCACGGTTTCTGTTGTATGAGGGAGTTTGTAGGGAACCAGTCACAATTCATTCACATGTTTGGTGGATGGAAATTAATCATTCCTAACACGGATCCCTATTAGCACAACTAATCAACCATGCTTTTCATGTTACTATTCAAACACTCACCACATGCCCTTATCTGCAGACCCTTACCTGTATGAGAGAGTCTTGTTGTCATACTACTCTGGACTACTACATTTTAATTGATATGGATTGAGTTTTATTATACCCCTCCCTCAGCATGATATTTCTCATAACACAATGCAAATATGTTTCCTTGGCCATTTCACGCAATTTCTAACATGCTCTTCCATTGTCATGCTAAAGTTTAAAGTTAACATACAAAGTGTGAGCTTATGTCATCTGTGATTTTGCATTTTAAGGATGGATGTAAATTTACCCACTACACACCCATGCACACTGGTTCATGTATCACTTAACCATTACAGTACTACTAGAAAAGGTGATAAATCCCTTCTATACATTATAATCTCAGTAAACATCCCTAAAGGAGATTGATGTTTAAGATGGTCTCACTGTGGAATGGATTCCTTGGTATCTACAGTGTTTATATTGTTCAATGGTAGATCCAATTGGACAAAGAAACATGCACTCCATACACTGTACTGTGATGATACAGTATTTAAATTACTTACAGTTATTTAACTCCCAGTGCTGTCTGTAGTACACCCTCTGCCTGCAGTGCGCACATGTTTTAAACTTGTTATATATATCAAACAACTTTAGATGCTGGTTTGACAGACCGCGATTAGCACTAATCTTGGACTCTCTCTCTCTCTCTCTCACTCTCTCACTCTCTCTCTCTCTCTCTCTCTCTCTCTCTCTCTCTCTCTCTCTCTCTCTCTCTCTCTCTCTCTCTCACACACACACAGAGTTAAGTTTACAGCAATGGATAAAAAACAGCAATCGGTCTAGGACACGTTAGCAATATCTGAGCAGCCAATACTGTTGTAAATGAATCTATGATGTGAAACAGATTCCTGAAATTAAATTCAAATTACTAAAGTGACACGCGTGCTTTTCATCACAAACAGCTGACAACCAAATCGGTTACTGTCTGACAGTCTATCTTATTTCAGGACCGGACTGTCCTCGCCCAATATAACCTGTCTCACGCAGATTAGCTTGACTAGCAAGCCCGTGGAAAATCCACTGTTGCACGGGGAAAAGCAGATCAGCTCTCTAGTCTAAACAAAAGCGTATTCACATTAGGGTCCAATCGAAATACAGTGCACTTTTAAGGCTGCAAACACATGCTGCTTGTATCAGATTGATTTGGTTTCCTGCATTTCTCTTTCCACTAGCTACAAATGTGAATGTTGTTAAAAAATGACAATGGGCATTTGTAGCCTCGCTGTTCAGGTGCCCTATACATTTACACTAATTACAAGGCTTAAAAAATACACCCCGGTCTTCAACTGGCAGAATGCGAGACAAATAAATAAATAAATAAATAAATAAATAAATAAATAAATACATTTGCACTACTTACAGTTTTTACATCAGCACTTGGTTGGACTCGGGTCTCTTCTGATCTCTGTATCGGCTGACCCCCATTCATACTACATTGCATCTCTGTTTCGTTAACACTGATTCCCTCTTCGCTGTTCCCCAGTCTAACTCTCTTAGCTTCGGGCTGAGAATCTTCAGCGTCCTCTCTCCTCAGCTTAACATCCTTGGTTGTCCCTCGAATCGCGTCCTCCGCGTTGATGGAATAGTTTGCCATTGTGTTGTTATGTTATTCTGCCCTTTTTAACTCCTCAGCAGCTTGATGGCTTGTGCAAGATATAAGAGAAGTACAGTTCTGCCCAGATTTCACAATGAGCTTTTGCAGTATAGCAATGTGTGTGTTGCCGCTGTCTATATACCACAGTGCTGAAACTGATGAAATCCCTCCCAGTTCTATAGCTGCGTCAGCAACATTTAACACACTCTTATATATATATATATAACAGAATCTTATTCGGTTTGTTTATAGTTATTTTAGTTCACAATTAAAAAGGGAGACAGAAGCAATTAACGTACAGCCAATTGTAATTTGTAGGTAGTTCATCAATTAAAACATCCAGTATGTCAAACCTTATGAGAACATTAATGCTCCTTTAAGGATTTTGTCTTTGGAGTGAAGAGTGACCAGATGTATTCCCTTCAACTCAACTGGGGACCTGTTTCAGATTCCTTATAAAGATTAGGCTACCTTCCATTTCCTGTTCCAGTAGCTGACTAACTGTGATTTCCTGAGTTTCTGTCCTTGTTTTAACAGGCACGGTAAAACCTTCTACTTTAACAAAAGCACATTTTGCATTCACCCTCAGCAGGTCCTCTCACTGCACCACAATACCATCCCTCCCATAACCACTCTTGCAAGTAGATTTGGTACTGCTCACAAAGAACAGTGTAAGTGTTCAATTGCTGTCCATTGAGAGGTGTGTATCCTGAAATACATGGAAGGACGCAATGCAGAGAATCCTCTAGTTTTGCCATTCCTTCCATCCTGGTTAATTGATTCATTCATTTTGGATTGTCTTAACAATACCAAGCATGGTTTAAATAGTGAAGCCATAACTGAAAGTCACTACACGTTTCCAAGTAAAAAGAAAAAACAAAAGATAACTGAAAATAAAATAACCCTGGATATTCCATAGAGCAGATATTTCAGATTTAGCTTCAATATAATCTGAATTCCTTCTTCTTTGCTTAAAGACCTGAAAGAAATAGAGAGACACCCAATATTGATAATTATGCCTATGAAGCCTGACTTTTGGGATACCATCTTTAATTATTAAAAAAAAATGTTATTTATATCAGAAAAAAAGCTTCTTTCATTTGATATGCATAAAACTGACATACAAAGTTAAAAGCCTCATGCAGGCAAGCTATTTTTGTTTCACCCCACTGTAGGCTACTGTACGTATACCATATAATAAAATGTGCCTATGAACTCTATGAAATACATTGCAATAAAATACCAGCACTAAGGGAAAATAGACTGCTCTTTCACATCAGGTATCCTATTGCTAATGTTATTGAAAACGCTGCCTCTCAGTTACAAGGAAATGAATCACCATTGCTCGGTGATCTGAACAGTGGGCTTGGCTGTTATTTTCCTAATTAGCTGTTTGTGTTCTGTACCTGCAGGTGCTCTTGAAATCAATACATCCATAGCTGCAATAAATTATAGTCCCAAAGACAGGACGCGTGGACAAAGCACAGCAAAGCGTTTAATGAAAGCTTCCACCAAGCGTACTGTTTACACCAGAGCTTTATTTGTGTTGTGTTTTTGAAACTGAAGAAACATTTTTCAGAATTGATTTTTTTTCTGCAGCTACACAGTTCATTCTAGAGAAAATAAATATTTTATATGGTTAAAAACAAAACAATTGACTCTGGGTTAAAACTGGGTCATTCATAATGTATGAATTGCAGTGAATCATGCATTTTAGAATACAGTTCAACATTGAATTATTTATACCTTTAAAAACCCAGATCCCCTGAAATGTTTAACAATTTAAAAGTGTTGATGTTAAGGCTTGGAATAATGGATGAAGATAGCTGTTTTTCCCTGCATGTTTACAGTCAGTGCCCTTTTAAAGTAAACCATTCATAGTCCCTAATACACAAAAATGGCATATGCAGTTAGCATTGATTCATACCTTGGTGATACCCTTGGTGACGGGATGTCAAAATATGAAACTCATATAACTTGTGTTATTTGTCCACTGATAAAGGTTCTGGGAATACGTCTACAATGCTTCCATCATAAGCAGATCACTCTTTCCTCAGGATGATCATGGAATATCTTCTATTTGAAATCCGTTTCCCTTTCTCTAAAGTCAAGTCCAATAAAATAATACAAATATTTCAATTTTTTCAGCTTTGAAGTTAATCAATGAAACTGATCCACCTTACCTAAATTTAAGATTAGTGCTAATCAATGGAACCAGCTGTAAAACTCCTTTTTGTGGGTGAATAGCTAACCTACACTTGTGATACCATTGTCTTATTGACAAAAGATAAAAAATTGGCTTTTGAGATATATACAGCCACCTCTAATCCTAAATAAACCCACTTTGGACAGTAGATATGTTGAACTAGATCATAGAAGCAGATGTAAAAGACTGTGATATGTAAAGTGTGTAGTTCAAGATTATGTAGACCCTTTTAAAGTCACCTGAAGAAACCTTCAAACTTACTAGAACGAATATATAATTAAAATCTGAAATTTATATTTTTTCTTAAATTTTATTGCAACTTCTTTTCCAAGGAAGAGGCTTTCTAGGTAATGTTGCATCTTTTATGCTTTTCTACTCACACGTCTGTGAAGCATCACTGCAGCGAATCATTTCTTTAGTTATACCCTACTAAATATCCTGACTCATAGAGTGCTGAATCTCTATGGGATTCATGAAACTGGTAAATTTTGAATGATACTCCAATCACAATGTAGCACTGCATTGATTTAGCTGTCTGAGCTTTTTGTAACAAGCTACAACAGCTAAAACAGAGTACATAGTATGCATAACACAGTCCTGTGCACATACTAATGTGACAGTGCAGCTCCAGAGGTAGAATGGAGCCACGTTGGTAACCTTTTGACACAACAATGGTATTGTCCAATACACACTGGTAATCTACTGCAAAACCATATCAGTACCAAAGTGCTACTGTATCAACACATGAATGTAATATGCATCACTGTATCAGCTAATGGTTCTTCTAAGGTATTTTCAGTGCAACTGATCTTTCTGTAAGAGGTGTGTATATAAGGGGATAGACCCACCTACTGTCATTATCACAGGGCAGGGTTTACCTATACACAAGGTATTAGGTCATTCCCGTAATCTTTCATGGAAGCTGATGACACCAGGGACCAGATTTGCAATTTCTACAAATTTTAGCTGAAGAGAAGGTTGTGTGTTTATTAATAAAGCCAGTGTGCTGAAGCTCATTATTAAACTCAACTAAACTGTTGTGCAGAAAATCAGTCAAGGAGTTACAGAACTACATACAGTTGTAAGGTCCTATTTCAGAGAAGCAAAACTCTGGTGCATAGAGTGGTTAGACTATCAAACGACCCAGTGATTTATCTGTGGTCCCAGATGGAGTAGATATGCAGAGAAAATGAACGATTGCCAGGTTATGGACCTTCTAGGACATGGTCTTTCCTGTCATTTTGGGTGTATGGTCAACATGCATTGAAACCTCATTTCATTTATTCAAAACATCGATATGACTTTTATAGGACAACATCTCTATTTCAGGAATTCACTGTGGGGTCTTTGAACATTGTGATCATACAACACAACATAATGTGTACCATGTAAGTTAGTATCCCTGGACCCTGTGTTCAGCAGTTTTGCCAGTGAAGCGTATTTAATAAAAAGAGCTTTAGTCTTAACTGTCACAGCACTAAAATAAAAAAAAATAACAAAAGATATTTCAAAATATGAAAATAAAAAACGGTAAGTAGACACTTCATTGAAAGAAAGGGGGTCAAGTGTAAGGTCTTTATGCCACTTAATTGAACAAGTGCATGTATAATTACTTCGGTAGCCAATTACCAAATTAACAGGATGGGCTTTTTTCAATGATGTGTCATTTTGTAATTTCGCAATCTGGTAAGCTGTAATCGAAATGGAAATCAGTGGGAGTACACCGAGCTTGGATAGCTCAGATAGCTCTGCTAATCTTAAACCTATTGAGCGTTTTTACAGCCACTTTTAATTAAAATAGATTTTTTGAAAATAGAGCTTTTGTCGCACTGTGGTTGAGGCACATGATTGCCATTCACCGGGTCACTATAAGTTAAGGCTGTGAATAGGAAACTAGTGGAATAATACAAGGTTGTTCATAATAGTCTGGACCACAAAAACTAGAGGCATAATCTATAACTCAGGTATTCCAGTATTTCCTTTCTAATTGTGTTTCCTTTGACAAATGCAATATATTGGGTTTTAACAAACATCAATCTAATAATTGATTTGTGCCTGTGTTTTTAAGGTATGTTGATCCTGATATAGAATCTGTGTAATCACAATGTTTGGGGGAAATTGTCCAGCAATCCGCAGTCATGTAAATAAATGGCTGTGGGTTTAAAGGATTCAGATTGCATTCTGTCTAACAATATACATCAAAGCACCTTCTTAAAATATTGAAAAAAGTGGCATGGTTTACAGAAACTGTAACTAATCAATCCAGTTTTTGCACTCAAACTTAGATGGCAAAGTTCAGCATAGGCTCCTGCAAATGGGAGAGCAAAAATAGACAAAGCTTTCCGAATCAAGATATTAGCTCAAGGCTGTTATTATTATTATTATTATTATTATTTATTTCTTAGCAGACGCCCTTATCCAGGGCGACTTACAACTGTTACACGATATCACATTATACATTATTTCACATTATACAGATATCACATTATTTTACATACAATTACCCATTTATACGGTTGGGTTTTTACTGGAGCAATCTAGGTAAAGTACCTTGCTCAAGGGTACAACAGCAGTGTTCCCCACTGGGGATTGAACCCACAACCCTCCGGTCAAGAGTCCAGGGCCCTAACCACTACTCCACACTGCTGCCCTACTTCATACTTCCAGGTTAACATAACAATAATACTTGTGCTACTCCTCTCGGAGGCAAAGTAGGGTGGTATTCGTAGATGAGGTTACTTGTAAGGACTGTAGGCTAAGTACATGATTGAATTGAAAACTAGATAAATTGGTTAGTGTCCATCAAATGACAGTAGTTATATGTCACCAACTACTAAAGGACAAGGGCATGTTGAACCCTTCATGACAGCTTACATCACCTTCCTGATTGTATACGTTGGCACTGCTGTTCACATTACTACATGTTTGCAAACAGGTTTTTAATCTGTAAATTCTGAATATCCAGATTGTATAAGGCATATGAGGCTGTGCCTTGCCTTCATGAATTAGATAATTAGATATCAGTAAAGTAGGGGAAACGTATTTCATCCACACAATGCCTTTGGTCTTCCACAACGAAATCCTTATGGTCAAGTGTATATTCTTCTGGGGTTTTTGTGTGTTTTTTTACATTTCACCACAATTTGCAATTCTTTAAATTCAACGAGCGTCTAAATACTCCTTATCGAACTGTGTTCCGTTTCTTGTAATCTCGTTTTAAATCTTGCAAGCGTGTTACAATCCTCCAATAGAAATGTAGGTATTTGCTACCACTCAGTAGTTAGTGTGGGTCTAAAGTATTTCAGAACAAATCAACCTGAGATACAAGTCAGGAAGGCGGGACATTGCCCATTTTTTTTAGGTATTTAATTTATTTTTTTCACAGGGAAAGGGGTAGAGTCAATTGAGTAAACATTTCCAGTGTTTTTCCGGTGTTTATCAGTTTTTATCGGTTAAAACTAAAAATCAGAAGCCCTAATTATATCTAAACTCTAAGTTCCCCACATTTAACTCCATGCAGTCCAACACTCTCTATTTTAATCTTCAAAGTAAAAGGAAAAGGCCTGTCACACAAGAAATTGACAAGAAATGTTCCTGTAACTGCTGTTTTCATTTTAATTTCACAGTTTCGCTGGTAGATTAAAAAGCACACAAGAAATGTACAGTATATAGGTCTTTCCAGCTCCTGATACTAACACAAATGACAAAGTGATTTTTTTTTTTTGTATTATAAACTATGTTCTTGAAAAGTACTTTGAAGCAATTTGAACGTCTGGATGCCTGGCAATTATATAGAGTGTTTTGAGAATCATGGATAATAATTGTAGTCAGCACATTTGCTCCCTGGAAAGATTACTGCATTTACAATGACCAGGAGGTCAACTTGAAAATTGTTTTTACAAAGGGTCTGACATTTTAGCCAATTATGTTCTGGATTATGAAACTATAATGGATGTAAAAACAAAGTCAGATTTAAAGAGACAGCTCCATTTACCTGCTGCTTGCCCCTTGTCCTGCCAGATCTCTATGGGTGATCAGTTTACAATCATAAAGCTTTGATCATTAGGAGGCAGTGTATCATCTATTGTCTATTCCATTAACTTTCAGCAATGGCTATGTCCAATGCGTAAGGATTATTAACTCCGCCTCCTTAACACAAGACATTTTGATTTCTAGTGGCTTTTTCTGTTGGCACTACCGGTAACATAATTGACTTTTCATATCTACGTAGAAACTTGGATCAAACTGGAGAAGTGATTGTAAATGTGTAGAACTTTTTTTAGCTACACACTGTAGGTGTCAAATGTGCATTTAAAAACAATATATACACACACACATATATATGTATATATATATATAGAAATATATATATATATATATATATATATATATATATATATATATATATATATATATATATATATATATATATATATATTACTACCGGTCAAAAGTTTTAGAACACCCCCATTTTTCCAGTTTTTATTGAAATTTAAGCAGTTCAAGTCCAGTGAATAACCTGAAATGGTACAAAGGTAAGCGGTAAACTGCCAGAGGTTAAAAAAAAAAGTTTAGTTTACCAAAAACTGAAAAATAATGTACATTTCAGAGTTATACAAAAAGGCCTTTTTCAGGGAACAAGTAATGGGTTAACAACTTACAGCTGTTCTGCAGCAATGGAAGTAAATTAAGCCTTGAAAGTTGATGCTAACAATTCCTACAGGTGTCCCAACTTTTGTTGATTACTTACAAACCCTCTGTCTGTATAAAAGCAGTGTTGGAACAGACTGTGTTACTACACCCTCTTAAGCATTATTTGGATAGTATTGTACCGCAGGAAGTAGTATATGGCTCTCATAATGGTGAGAAAAAGGCAATTAACAAAGGAAGACAGACAGACCATTATAACCCTTAAAAGTGTAGGTCTTTCCTTTAGAGAAATTGCAAAGAAAGCCAAGGTGTCAGTGAGTACAGTTTCCTACACCATCAAAAGGCACTTGGAAACTGGAGGAAACTCTGACAGGAAGAGGTCTGGCAGAACCAAAGCCACAACAGAATCAGAAGACAAGTTTCTGAGAGTCAACAGCTTGCGTGATAGGCGGCTCACAGGACAACAGCTTCAAGCACAGCTTAACACTGGTCGAAGTAAGCAAGTCTCAGTTTCAACTGTGAAGAGAAGACTTTGAGCTGCAGGTTTGACAGGTCGAGTGGCAGTAAGAAAGCCAATTCTAAGATGGCAAAATAAGAAAAAGAGGCTTGCCTGGGCCATGAAGCACCGCCAGTGGACTACTGCAGACTAGAAGAAGGTCTTATGGACCGATTAATCAAAATTTGAAATCTTCGGTTCATCACGCAGGGATTTTGTACGCCGTCGAGTAGGCGAAAGGATGGTTCCTCGGTGTGTGACACCAATTGTCAAACATGGAGGAGGAAGCGTGATGGTCTGAGGCTCTTTTGCTGGATCCAGAGTCGGCGACTTGCACAGAGTGAGTGGCACCCTGAACCAAAACTGCTACCACAGCATTTTGCAGCGCCATGCAATACCCTCTGGTATACGCCTAGTTGGTCAGGGGTTCATCCTACAGCAAGATAATGACCCAAAACATACCTCCAGGCTATGTCAGAACTACCTTAGAAGAAAAGAACAAGACGGTAGGCTTCAAATCATGGAATGGCCAGCACAATCTCCAGACTTAAACCCCATCGAGCTGGTTTGGGATGAACTGGACAGAAGGGTGAAAGCAAAGCAACCTACAAGTGCAACACATTTGTGGGAACTTCTGCAACAGTGTTGGGAAGAACTTTCCGAACAATATTTGATTTCCATTGTAGAAAGAATGCCACGAGTGTGTTCGGCTGTTATACTGTATCTGCAAAAGATGGCTACTTTGATGAGTCAAAAATTTAGATTAAATTTTGTTAAACAAAACGATTCCATGATTTCTTTTTTATCTCCAATTGTTTATTTGTTCTATGCTTTAATTTCATAGTACATTGAGACATTAAACTGCGTAAATTTCAATAAAAACTGGAAAAACGGAGGTGTTCTAAAACTTTTGACCGGTAGTGTGTGTGTATATATATATATATATATATATATATATATATATATATATATATATATATACAGTACTGTGCAAAAGTTTTAGGCAGATGTGAAAAAATGCTGTAAAGTAAGAATGCTTTCAAAAATAGACATGTTAATAGATTATATTTATCAATTAACTAAATGCAAAGTGAGTGAACAGAAGAAAAATCTAAATCAAATCCATTTTTGGTGTGACCACCCTTTGCCTTCAAAACAGCATCAATTCTTCTAGGTACACTTGCACAAAGTCAGGGATTTTGTAGGCATATAGTCAGGTGTATGATTAAACAATTATACCAAACAGGTGCTAATGATCATCAATTCAATATGTAGGTTGAAACACAATCATTAACTGAAACAGAAACAGCTGTGTAGGAGGAATAAATCTGGGTGAGGAACAGCCAAACTCAGCTAACAAGGTGAGGTTGCTGAAGACAGTTTACTGTCAAAAGTCATACACCATGGCAAGACTGAGCACAGCAACAAGACACAAGGTAGTTATACTGCATCAGCAAGGTCTCTCCCAGGCAGAAATTTCAAGGCAGACAGGGGTTTCCAGATGTGCTGTCCAAGCTGTTTTGAAGAAGCACAAAGAAACGGGCAACGTTGAGGACCGTAGACGCAGTGGTCGGCCAAGGAAACTTACTGCAGCAGATGAAAGACACATCATGCTTACTTCCCTTCGCAATCGGAAGATGTCCAGCAGTGCCATCAGCTCAGAATTGGCAGAAAACAGTGGGACCCTGGTACACCCATCTACTGTCCGGAGCAGTCTGGTCAGAAGTGGCCTTCATGGAAGACTTGCGGCCAAAAAGCCATACCTCCGACGTGGAAACAAGGCCAAGCGACTCAACTATGCACGAAAACACAGGAACTGGGGTGCAGAAAAATGGCAGCAGGTGCTCTGGACTGATGAGTCAAAATTTGAAATATTTGGCTGTAGCAGAAGGCAGTTTGTTCGCTGAAGGGCTGGAGAGCGGTACACGAATGAGTGTCTGCAGGCAACAGTGAAGCATGGTGGAGGTTCTTTGCAAATTTGGGGCTGCATTTCTGCAAATGGAGTTGGGGATTTGGTCAGAATTAATGGTCTCCTCAATGCTGAGAAGTACAGGCAGATACTTATCCGTCATGTAATACCATCAGGGAGGCATCTGATTGGCCCCAAATTTATTCTGCAGCATGACAACGACCCCAAACATACAGCGAAAGTCATTAAGAACTATCTTCAGCGTAAAGAAGAACAAGGAGTCCTGGAAGTGATGGTATGGCCCCCACAGAGCCCTGATCTCAACATCATTGAGTCTGTCTGGGATTACATGAAGAGAGAGAAACAACTGAGGCTGCCTAAATCCACAGAAGAAGCAGTTGGTTGAGGTGGGGACAATTTCATCCTCCAGTTGAAATGACCAAGGAACTGCAAGACAACCGGAAAGCTTGGTTTGAAGACTGAGGCCTAGCGTACTACCAGATATCATATACTTCACATTTTGAGACGTACATAACACATGGAAGCTCACAACAGACACAAAAATCACTTTTCAGATAAATTCACTTTCAGGTGTCTACAGTTATTTTTTGATATATCTCTAAATAGCAAAACCATGATTGTGTTAAAAAAATATTGCAGATTGTGACTGGGTACGCGTTACCAAGGAGACTCAGGGACCAGAAACGCTGCAGTTTTAGTGCTCACGCGCATTTATTTACATTTCAAAAACAAAACAACAAATCCACCACACTCCACAGCACCTATTTATACACCCATGATCACCCTATTAATACACCCATGGTTGGAGACTTAATTAATCATTTAATCACTTGTTCAATTTACGGCTCCAGCCACATTCCTACATGTTTTTATAGCGAAGGATTTAACCCCCTCCCTGCCACCCAATTCCCCCCCCGCCACACACACACACCCTTGCGCCTGTAGGGCTTTCACACTGCCACACAGATACAATGGGAAAATAATTCGGGAAATTAATTCATGGCCCTAACTAGAATAATTTGTAATCATTTAGTTTGAACCCTTACATCTGTAAACAGCCTTAACAATGTAATATTTAAAGGATTCATTTTTAAGTATTTAAAAATGTAAAAATGATAATCCTGAAAGAACTGTATTAAATCACATATTTAAATGTAGGCAGTTTTATCTGTTTTTTAATAGTTGCTGTACCCCCCCAACAACTATGAGGTATTGCAGGTGTTGTATTGTTTTTTATTCAACCCATGTAAATGCTGGAGCCACATTGACACACATTCACACCATATTTGGTAAAATGACTATGGAAGAGACACATTATAGTGCTGATTTATAAATCACGGATGAGAAATCAACCAATCACTGTTAACGAATTGTCAAAATTCCAATCCATCTTATCTTCTGTAGAGATGTCTTCCTGTGCAGAGAACATATGACAATTCTGAAGTTCTAAAGGTTATAAGTAAGTAAAGGCTAAGTAGTTTCTAAGAACAGTCTTCATTTTGGTGATTTTATAATAAGCTAATACATGGTGTCTCTTATAATAAAATAAATTAATTTACCAGCTTGTGCAGCCAAATACAACTGGATGTTGTTTCATATGAATTTAATATGCCCTAAAAGCAGTCATCATTGGGATGGATGAACTCAATCTAGGTTTGGGGTTCTGCATTCAGGTTCATGCACACACCTACGCATACCATCCCACGCAATCCGCTTCTTCTGTTATACAACGCCCACTAGGAACAGCACCACACCACTAGGAACTAAACAATATGTTCAAAACTGTATTAATTAGATTCCCACAATGTAGTTCTGTCTGGCCGGTTAACCTTGGTTTCACACATGAGCAGCTGCTGAACACTTCCCAACTCTCACTTTGTACCTCAGAGCGTTCCTCGCACTTTCACTGTTCTGGAATTCAAATGTTTCCCTTGCTGTTGTTTATTTCTAACTGTGACTTATTTATTGGCCCACCCACTGATCTACACAGATCAAATATGAAACATTCTGCATTTCTGGTTGTTTCCTCCTCCAGGATTTGGGTCCATTACTGCCACTGTGGCTCTGTCACAAGTCGCTCCCCAACCAGCTGGAAGATTCTGACTCATACTGTTATACAATTTAACTTTGCAATCAAATATCAGTAAGGTTCCCTAGCAGCAGAATGAGAAACACAATACCATTGGGGTACAAGTGCATTACCCTGAAGAAACTCTAGCAGAACCACATCATAACCAGCAATGGCAGCATTTTAGAGGCTGTTCAAAAAAAAGCATGCTGGTGCTGATATGCTACTGGTATAGATCACTGCTGTGTTTAATATGGTATAATTCACCCATTTGAGAATTTACTTATTCACTGTTAGGTCATTACAATGTAAAAGTCTTATATTTTCCTGCATAATGGCCTTTCACTGGTTCATCGTTTTTAATATATCACGTTTTTTTTTTTTATGTGTATATCGAAATAAAGAGATAGCACTGCTGAAACAAATTTCCATTTAGCATTCTAATGTAAGCATGTCTCATACCAAAGATTAACATTTTTTTAAATGTTATGCAAATAGTATATATTCATTTAAACGTTCAACTACTACCAAGATAGCAGCTGTAGCACAATGAAACATGCCAGGTGTAGCACTAAGTGTTGGATTTACTTGTTTACTGTAAGACACTGAAAAAAAACATTACCTGACTCACGTAATCTGCCCAACATGCACGGCACTGGCTTTCAGAACATAGCATGCCAACCAAAGATCATTTTTTCAGATCCAGCATATTTGGATGTGAAATTGCACCATAACCATAATGCCTACCTTATCTGTGTTTTGAATAACATAAAATATGAATAAAATATCTATAGTCAGCGTTATTTATGAGATTCTGTGATAGCAGTTTTCACTGTGCTGACAGAGATGATACAACTCCAATTTATGAGTCTATGCTAAACATTTTGTTTTGCCAGATGTTTATCATGAGGTATGGGAGAGACTGATTTGCAGTGCTGACTCGTTTAGTGAAAAAAAGCAGTGTTCGCAAATTAGAATGTATTTATTGCACATTGGCAGTACATCATTGAATACACACTGCTTTTCTATTGCATTAACCCTGCAAGAACCACTGTGGGGTGTATGTGTGTGTGCATGTGCGTGTGCATGTGCGTGTACAATATCATTCCAGGCATACACAATTCTTAGCAAACCTGACTTGCAAGGAAAATTGAGCCTGTGAATTTCAGCGAGAAGGTGTGGGAAAAGAAGTATGTGAAAAACTATGTTTCATTATCAAAATGTTGACTTTTGTGGCCATAATATGCTACATAGGGTGTCATTTTGCTCTATCATATTTACTACACCAATGGGAATTACATGGTTAAAAGGTTTCTCTATCTGTAGACAAGCTTCTGATTAATTTCTATGGGCTGGTTTCTTTGGACGTCATCAGATCTATATGTAGAAAGATAAAGACATTCAGTTTCCATCTTCCTTCTGCCAGTACTTTACCCTTTAAGTGCTTTTCATGCATCAGAAAACTTATCACTCTGTAACCCCCCCCCCCCCCCCACCACCACCACCACCACCACCACCACCAAATAAAATCCATTCTGTCCTCAATACACTGACCTTGTGAATCAGATAATTGATCAGTCATATTGTATTAGAGATTTTGCAAGGCACGTTTACCAGAACGAATACAGAACACATGTAAACAGCTGAGGGAAATAAAGATGATGCCTATACTGTAAATATTAGCTGTCACACAACATTAATCTTTTTTATGACCAGTCTGTTGAGATAATCAAGTTGAAGAACAGAACTTTGGCCTTGGACAAGAACCATTTCAGATATCTATACAGAAACACCAAGCACGAAGTGACATTGACTTTTGAATTAAGTTTAATAGCCAATCCGATAGCTGAACGAAGGATGTCGAAACTGTTGAGGGAAAATACAAGTGTGCACAACATGAGGCAATATTAAGCAACAGAGCTAAACCACATGTGCTGTTTCATGTGATAAACTGTTACACACAACAGTACATGAGTACAGCTGTTTATTAGCTGTTTTTAGTGTGTCGTAAAATGGGTATAAACAAAGATCAGTTTGAAAGAGTCATGGGTATGTAGTACTTACCTGGCTAGTCGGTGTTGCTGCTATTTCTGCTCTCTCATTATTTAACTAGAAAAGCATGGCATATAATGTGTCAGGGTCATGCTTTCCAAGTGTTCCAGGTGGTCCTGTAATCCTCTGACTATATCTAGAGGAATGGGGCTTTGCATTTGCTGGTTGTGGAATCAGAATTCTCACCCCTTCAATTCATAGTTCATTACGCCAAAGCCTGCACGGTGGCTTAGTGCAGTTATACCAGCGAGCCCAATCAGTTTTCAATGTTTCCATTTACTTTAGTCATGTGTAATAAAATGAGCTCCCTTTGATCGATTTGTCTTGCTTTCCTGATCTACAGCATCTAATCCCCATGCCACAGCCAGCAGTAGCAGGAGTGCCTGTTTAGGTCACAGACTGGTAAGAAAGCTTCAAGGGAGGATAGAGCGTGTGTGCTAGCAGCTGAAGCTATATTTAGAGAATGCAAACAAACTGACTTGTCAACAAGGTAGGGTTTCTGATGAAGTAGAGAGACAGGAATGGATAAATATGCAGATTTCAACAGCCTTTCCCAACAGTTCCTATATTAAAGTATGTACTTTTTGTTTTGTTTTTAAATAGACTCCGATATGGCTACTTTGCAGTCATGTAAATTATCACTGAAAACTGTCCAGATATACTGTAATCCCTTATGAATCTGAATGAAAATCATAATCTGGCATTGCTGAAGGCCCTCCTCTGATTTATTACATGCAGAAAGAGACTCTGTCATGCAATCTTATCTTTCTGACTATAAAAAGAACAGCAAAGAACAAAAAGCTATTTTAGCAGGATCCCAGCCTCTGGAGACCCCACCATAATGGCTCTAAGTTGGTTCCTCCTGTTTCGCATGGGGCTGAGGACAAACCCCTTGAAGTCAGCACAGAGCGACAGGCCTACAACAAGCTGTTAGTGATCTTTGATGGCTTCCGACTGAACTACAATCAGAATGTGGAGACGTCAAACCTAGACTCCTTGGTGCAAGACGGGGTGAAGGCAAGATACATCACTCCACCAATGTTGACCATCACCTCCCCTTCACACTTCACCACAATCACAGGTAGGGCCTCTTATACAGTTGGCACCACTTTATCAGATGCCTTGGGAGAAGGAAACATATCCCTGATAAGCGGCTGTCCCAATTAAATGAGAGGCAGTTGAGATGGCCTTAGTCACAACTTTCTTTGCAAAAGCAGCCTGAGAAACCACAAGAGGCTCCAGCTCCTTCAAGAGTTCAATGTGGTTTATGCAATTTACACAAGTCACAGCGTAATCACGTACTCACTGCACTCACTGTCTTGCTCTGAAAAGCGATCTCCATTCATCATTTGAAAATACTGTATCCCAATTAAACTGAGTGATGTCCCAATTAAACAACATAAATAGCATTTAGAAGAACCGTCTCCCAGAGTTGTATCGCATTTAAGCAGAAATCCCGATTATCTGTATCCCTCTTAGGCGGCGCTGACTGTACTGCATTACTATTATCAAAACAAATCTTCCTGGAACAATGGGGTTCCTTTATGAACCCAATAAGTCTAAAGTCTGGTTTGTTTATGAGTATTTTAGTCCACAGTTAAACAAGTTTAACACAGTTTAACTATGTGTGTAAGTAATTGGAAGTAATTTGTGCTACTAATTCAAAGCTATCCAGCACCAGTTGTTGTAATGAGTCATTTGTTGTTGGGGCTACCGAATCCCTCAGTACAGTATACATGTTTAGATTCGCACTTGTGTTCCCAGCTAATTCACTGAAAGGGGGCATAAAGCAGCTACAGGGCTTTAAACCAAACCTGTTCTTCTAGAAACTGTGCCTCTGTTTTGTAAAAGAAAAATGTTACTGCTCTATTAACTGACGTACAGGTCTACTGCAGCAGTGGAAGTCCCCTCTGTGCTCTGTTACATCTCAGGAAATAGAACGATTTGTTATTGAGATAAGATTTTACAAGAAAGTCAGTACCAAGAGCCAGTTGTTAATACAGCCCATTTTTTTAATCGACACTTGCAGAAACAAATCCAAAATATACCATGAAGATACCACTAGGATAGCAATGTATTCTGTTAAGCTGAAGGAACCATAAGCAGACCACAGCTTTACCACAGTAGTGGATTTTACAATGGCAACACACTCGTAATGCAATAGATTACCAGTGTATATTGTGGTACCGTTCTACTCCTGGCTCATATCATTGCTGCCCTTGACTTCTGTACCAAATCCATTGACTGTCGCCATTGTGCCCTTGCCCCTTTTGGTCTTTTGGTAAGGGAACATACTGTAATGTTTACACAGTAATGTTTATTAAAAGCAGCATGTTCCGACAGTTTGCCTTGTTATTAAATAACTTATCTGTAATTTATTAGATTTTTTATAGATTTTTTAGGCTGTTGGAAAGCTGTTAAGTAGTGAAGAAAGAATAATAATAATAACAGAGCCTCTAAACTCATATTCCCTGATCCTCCCTGTGGTTTAAATATTTAGTACCCTTGGAGCAGTAAAAGGCTCTGAATTCTCTGCCAGATATTCTTCATTAATTCCCATCAATATGTTGTTTGTAAATTTTGATTGCTTTAAAATTTTAAAAGTGGTAACTTTCTGTTAACGTTTAAAACAAAGATGAGAATACATTCCAAATTCTGTTTTATACATGTTTTAAATAAATGTTTATTGAAAATGAATACCCAGCATTCATTTATCATTCTTTGGTGAATAGGAACCTTTTTAATAATATTGTTGTTGGGTCTGGTTTGTGTTAAAAAAAATACACGGACAGCAGTGTGTCTGTGAAAAGATGCATTACTCTGTGGTATGCATTTTTATTCGATAGAAATGTTAGTCTGACTTACATTTTCTAAGAAACTCCCGTCTTGCCATTAATATCAGTCTCAACTGCCCCAGATTCAAACTGAAATCCTCAATTCCCATAGTTCACCAGCATAGCAAATAAGTGCATGTAACACTAATCCAGTTTAAGAAGTGTACATACAGTACAAATAACTTGCATTATATTATACTGTATATTAAATGTTTGCTATTAGAATAAAAACATGTTTTTAGAACAAACATATTTTTTACACAGTAAAATTAACCCCACAGTAAATTCGATCAATTGTGACAAAAATATAGATATACCAGTACTTGAAAGGTGTATTTAATATAGATATTTAAGTATTGTTATTCATAAAGCATCTGTAAATGGTGTGATAACAGTTTAGAACTTTGTATTGTCTTAATATTGCATCTCACATAACCAGCATCAAGGTAAATAAAATGTAAATAAAATAGTTTAGTGGAAGACATGCTTGTGGTAACTTAATTTTGAAGAATATGCATATTTGTTTATAGATAAAAAACATGTGGTTATTAGTAATAATAATAATAATAATAATAATAATAATAATAATAATAATAATAATATCTTCTTCAGTTTGATTCTAGATACTGCAATTTACTTTAACTTCCCCTTCCCCTGAATAAGTTTGTTGCTGTGGTCAGTTATCCAGCTGGTATTATTTCTTGGAGAATTATTTCAATGTACTTATTGTGCAGTTCCTATAGTGTTCCACGCTGCTATACCACCAGACCAGCATTAGCCTGCCCTACTAGAACACCAGCGTTGTCCTTACAGCTGGAGTAAGTTTCCTCACAGCTGGGGATCATATTCCCCCTTTTTTACTGAGACAAATGCTGTACAAGCTACAGACACTGTCACACAAATCTTAATGGGAACCGCATCCATCTCGAATCGGATGAACAGTATAAGTAAAGACAGTGCTTTAGAGATGGATCTCTTTGGTTTGAATTCCCCCACCACACAGCACATAGACACTGTTCCAGCTAATGACAGGCCCCCATCTATCGCAAACAGTTATGAGCATGAGAAAGATAAAGAAAATCTAATAAACAGGCAGTTGCTGACTTGGCTTAATTGCTAGTGCTGGGTAAGCACTATTTGCTGTGGAAGATTTGTGCTGAGACAACCAGTATATAACACTCAGTATATCCATCTTAAATAGAAAAACAAAAAAAGTTTGTTTTGGAAGTAATCTGTAGTAAATAACCATTTGCTCTTTTCTTTTTTTTTTTTTTTTTTTTTAAGAATTAGAGTTCAGAATGTCAGGATTGTCATTCAAGTTGGAGTGCTTCAGTCTCTAATGCAGATACTGCTCAAAAACACCTTTTAAAACCCTCTGCAGCTAGAATCGCCTGATAAGTAATGGTTTGTTATACCTAACTGTACTGTTTCAGGTAAGGTATGGGTATTACTGCTCTAGAAGACCACCCAAAGAATTGGAAATCAAAATATCAAAGCAATTGCAAGTATACTGAAGTATAGCATTTTAAAAGTGTGGTATTCACAAACATGCATGGTAAAGCACTGCATGCACATAAGTAAAGCTGTAAGTCAAGTAGACTGATGTTTCAGCTAATGACTTCATCAGTGCTGTGAATGGCTACTCGTTAGTCTTTTCAAATGATTGTTGTTGTACACAGATACCTTACTATTCCAAAGTTACAACTTTCTGAAGTCACTGCCCTCAGCCTCAACATGTTCAGTTTAATATCCACTAACAATTTATGGTCAGCTTCTGAAGATTTTTTTAAAGACATCCACTAGTAACAATAACTGACTCCAGAGTCTCTTTCAAAACTGGAACCTACCTGAACATGCACTACTGTGCAATGGGAGTGTTGGGTGCTGTATTTAATGAATACATGAATAATAGTGCCACCTGCTGGCAGACACTGGATTTGAGTAGATGTGTATTTAACCAACCAAGGGGTCTGTTTTCACAAACGGCATAGCTCTGGGTTAAGATTTATTTCTGAGCAAAATGAAATAACCACTCTGAAGTAAACCCGATTCCAGTACCCGCTGGCTTAATGACGGTAAACCTGGGAACTGGAGAAGAGGGATGTAGTCTTCTCCTTAACCATTAAAGGTAACCTGAAATCCAATGAAATCTCAGTTCACTATGTAGATTGAAGCAATTTATAACCTGCTTAGCAATTAAGAAACAAAACAATTTATACCATTACATTGTAATTCTATTTGAAGCCTGTATTCTTGAAATCTCTTCATCTTGCAAGAGGCACTAGGTAGGCAGGGTAGCAGTGTGGAGTAGTGGTTAGGGCTCTGGACTCTTGACCGGTGGGTCGTGGGCTCAAACCCAGGTGAGGGACACTGCTGTTGTACCCTTGAGCAAGGTGCTTTCCCTATAAATGGGTAAATGTTTATTTATGTATTTATTTATTTCAGGCAGATGGGTTGAAGACCCCCTGATGAAAATGACCCACAAGGTCACTCAGAATAGATCAGAATGATGGGACAATGGGGTAAAGTCATTGTCGATTACAGCCCAGGACTAGGTACTGTATAGCACAAGATATGCACCCCTCCCAAAAAATACACCTGTTCTCATCTAAATTCACATAATGTGACCTTTAACGTAGGCACTGGGTATGTTATTATAAAGCCACAGGCTTTATTTAGTGACACACTGAAATATAAGAAACAATGTAGTGAGCAGGAACAGCTTAAATTATTGTTTTATTACTTTTCAGACAACAATCGGGCAACTTTTGCCCTAGTTTTGCATTTGGGGTCTTAGATTCCTTGGGGTTATGTCAACAGCCAAGCCTTTATAAGGACCAAGTACCAAAGTCTGATCCAAGACAATGCTGATCAAATAATCTTCAGTGCAGGTGTGAATTACATGTTCAAATCCTTTGAATTTTCACAGGGCCTGAGAACCGGCTGATTCCACTGTCCTGGAGGGGGTGCCTACAGCGGTCAGTCAGTCTACCGGTCTTTGGTGGAGTCGCAGTCTCACCCCGATGCCAACGAGACGGAGTGGCAGGAGAACATCAAGATTGTCATGAACTGGTTCACCAAGGAGAACCGCGACTTCATCACACTTTACTATGGAGACCCAGACACCGTCGGGTACGGATCAGGTCTGGAGACTGAGGAAAGATGTGCTATCATTCCCCATTTTTAACCGGACCATTGGCTTCCTGCTGGAGGTCATTGAGCACCAAAATCTGAAGGACAGCCTCAACGTGATCATCACCTCAGACCGTGATCAACATTTACCACCTGTTGATTTCCTTGTTTATCCTGATTTTGAGACAGCAGCTTTAAGTTCATTTAAATATCTAATGCCATGTTGTTTTACAAACTTCTGTTTAACAGGAGCCAAGGCAATTCTAACTAAACAACAGGTTTTCTCAATGCCTCTTCTTGTTAATTTGCACTCCACAGCTTTTACTGCTGAAGCAGTTTGATTCTCATGTCAGGACTGATTCATATACAACACTGTCTTGTACAACCATATATCTGTTTGCTTGTAATTAAGCCTGATAAAGGCAGCTATTAATATTTTCTAATAGTTTTTTTTTCTTATATTGTACAGAGGGTAATATTTTATATCAACAAAGGAGACCACGGTTTTACTAACGTGGAGATGGACATGAAAACAATTTTCTGAGCTCTTGGGCCGGATTTTAAGAAGAACTAACTAGCTGAGCCCTTTGACAGTATCCACATCTATCCACTGATGTGCAAGCTGCTGGGTGTGAAGCTCATCCCTACAATGACTTTCACCATTGCATGCTGATGGGCAGCTTCAGTCAAAAACCCAGTCCTAGCAAGCTAGGGAGAAGTCTTTGGTTTAGAATTGAAGTAGTTGTTGCAAACAAATTAACCCCATCCCATCCTGCACTTGCATTCTCCCTTCAGGTGCTGTTTTAAAGAAGCATACTGTATATAACAGCAAACATGCATTTTCATTTTATATCATGATATCTTGTACAGCACTCGGTTCATGGAATCTACAGCTATGGCCAAAAGTTTTGCATTACTAAAATGTTAGGATCGAGACATAATTAAAAAATAAAATTAAAACTCTATGAACATAATTTAGATCTTTTAGTTAACATCATGTAATCATAGAAACTACTAAATGATATCGCAAAAGTGTACCGGAAGCCATAATAGTAGTACAGTTTCATGTTAGATTTCGAAATGTTAAATTTTTCAATTTTTGTCAGTTTTCCGTTAAGTATATGGAAAACTACAAGGCAGTATGTAATTCAAAATGTTAACATAACATTATTCTGCAGGTTTCATTGGACTTTATGAAGCAAAATCAGTTAATTGTATAGGGTGAGGCAAAACCTTTGGCCATAGCTGTATGTTTGCAAGCCTTTTCGCCTGGAGAGTTTAATTATCTCTATCCCTTCAGCACCTTCTTTCCACCAATCAGCTACTTCCTTGATTGGCCAACATGCTTTAAAGCAGAAACCTGACACGAAGACACTGCAGAGGCAAAATTAATGAGGCAGTAAAACTGTAACAGACTTCCTGAGAGTTAGACAAGCAAACTGAAAACTCTCTTTAACCCAGTGGAGTACTAGATATACAATTAAAATACAGGTTTGCTATATCATGTCTTTCTTTCAAAACTGCACATTTGAGACCTATTTAACCCTTTCAGTCTGGAATTATTTTTGATGAGCTGAAGAACTTCTTTATTGAGTACACATGAGATGAGGATAACAAAAAAATAAGTTGTACATATATTTTGGTAACTGGGACTTTAAAGTCCTGTCAGTACTTTAAGAACTCTAAATGACACTAAGATGGACGCAACTAAGAAAATGGGTAACAGTGGCGGATTCTAATACCGACACCCTAAAATGAATATACCTAATTTCAGTGTAATTTTATTGCATGTGGTAAAACCCAGGTTTTAGATTTGCCACTGCTTAGTTCCATAGAGATACAATATGGCTAAAAGAACAACATCACAGTGTGGCACACTTAGCTAATATAGTATAACAGGGAGGTCCAAATCAAATGACCTCAAATGAATGTTGATGTCACTACACAAAGACAGCTTCTCTGTATTGTCATTCAGTGGCTTTTTATCAAAGTGAAGAGGGGAGGGGGGAGGGAGAGTACTACAAATACATAATTAAGAATAAAAAGGAAAGATCCATTTTAAAATTAAAAACCTCAAATGCATTAAAAAATGTTTTGTCAAAAAGATGGATTTTAGATTTAAAAAGCAGCGACAGCAGCATAGTCAAACCTAAGTGAAATATTTAGTCGGTACACATATTTAAATTCAATCTAAACAAGATGAAGTACGTCCCAGTACTCAGGTCGGGAGATTAAATTAGATTCAGCCAGGAGTCAGGGCTCCTGAGGAAAACCTGAGATGGTTTTTCAATCTTGTGCGGTTGTATCTTATTTACAATATTTTAACGCTTAATGTTCAAGTACTGAATTTGACTGAATATAAATCCATCTTTTTGATAAACCGCTTTCTTTGCAAACCATAAAGGACACTAGTAGCGATATGGTAACATGGATCTGCAATGGATTGATTCAAACTGTACAACCTTTACAAACTGGTCATACCATTGTAGCTGCCCTTGTGCTATCATTGCCCATTAGTGCACAACCATTGCGCTCACTGTAGTGCCAGTGTAAAGACAAGTTAATGAAAAGGTAGCAACATGGAAAGGAGATCTGGTTTGTTGGACATAATTGCTTTTTTATACTACGTGTCGCTGTTGATAGGTTGGTGGGCCAAAAGACTCCTACAGCATTTCCCAACAGAATAACCCAATCTAAACTTTTGTCTACTCTATATGTTTATATGGCCAGTATTACTGGACCATTCACATCCCCAATAAACCTCTTCCATTCATGCATGGGGCTCTTTGGAAATTAGATAACTGCCCTGTACAGTATAATCGTCTTCACAGGAACTAACAAAAACATGAGCAGATTAATACTAATGTTACAAATGTTTCTGTTTATTAATACAGTTGAAAATAAGGACAAAGACGCAACACCTGCAAGTTCCCTGGCTGTCGTTGCTTTATGTGCCTTTATGGGCTTAATTTTTAATATCTCACTTTGTAATGTTTTGCTAGTGATCAGGCTGTATATTATATATTTATTAGCTGATAAATGATGTCTCCTGTGATAAGTTGATTACACCAGACCCTCCCAAGCCTCTTCTAATATGAATTCTAGTGATGGCAAATGAAACAGGAAAGGAGGAGCGAGTTAAAAGCTGTTTCTAGATATAACATCCCCAAACCAACATACATTATAGCTGTATACTCAACACCCAGAGAAAAACATATTCTAATGATACTCAATAAAGGGTCTAGTCACTTTGGAATTGCTATTTCCAGTGCACAAGAAGAGCAAAAAGTAAAGACTGGTATAACCAAGTTCTGAGTCACTTCCGAAGGCGCCCTCTGGACTGGAAGCGTAATGGTCTGTACTTTATACCAATAACCAATAACAATGACAAAGATGATTACCACAAATAGACAGATGTTAAGAAATGTTATAGTGGCACCTAAGCTTTTACTTCTTTCTGGTCAAACAAACATCCAGAAACGGCACCTGGTTGTCAGTGATGACCTTACTGAATTTTATTTGAGTGAAAAGCTGGATTGAATTGTGTAACTAAAGCTAGGACATTTCTCTTCATGGGTTTACAGCGCCCTCTGCTGTTCTAATTACATTATGAACCACTCAGTAAAGAGATCTCTTGTTGGAGAGAACAAACCCCAGGTATCTAGGTATAACCAAACTTGATAATTTTTCAGTGTCTGTTATGATTTGAAGGGCTATTAATCCATCTGGATAAATGTGAATAGCACCTCTCTTGCTGACCAGGGTCGAATATGTGTATGTATATATAGAGTAGGGTTGTAATTTTTTTTTTTTTTAAATGTATGAACTTTACAATAAAAATTAGTACGACATTTACTATATGCGTCTTGAATTTCATTGTTTTTCACCTACATACAGATACATTGAAGTACGTAAATAAATTACAATTACAACTGACGGGTATATCCTTGGAATACAAAGACAGAATTAAATGATAACGACTGGGTGCATCCAGTGTACTGGGTGAAGTCATGGTTATTACACTAGTGACGATTGTCTCCATGTACACTCGATCTGTCTTCTAGTTACACAGTAGCTGTTATAAAACAAGTGTTTTGATTTTTCTGTGTTATGAAATTGTATTAAATAAAGATAGTTACTGTAATGCTGCTTTGTTTTCTAAGTATGACTTTAATCAATTCCTTTTTTCAACATACAAGGATTTGAAAGCCCAATTGTACAATGAGTGTAAATAACTAAAAGTTATCATTAATCGAAATATGTGGTACAATTTTATATTGTTTATTACTTCAACCATTACACCAACTATAATAATGAAGTAGTGAAAAGAGATAAGCCACAAAATGGCGTTAATGAGTAAAAAACAATGGGCTCAAATCAGGCTGCAATGCACACATTTTTCAGTTAAAAAAATGGGGGGAGGGGGGGTGTCCATGGGTGTGCAGTAATTGTTCATTAAGCAGAACAAAAAAAGAAAGAAAAAAACTGCCTGGACACTGTACTGTAATCTTACAACATTTTCAAGAACCGGATATAGGGATAGAAAATACTTTTAATCCTCAGATGAAAGTGTGTTCTTAGTTGACAAACCACTCAGCAGCCAACATGTGATCTTTTACAAAATGTCCAAATAAATAAACAGAGATAAATAACGAGAGAAGGAAACGTAGAGCAGGGTGGAAAATATCTTTAATAAAAAAGAAAAAGTACATTCTGCAGTTAACTGCTACAATCCATCTGATTTCTATTAGCAGTGCCACAAGCTAGTCCCTCCTCTATGTAATTCTTCCTCACCAATAAAGACAGAAGGAAGTGTAACTACTGGTTGAGTTGTCTTGGAAACCAGTGACCAAATAGGCACCACTGGGGTTCATTGTTATACCGCAAAGTGAAATAACAATAGGTCAGTTTCATAAAGAAAAAAGGGAGGCATATTTATGAAATTATTACATCAGGTGGGTTTGTAAATTTCTTTAGTGCAAGCATTAAATATATACAGTAGGCATTAGTCTGTGCATCATTCAGTATTAAACATGTGCAATGCTCCCTTGTTATAAGGTCCCTTATTGGAACTTATTACATTCTGGTTGTGCCCCATTGCCCACATAATGTATTTTAATAGCATTCTCATTAGAGCAGAACACAAACAGCTCTATCTACAGCTTTATAACTAGAATTATAATGAAACAACACTGTAATGATATATAAATATACATTAATCTAATGGATGCTGTCCAAAATTTGCTATTAGGTTTAGCCTGGACTGTTAAAAAAAAAGAAATTATAATTATATATATATATATATATATACAGTACTGTGCAAAAGTTTTAGGCAGGTGTGAAAAAATGCTGTAAAGTAAGAATGCTTTCAAAAATAGACATGTTAATAGATTATATTTATCAATTAACTGAGCACAGCAACAAGACACAAGGTAGTTATACTGCATCAACAAGGTCTCTCCCAGGCAGAAATTTCAAGGCAGACAGGGGTTTCCAGATGTGCTGTCCAAGTTCTTTTGAAGAAGCACAAAGAAACGGGCAACGTTGAGGACCGTAGATGCAGTGGTCGGCCAAGGAAACTTACTGCAGCAGATGAAAGACACATCATGCTTACTTCCCTTCGCAATCGGAAGATGTCCAGCAGTGCCATCAGCTCAGAATTGGCAGAAAACAGTGGGACCCTGGTACACCCATCTACTGTCCGGAGAAGTCTGGTCAGAAGTGGTCTTCATGGAAGACTTGCGGCCAAAAAGCCATACCTCCGACGTGGAAACAAGGCCAAGTGACTCAACTATGCACGAAAACACAGGAACTGGGGTGCAGAAAAATGGCAGCAGGTGCTCTGGACTGATGAGTCAAAATTTGAAATATTTGGCTGTAGCAGAAGGCAGTTTGTTCGCCAAAGGGCTGGAGAGCGGTACACGAATGAGTGTCTGCAGGCAACAGTGAAGCATGGTGGAGATTCCTTGCAAGTTTGGGGCTGCATTTCTGCAAATGGAGTTGGGGATTTGGTCAGAATTAATGGTCTCCTCAATGCTGAGAAGTACAGGCAGATACTTATCCATCATGCAATACCATCAGGGAGGCATCTGATTGGCCCCAAATTTATTCTGCAGCATGACAACGACCCCAAACATACAGCGAAAGTCATTAAGAACTATCTTCAGCGTAAAGAAGAACAAGGAGTCCTGGAAGTGATGGTATGGCCCCCACAGAACCCTGATCTCAACATCATCGAGTCTGTCTGGGATTACATGAAGAGAGAGAAGCAACTGAGGCTGCCTAAATCCACAGAAGAACTGTGGCTAGTTCTCCAAGATGTTTGGGCCAACCTACCTGCCGAGTTCCTTCAAAAACTGTGTGCAAGTGTACCTAGAAGAATTGATGCTGTTTTGAAGGCAAAGGGTGGTCACACCAAATATTGATTTGATGTAGATGTTTCTTCTGTTCACTCACTTTGCATTTTGTTAATTGATAAATATAAACTATTAACATGTCTATTTTTGAAAGCATTCTTACTTTACAGCATTTTTTCACACCTGCCTAAAACTTTTGCACAGTACTGTATATATAAAATTTACATTATCATTTGGACAACCTTAAGTATAAATGAGATTTAGCAAGAATTTAGCAAGAGCTTTATTTCCTATTAGAACAAACATTGGGATGGTAGACAGATATAAAGAATGGGAGAAGATAAATCACTGAATTATAGAGCTTCAGTCTGCTGCGATGCAGAGTCAACCAAGAAGCATGCATTTTAAAAGAACAAGCGATTAGAGGTTATTTAAAGTGATGCTTACTATTCCTTGTCTACTGAACAGTCTTTGAGGGGAAAAGCAGTCAAATGTTGGTGGAAAATGCACACACAACATTTTGTATCGGGTGCCTTAAAAGACATTTTGCACAGTTGCATAAGAGAGGATGCACTTGCAATTTATTCAGTTACATTTTTTATCAAATAACTGTTTCTCCACATTATACATTCTGTAGGGCTATTCAAAAGTCCTGTATCACACTAAACTAACATTACTGAGCCTCTATGCTAACAATGTTTTACAAGACTGAAAAAACCATTTGCTACTTTTTTTTTACTCCTAATATGCATGTACAGTAGGTTAAAAGCAAACTACATTATGATGCAGGACTTCTGATTATTATTAAATAAAAAATAACGTTGTTTTAAAGGATAAAGCAGTAAACACCAAGGCTAAAGAGCAAATGACATAATCTGGAAAGTATTAAGATTAAAATACATCCAAGAAGTTTATAAAAAAATATAAAAAGTTTCACAAATGCTTGGAATTACACGAACAGAAAAAATCTTGGAAGGTTACTAAGGTGGCGCGTTTCTTATGGCATCATTACATGCTAGTTAGCAGAAGATTTAGCAATGAGAGAAGTACATTATTTTTTTCTGATAAGAAGTGTCTACATGGGGGTTAGATCTAAAGTTTGTCTTACTTCTTTGAAATGTACAAGCAGCTGATTCAGTCTTCTGAGAAAATACGTGATACGATGATGGACAAAACCAGAACTGCTAACCTCAAGGGCAACACAATCTTCCGGGGAAGAAATGTTTCAGCTACGTTAACCGTTCCCACCTGAAATGGAATCCTACTGGAAGGACAAGTTGTCCAGCTGGTTTTATACGTTTCTAGTGTCTGAGACAGCTTATTTTTAAAGGAGTCTCAGACTGGGCTGTGCATAAAGAAGGAGAATCTGGTAAATTACAGTATAAAATGACCTTCACATCTCGTCTTCCATAGCTTTCTAGTACTACCATCATGGACCTCCAAAATCTTTGAAATGTCCTTCAGTTCTGTTTAATTTATCAATAATGAACACAATAAAACTATTCTCGGCTCTCTGGTGCTGTCATTCTGCACGTTAATAAGCACGGAAACACTACTCAGTTCATCAGAATTTGAACCTGCAATAAGAAATCACTATTCCCTACACTCAAGTGATCAGTGATACCATCAACTAATTGAGCTCCGGTGCCCAGTATTGTTTTACCCTTAAAGTCAGCTATACCCAACTGTCATCATCTATCTTAAAGACTCTCCAACTGAATACAAAATAAAAACCCTTAAGGTTCAATTTTCAAAAGGTTTGTTTGTGTGTGTGTTTATTATAGTTTTTAGGTGCTGCAATACAAAACAAAAAAAGAGCGAGTTTTGATGGCACACCCAGTTGGAACTCTACTTGGGGTGTGAGCGTTCCCTCAGCTCCGGGAGGGTAAGCATTTCGGGAGCGGATTTCTTGCGCTGCCGGTCTTTGGGCACATTGAGGAAGTCGGGAGGGTCTCCGTTGACGGGGGTGGAGGGAGCGCTGGAAGGGGCACTGCGGGAAGTGGATGGCTTGGACACCTCACTGACGCAGATTGTGGGAGCCACCGGCCCAATCTTCTCGTTGGTGGCTTCCTGTGTGTCCCTCTCATACTTGCGGACTTCATCCATGGTCATATCTACCAAGGAAAGGAGATTAGAAAAGCATTTAAAAAAATAAATTACTAGACAACAAGTACTGCAATTCAATGCATATCACAACTGACCCCCCAGAATATAAAAAACTGGGACCTTGGGTCCTCACCACACAATCTCCCAAACTACAGGGAATAGAACTATTGTCCCTTCATCACTTTCCAAATTCAATTATTAGAAGGGACACAAGTTGAAATGTAAAAGAAAAACAAAATCATGATTGTTTACCATGCAACATAACTCAAACAAGGTTTATCAACCTCTTCCACCGACATGGTTTAGTCTCGCATTGGCCATCATACAGTAAAGAGCTGCTTTATACCATTACATTGGCACAGTTGTATTACTATTAAGATGAGCACATCTGTATTACTACAAAATAATAAATAAAAAAATAAAAAACTGGATTTAAACCATTAAATTAAATTGCAAAGAAAATGTGTCAGTTAACCTTTGCCATTTAAAATCAAATCTGAAGCCCAGTCACAGACAATTAGATAGGATTTAACAAGCAAACACCATTTTTAAAGCTTAATAGCTATTTAAATTAGTTTGAGAACATGCTTCGCTCAACAAAATAAGTATCAAGTTAATCTATATGTTTTCATTAGACTTCATCAGGGAAACAGATATGAAAACACATCTATTTTTAAGTGCTGTGCTTAAAGGGGTAGCTTGTGTTTTGAAAAAAGTTTCCCTATGTTTAATTAGGTTTAGCAGCATATTCAGCCTGACATTCTGCAATACAATGAGGAGTCTATTACCGCAAACTCACCACCACGTGACCCAATACAGCGCAACCCCACCACCGCGTGACCCAATACAGCACAACCCCATCACCGCAGGACCCCTTACCACGGGACACCTTTACAGCGACAAACCACCACCACGAGCCCCGTTGCAGTGCATCACCACGCACAACTTTGTAGCTATACTTGCTGCCTGCCCGAGATGCATTCAGGGTCTTAAGTTATTGTGAAGTAGCTACATGGTTTGTTTCAAGTTATTGTTATTTATTATAGGAGGCTGTTATTGTTATTTATTATAGGAGGCTGTGTGGTCCAGTGGTTAAAGAAAAGGGCTTGTAACCAGGAGGTCCCCGGTTCAAGTCCCACCTCAGCAACTAACTCATTGTGTGACCCTGAGCAAGTCACTTAACCTCCTTGTGCTCCGTCTTTCGGGTGAGACGCAGTTGTAAGTGACTCTGCAGCTGATGCATAGTTCACACACCCTAGTCTCTGTAAGTCACCTTGGATAAAGGTGTCTGATAAATAATAATAATTATTTTAAATTTTTTTACACATTACCTTACAAGTTGCTCTTCTTCAGCAAATATGTATTTTCCATGCAGAGTTTTGATAAAGGACTTCAGAAGCAATCCATGTTAAAAGCACTTTTTTAATTTTTTTATTATTTGGCATACAGTACCAATATAAATAAATAAAGTCAAAACAAAGTGAAACGACATTCTGCTTCCCTCTCTAACTAATATCTGCTCGGCTGTAAAACAAAATTAAAAAAAAAAAAAATACATAAATAATAATAATAATAATAATAATAATAATAATAATAATAATAATAATAATAATAATAATCCTGGCTTCTTTTCAAATAAACATGGTTCCTCTTTTTTGTGCTACTTCACGATATGCTATGGTAAATTAAGATTAGGCATTGAACAAACGAATAACGAAAACAATGTAAAAAAAAAAAAATCTCAGAAGAATTCTATTTAACTGATAACTTTAGCCTACCCTAGAAGTTTTGACGGTCGGTTATGCAGGATTTCTTTTTTTTTTTAATTGTTAAACATTATTTTGTTGTCCTTGCTTCTCCACCACTACTTTTAAGCCTGGTCAACCCATACTGTTGTTTGCTGCTAAAACGGAATTTTCCCATGTGCTCTTTGAAAGATTTGCATTTAACTGCTAGCTTGTCAAAATGACAGTGGATGGGTAAAGGTGCTTTTGCATGTGATGTAAAAGAAGTCACTTTTTTTAAAATAAGATTTTCAAATGAACAATATGTCTATAGTCTCAGTGATTGCAAATTTCCTAAACATAAATCATAAATTAATATGAAGATATCTTGTGGAAAAATAGATGAATAAAATAAATACAAATGAAACCAAAACATACATTGTGGAGATTGATAGCTATGGATCTTGGCACCCCAGTTTTTGGTTTGTGGCCACCTGCATCTGATTCACGTATTTTCGCACGTCCTCCAATGTCATGTCTGTGGAAAATTTTACATTAGCTGCTCACTGCCAATTTCACTTTCATCTGTATAAACATAAAACTTGGTCAAGCCCTTATAGTCATGTGTATGTCTGTGTGGGGTCTATCCAGTCACTGTTGATATAAACATCATTAAATTGGCACTATCAGAAGTAATTGTAGGGATCTTCACCAATGGAATCACTAGCCTGCGTTGCCCAATGTTTTACACTAGAGGGCACAGTTTACCTTGAAATTCACAAAGAAAACCAGCATCTGTAAAACTTTAAGGACTACATAAAAAAAAAAAACCCTGCAAAACCCATTTGAAATCTTTAAAAAAGATAAAACAGGTCCATTATCAGCTTGCTAATAAAATTCAAATTGAGGAATAAATGCAAGGTCCAATCCATTTCAAGATCATATTTACTATTGATTATTTTCAAAGCCTCCAATAGGACTTTTAGGTTTTCCTTACAAAAGCCATAAGATATTTGCATAGTAATGTTGAAACAGAACTAATTTGGCATTTAGTTGGTTATCTGTACATGTGTTTATGTTACATATGAAGTGGGCTGCTAAATTCTAGGCTTACTTAAAAACAATAAAGGCTTGACCATATTCCTTTAACAAATGCAGATATACACATTATATGTGTCACTGGAGGCCACAATGGTAAGTATAGTAAATCAAGGCCAAGGTTGGCAGAGGCTTGTGCAATTCGAGACCCCATGCTTTTAACCTATAGCTGTGGCCAAAAGTTTTGCATCACCCTATAGAATTAACTAATTTTGCTTCATAAAGTCAATCGAAACCTGCTGTATAATGTTACGTTAAAATACTGAATTACATACTGCTTTGCAGTTTTTCATATACTTAATGAAAAACTGACAAAAATGGAAAAATGTGACATTTCAAAATCTAACATGAAATACTGCACTACTATTATGGCTTCTGGTAGACATTTGATGTTAAATAAAATATCTAAATTATGTTCATATATATTTATATATTTTTTAAGTGTTTAAAAAAAAAGAATCGCGATTAACCTTGCAATTAAAAATGTTAATCTTAGTTAATCTTGGTTTTAACCGCATATTTATATATATATATATATTATCACACTTCGCTTGATTCATGGGCTTGCAGCGATCCTGAATTTCTAAAAGCGTACTCTGTCTAAACTGACGGGTTTCATTTGTTGTTGTGTTGTTGCTAGAAAGTGTATTTTGAGAACTGAAGGCGTGTTTAACATGCAGGTGGTGCTTCAGATTAGATGTAGTTTACGTTTGTGACGCTGAAACTCAATTTGACAGTAGATACGTCACAAAGTCTTTTATTTTGTCAGAAAGTTCTTCACTTTCAGTACTTCGCTCCATAATGCAGTTATAGGACTAACTTTCTATGCAAATGCCGACTGCACTCATTGCGTTGCATGCGCTCAAGTATATTAAAATGGTGTCGCAGGGAATGAATTACGGTATGCCAAGAGGGTCAAGACAGAGGTGTGCGATTAACGCGTGTTAAAAACATTTATCTCCAAAGAAATTAACATCTTAATTCGCAGAAGTAAATTATGTCTCAATCCTAAAATTCTAGGTGACGCAAAACTTTTGGCCATCACTGTACACAGTATATGTGTCACTAGAGGCCACAATGGTAAGGATAGCAAATCCAGGCCAGGGGTCTGTGCTATTCGAGACCCCATGCCTTTAACCTATTTCTCAGCTGCAGGTTTATTTTTAAAACCTTGACATAGATTACCTTTCCAAATCACTTATGGACTTGTTATGACACTGATCCAACTGGAGTCTAAATGGTTGTATCCTATTCCCCTTGAAGCATACTAAATGACCTGTTCAACTCTAATAACGCATACCACCCCCAATGATATGTTTACCATACATTCTACCCTTGTGATTAAGTTATGTTTCGTCTTCAATCCCATAAGAACCAAGGACATGCATACCTGCTATAGAAATCACCATGAGCCTGAGTTACAAAGCAAAGTTTGCTTCCATTTTTTCTAAGTAAAAATGTTTCATGTGAAGTAGAATGTGTAGTAGCCCTTAATTTAAAATGTAGTTCTGAAGCTTTGAACTTTACTTAGAACAAGCTACAACACACTAGTACATCTGGCCCTTTATAGTCATAATATTATTATACCATCCCAGAGACTTAAATGGCTTATGAAAAGAACCTTGTTCAATGCTGATACCAACCCTGATATTAAGAATCTCTTCTCTAAACACTGTCCTGCATTAGATAATATTACACTGTACCCGTACTCTGTCTCAGGAACATCAGCTTAAACCCTTGCTACTGATTTAAGACTGTTTTAATGGTGGGTAAATATTGACACAGCAGGGAAATACTTTTTGGATGAAGAATGTATTCTGCCTGGATGTCAGTTAGTATTCCTGTATCCAGGGAAACAGCAGGCAGTGCTCACAGATTTTTAACAGCTCCTCAGTTTTACAAGCCACTCACATTATTTACAGGTTACACAGAGACATACTTACAATTATCTTTCCGTGTCATAGTTGAAGACAATTTATTTATTTATTTGCAGTTTTTTTTTTCTTTTTTTTTTTTTTAAGAAGCAGTAAAAGTAAATGGCCTTACAAAATTCTCCTGAAAATGCTTGTTTTTTATTTAAAATACATTTAATAAAGTCTACAGCAATATTCTAGATGTCCTTCTATAGAATGCTGATTTCTCTTTGAGAAGCCTAGCTCTCATTCAGCTAATATATAACTTGTGCTGTGAGAACAAGGTAAATGGAAAATGAATGACCTATCCACCCTGATACAGCATTTTGACCCCCCCTTTCCTTTTATTACAGTCTTTGATACAACCAGTTGGACCCCAACCTGGACCTCCTATTTGGAGAAACAAGGAGCAGCAGGCAGCACCTTTACAAATAAAGGAGTGTGTTAGTACTTCTCTAGAAACAGTTAGCTTGCAGATTGGAGTGCTTGTGAATTAGCATATTTTGGATTAAGCTCTGATAAAATTGACCTACAAGTCAGCTGTCCTGGGTAACACCAATGGTGTGGTGCTTTTTTATTTATATATCTCAAGTCATTAAGTTGTAGACACACCTTTGTGGTACATCAAGGTCAGTTCTATAAATAAATGTACCACAAATGACACTTCTTCATTTTAAAAATGAGTTTACTAATAAATGAACACACTACAATTTTTCCCAGGACTGTTCCTTAAGAAGACATAGACAGATCAGCAGTGTTCCTGTTAGCCAGCCAGTAAAGAAGTGATTTTTTAACCCTTTCCACACCATACACCAAAGATACGGCATATCAGCATTGGATGAAACAGCATTAAACTATTGGTATTTTCTGTGTGTGTATCTATGGTTTTATAACAAGTCCTTGTGTGTGATTAGTCTAAAGAGATTCCAAAGCCTGGAGAGACACAAAACAAATAAACGTATTGATCAGGCTGCCTCCAATTTCAATGGATCCATTTCACAGTATCAAGGATTCGTTTGACATATCACAAAGAATTAGATCAAAACATGAATTGTTGTGAATATACTGAATACAACAACCTTCTCTCTCATTTCTCACTAACTAATCTTCACAATTCTGTCAATTGGGGAGATGTACTGAACAGTATCTTACTGATTAATACCCTTTAGCATTATATATATATATATATATATATATATATATATATATATATATATATATATATATATATATATATATATATAGATGTGTGTTTTTGTTGTGCTTTTGTATGCACCAGTATACTAGTTTTACCTCTTTAAACACATGCACATACAAAGACAATATGTGATCATAAGATCCTTCAGCAGTTAACACAATGTCAGTCTCTCGTACTATTTATACCACAAAGACACATCAAACTGCGCTGTACAGGGTGCTTAAATAGCCAATGAAATATCTGGAAATGGAAAGGGCTAAAACATGTTAGTACATAGAAACCTGAGGTACGTGTTCCACAGCAACACCCAGGAGCAAAGAAACAGCATCTAATTAAATCCTGTGGAACCAAGTGGAGGGTTAGTGACAGAGCCAGACCCAGTGAGCCGAGTCTCTAAAGGCAAGCCCGTTTTTTAAAAACAGATACTTACTGTACCACTCGTCCACCCATGCAAACGCCTGCCGGTGTCCTATTAACAGGATATCCCGGATGACCTGAAAAAATACAAAGGGATTTGTTCATTCATCTACACGGCCCCAGATCGGCAGTAAATTGCGCTGTCGTTTAAAAATCATTTTCAAAAATATATTTCGTGAGTGTATGTTTGTCTTAAAATGGGGAAGTAAAATGACTAGTTGGGTCCTAATTTAATATTTAAACAGTAGCATTATTTAGATCAAGTTTGGATCAATTGAATAGACTGGTCATATTGTCCTAAAAATTTAAATAGTATATGTTAGCACATGGTATAAATGCACTGCCATCATATATATATTTTTTCTGTTTTATAATTAACATTATGGTTTCTTTGACTTATTATTAAATAAAGAAAAACAGTCAATATAACAGTGGTCATCACCACCCTTTCCTTTTTTAATTCTAGCCGGCTTTGCGCACACAAAGGTTTACACTTCGTTCAACAGCAGCAGCAGAAGAGGATGTTGACCAGATTACAAGAGATGGGGAGGCAGACTAAAAACAAACCATTATTTTCACACCTCCTCACAGAATTGTATACAGAGCTTACTGAGACATGAAAGCTTCTATTTCTAGACACGGCCCACTGACAACCATTCTCCTACATTGTATTTATATCAGCAGTTGCCTGCCCTTGTGTAAAAACACCCACTCAGCCGACTGAACAGGGCGCTGATGTGGCCTGCGAGGTCAGGCAGCCCCATCCCTAGTCTCCACTTGGAGAGAGCACATTCATCTTGAGAGGGGACACAGTTAACCTTGCTGCAAGAACAGGGTAAGCAAATAAGTCGGAGGCTCAAACAGTAACCCATACATCATGGGTATGATTGCACGCTCATTTGCAAGGTAGCCATACTGAAGCATCTTTAACTGCATTTCCCCAATGTTGCCTTTCTTAGGTGCACACTTCGCTGCATTCTTTTTGAGCATTGTGCTCTTGAGACTAGTAATTGTTTCCACTGACAGTCAGGCTTTCACTTGTAATCAGAAATCTGTGCATGAAATTGGTATTTAAATGTGATGCTTGATTGAGAGATAACATTTTTTTCTGATTATTACTTTTACTTATATATAATTATTAATAAATACATAAGCCTCAAATATATTTTCAAAAAAAAATCATATTGTTGTCTATTACTCCACAAGGTTACATTTTTATATCTCAACATTTCAAAAGAAGTTCAGGATTTGTGCCTGTTTTGAACCATGTGTGCTCACTTAACTTGCTTTAAGAATGCTTTACTAACCACTCTCACTGACACCTGAATGAACCTGCTTGCAGAGGGAGGGGAATCATTGTAACTGAGATGGGCTTCAGTGAGTTACAGGAAAATAATTCCATCTAGGGTTTCTGTGACGTCATAAATTATGAGACCGGTTGAGTAACTTCTAAACTGTCACAGAAACCCAAGATGGAATTGTTTTCCTGTAACTCACTGAAGAGGCCCATCTATTTATTTTTTATAATACATGGATGCCCTTGTGATGCTAATATTAAAGAAGTCGAGGTTCAGTAGTACAGCTGGGTTTTTTTAAACGTAGTGTTTCAGTGCTGTACAGACATTCTATGTCGTTATCCGTTAGTGCTTCAGCTTTATTTGGATGATTGCCTTTACCTTGTTTTAATTTCCTGTTCCTCTTCAGTTTCTCTGAGATATGAATGTACCAGCTTTACATCATTTTTTTTTTTAACGTATTCACACTATATGAACATAATTTGAATCTTTTATTTAACATCACATAATCAAAGAAACTACAAAATGGTATCGCAAAAGTGTATGGAAAACTAAAAAGCGGTATGTATTATTATTATTATTATTATTATTATTTATTAGCAGATTGTAATTCAATATGTTAACATATCACTATTCAGCAGGTTTCATTTGACTTTATGTAGCACAATTAGTTAATTCTATAGGGTGAAGCAAAACTTTTAGGTTTCTAATTACGCCAACAGGAAGATCTGGCATGCAATGGCACTGGTGTCTTATTTCTATCCCTGAAATATTTTGGAAACAGAAATATAAAACGTGCTTCTTTGAAATGATTTATGCGACATGACTGAAAATCATAGTAATAATAAATATGATCATGGGTAATCAATTCAAAAGAATAATTTGAACACAAGGCTGTCCAGGAATAACCCCATTTAAAGCAGTACACAAATCATGTGTTTTCCATGTGTCGAGCCTAGTATCCTGCTGAAGGTCATACACTGGAAGTGATAAGCATCAGAGGTCTCTTTTCTTTCCACAAATTAGATCACATTTTTACAGAACGTACTTTGTTTTTATAGCGTTAGGGTTCCTGGAATTCTGTTAGTTCATTTTCCAAAGACTTTTCAAAATTCCATGGCACCACTCTTAAAGCTTTTTGGCTTTCACGTTATATGACTGCAGTTAATGAATTTGATTTTATTGCCAACCTGCTGTTCCTGTAAACAGACGTTGTATCTTAGCTACCGACATGTCTGGCATAATACCTGCCTCAGGATCATATTGATTTTTGTTTTTCTCCCATTCCTTTGAAGATTTGAATCTTATACGACAAACAATGTTGTAAATTAGAAATCTATTTTTTTTCCCATATAATATACTGTATTTACTCAAATTTAAGTCACAGTTTTGTGGCCAAAATAAAAGTTCAAATTTGGGGGGAGTGACTTGGATTTGTGGTTTTTAGTTAGGGTTCCAATTTACATTTGCACATGTCAATTATTCTGGTGCACTTGAACAAGACCAACTGTACACAGTACTGCCCACTACAGGTATTACTCTCGGTACAGTACCGGTATATTAAAATGGCTGCACAGCGAACTCCATGAACATTTTTTAATGCAGCTTTTAAAAGAAAAGTAATTTTGTTTGCTGAAGAAAAGAGAAACTGCAGCATCTGATGTGTCATATTTTCTTTTTCCATTTGCATTTGTAATATAGTTGGTGACATACTTTAATGCTTTAATGTACAGTAATACAGTGTTCCCTGCTGGCACCCAGAAATTAAAAAGTAATTTAACCGTTAATTATTGTGTTTTTTTCATTAAGAGTTAAATGTGACTTGCATTCAGGGTCTTTTTTTTGGGGGTTGACTTAAATTCGAGTATACATTGTATAGATTCACCACTTTTAAAACAATTCTAATTCAACTGATATTCATTCAAAATGCCATAGCCAAATACCACAAATATCCACCTCTTTGCAATTAAACCCTCTAGCATTAACAATTTGGTACTGGTACCAGTTTATTTGTATAGGACACTCTGAATATATATATATATATATATATATATATATATATATATATATATATATATATATATATATATATATATAATTTTCAAAAAGGAAAACAAGACATTGACTACTATGGATTAGAGTACACATCCAGAGTTCTGTGCGTTCTCTTTTTTGAATTATGTTTTTAATTGAATTGGAAAATGAATCATCAGCTAAAAGGTGACATCATAGAATGAGAATTCTTTAAAGTAATGTTAAAGAGTAAGTAGCGGAGTTCCAAAAAATATAGCATTATACATCCCGACGCGTTGCTACAACTGTTTAAATAACGCACCTGTAATTTCTCTTTTCATTGTTAAGATCCTGACAACTTTTTACACTTATAACTTTAAAATCAGTTTCAAAGCTCTTTTTAAAATATCCGCTCTAGTGCACTGGGGTTTGAGATCTGTCCTCTAAATCACTGCAAGAGCGATTTAAAAAAAAAATAACAACAACAACAAAAATAACATAAGAAATGCTCTGGCTTTTCTGTTCCGTACCACATCATGGATCGTTATTGCTGTGTTACCTGTTTGACAATGTGGGCAATAATCCTTACACTATCAGTGCACTAGAGCAGACATTAATGTACTGTATAGTAAGCAACAACAGCAATACTGTTTGACTCACAACTGTGCTCTACATCCATTTAGTGGGGAATACCACTGGCCTTCCCACACAAGCATTAATATAGCAGGAATGATATCTATCTATCAACTGCATGGATGCTCTGAGGTAGCTCAATCATAAAAATCTGCAGTTAATTATCTGCGGATACAGTTGTTATCTTATATATTTCAGTGTAATGATAAGTTGGTACTTTTAAAAAGTATGCTTACATAATACATAGTTATTTAATTCTTATAAGACTCCTGACATATCATTACCTGAACAGGGAGCATGTGTGTGTCACAATGGAATTGTCTTAACAAGTGCTACTTTATTTATAAAAATTAACTGCAGTTTGTATCTTATATATTTTAGCTATTGGCCAATTATTTGTTCATTTGTTCGTTTATTTGAAATGGCTTTCAGTTCTGGCTCAGTGTAATTTACACTGAAGCCTGTTATTGGTTAACAAATTGTGGTAGTCATGGAAACTTTAGAACTTAAATGCAGAGTACAGGGCTCTGTGATGGGTTAATGCATTTGAAAGCTACAATTTAATGGATGTACAGTACCAAGTTCTGCATTTCATTATTCTGAATGCAGCCTCCATCTATGTGAAGCTTATTAAAATTAATTAACCATCTTTAACAATGGTTTTCTTTGTATTAGGGGAATCATAAAGGAAATTGTGCAAGAACAAGTGCAACCTTTCAATTTCTTTGTTTTTCCAAAAACATTAAAAATAGATTTATATTCAAATTGGTTAGCGAGAGTAGGTCAGGCATTATGAAGAAGGTCAGGTAGTCAATTAAGTTAATGTTAACCTGTTTTACATTATGACACACAAACATCTAAAACAAAAAACAGTACTTGAATGTTCATTATATCTGCTTAACTTACATTGCCAACAAAAAAAGAGTACCATTTGTGTGTGAACGCCTCTAGGTGTTTCAATTTGCACATGAATGCACATGTGTATTCTGTGCATGCATGTCACTGTACATGCATGCTTTCCATAAATGCACTGAGTAATCAAGGAAAAGTCTCAGTCTTATGTCTGCAATTGGGACATAAGCATGTCTATTGGAGCAATGCATAAAGACATCAGTATAGGTTAATAGGGCATGAGTGAGATGGGCAGGTATACATGGATGGGTGTTATACAATGCAACAAAGAAAAATAATGGTGTATGGGAATAGCAACCACCAAATCCATGCACATTAAATAGGCGAGTCCAAGACTATTCTGTATCTTTTCAGAACCATTTACTGTCTGCATACAATCTTCACATCCTTACCTTTAAATCCGGCTAAACTTCTCTCTCCCAGTCTAGATCCTCTTCACTAAACTGTTCATCAAAAGACCCTTTTCAGTGGTGCAGACATAAGGCTTTCATTCAAAGGAATTGCCGAGGCTATCTTAGTATGCCACCCATTCAAACTGATTGATTAAAGCTGCTCAGGAGGCTTCCTAGAACCCCATCCACTTCCAAACATCTTAAAAATCCTACCTTGTGCACAAACTGCTCCACCCTGGTCTGGAGCCCCCACACCTCAAACTTGACGCTGACCAGTTTGTAGGAACACATAACTGGCTTGTCTTTCTCTCTCCAGCCCTCTTTCAAGGGTCCCCGTCCTGTTTTTATTGACGCAAAGCAACGGAGGTCCTGCCACAAACAGAAACTTGCATCTTAATAAGTCATTAAAATGATACCTTATTGTGTTTATTATTATTTACAAAACTTTTTTTTGCCTAATTTTCAGTTGAACCCTTTCATATACTCTGAGATGCATAATCTTTGTGTGCATCCTGCAACGTAATTAGATGTGTAAAGTGAATAGTGTAGTCCAAACTGTCTTTGCCATATGCTGGTGTGTAGGTTAGCCATGCCTCAAGATCACAAAGAACATTTATTTTCAGTTTTAATTTACAAATATAAAAACACCTTGACGGCATTGTTCACCTGCAAGCAAATAATACAGTCATTTACACATTTGTTAAATCAATAACATAGGCATTTCAAATGGAAAGGTTTTTTGGTTAAACATGCTTAACGCTTGGTATCTGGTGAGATCAAGCCAATGCTTAATCATACTCGGTACCAATATAAGTAACACCCTAATGCAAGTCATTTAATATTACCAGGCATGATCCGTGGAGATGCTGTGTGTCAGTTTATCTCAAAAACCAAACCTCCATAGATTGGATGTGCTGTTCAATATGTAATTTCACTCTCCAGAATCAATTTTTACTCTGTGATGCCCAGTAATTTAGGATGATTGTTTCTCATATGTATCAATCTATAAAAAATGTGGTTGTTTTATTTTAACTTGTTTCTGCCTATAATAGCAGTTTGGGAGGCAGCTCTTCATATTTACACCGGTGGAATAGATCCCAGATATCATGTTATGTTATAACAAGGCTCTTAAGGAGGTCTGGGTACCACTGCATTGAAGCAGACCTGTATGGTTCAGTTCATAATATACATTATTAGTTATATATAATAACTTACCTCTGAGCTTTTGTAGTGTCTGTCTGGGATATCATCATATGCAATGTCCAGAAAACACACCTCACGTTCGGAGTTATTTTTATCTGTATTAAAAATCTGTGAAAATATATATGAAAAAGATATCAAATGTGTGTTTAGTAATGAACAGATGGGAGAGCATGGATTAAAATAATCAGTTTAAATATGTGTGCAATAAGACAGGTGCTTGAAGGACTGAGCACACACATTTAAAAAAATAAAATAATAAAGTGCAGAGAAACATCATCTGTAATTGACAAACCCAGGACTGGAAGACCCAAAAAGCTAACAAGGATGAGCAATACTTGAAGATAATGTCCTTAAGGAATAGAAAGAAGACAGGCATTGAATTGACAACAGAACTGACAGAAGGCACAGGTGTTGTTGTCCATCAAATCAACAGTATGAATGTCACTCTTGAAATCAGGACTTAAAGGATGTGTTGCAGTAAGAATACCTCTGTTAAGAAAGGGGAACAAGACTAAAAGGCTAAAATATGCACAAGAACACAGAAATTGGACTATGGAACAATGGTCAAAGGTGCTTTGGACTGTTGATGGATGGACAACGACACCTGTGCCTTCTGCCAGTTCTGTTTTCAATTCAACACTTGTCTTCTTTCTATTCCTTAAGGATATTATCATCAAGTATTGCTTTTGGGTCTTCCAGTCCTGGGTTTGTCAATTATAGATGATGTTTCTCTGTACTGAAAATCAAGTGATGTGAGCTATTTCACTCAATGTTTTTACTACTTTATGCAAGTCACGGTTGTATAATAGTAGAAAACACCAGTGGAGGCTTTGAGTAAATTGTTGACGCTCATAATGCATCAGTGTAGGAAAATGCAACACGTCTAAAGACTTAATAAACTGTGATATAAAACTGGTTCATCTGTGTATGTGTGTGTGTGTGTGTGTATATATATATATATATATATATATATACACAGATGAACCCGTTTTATATTACCTCATTTAATATCATACCCCGTTTATTATCACGATTTTTCAAAAACTACTCGCCATGCACCACAGATTCTTTAAGAAATGACCTCTCTAAATATCATCTCACAAACCCGCTTTTTGTCACGTTTTGTGCAGCCTGTCAAACACTGCGTGGCCGGGCCTTACTAAGTAAACACAGGATATCATATGATTAATTTCCAACGCAACGTAAATGTAAAGAACGACTAAATGTACAGTATTAAAACACTGCTATATTCATGCAAGACTTACATTTTCATTATCTCCACAATTGTCTTCATATTTTGTTTCTATATGAATCGAGAATTTCGGTAAAAAGGAACACTGCAAAGGAAAAGCAAAAGGCAATTAATATACAAATTGGACTGTATCCAAGACTTCTAGCACATTATTCACAGTAGTACATTATCACCACTCTTTGCTGCCCCTACTGTGCTACAAATATTCATAGAGACACTTCAACTGTAATACTGTTAAAACGTAAAAACATTTGCGGTATTGCCATGAATAAAATTATCTTTTTAGTCCGTACACATAACTAAATATAAATTAAGAAAAAAACTTCAGATGGTATAACACATCAAAAATATCTGTCAATTTTTTGCAAGGCTTCTGCATGCAAAAGTCATATTAAATTGACCATTAAAACTCTTGAAAAAGGTAATTCCTAAAATAATTTGATGGTAAAACATGTTTGCTTAATAAATTATGCACACCTCTTTCAGCACAGAGCTGTTCTGCAGATTGGAAAAATGTTAAAGAAATCACGCTGCACACACAAAGTACACTAACTCATTGCCTTTCCACATCTCTGCTCAAGTTGTGAGCTTTTTTCTGTGACTAGAGTTAAATGAAATACAGCCTAATATTTTACAAGCACACGCTTGACATCCTGCAATTTCACTACGCAGAACTCTGCTCCATTAGAGACTGCTAAGAGAGAGCTTGTGCAGCCCACACAACAATGACTGCTGCACATACTCACTCACATTAACGGAGGAGCTTAGCAAAAAGGGAAATCAATATATGACACCGGCTGATGAAACAAGAAAAGGAAGTACATGGCTACATTTCTCCAGACCGAACACATACTGTATATTTAGTTCAGTTTGACAATTTTATTGATGGGAAAGGATATGAGGCAGTTGTGTAAATAAATATAAGGTACATATATTCTGTCAGAAGTAGTCAGATTTATCTTGGTATTTTGAAAATGCCTTCCTACCTGTTCATCCCAGTGGAAACTGTGGGCCAGACAATCACAAGCACCTTGTGATAAACTATCCACAACATGTAAAACAGCAACAGGTTACCAGACTTTTGTCTTCAATAGCTAAGGTTCAGTTGGTTGGTTCAGTGTAGAAGTCACCATGACCATTTACAGAATTAGGTTTTAGCCCTGTCTTCATGGTTAAATGTATGGAAACTTACCGTATATTCTAGAGTTGACAGAAAATCCACAGCAAACATAGAAAAAAAAGAAAAATAAACAAAGGTGAAAAATATAGACACATCACAATTCAATGTATTAGTTTTATATGAGCCACCTCCATACCTGTGATTGTGTAAGGATAGTAGTTCCAGGCCTTCTCTGTGATATAAAATATCCGGGGAACCACAGCTCGCGCCCAGCTGGGAAGCTTACTGAAAACGGCAAGTAAACAAATCATGTGCTAGTTAAACAAAAAAAGTGTATATACATAGAGTGATTATAAAGTCAGTTTGACACTTCGCTCTGCTGTTGTGGAAAAGAACATTCACTTTGCAGGGAGACATGTAGCTTGAAGGCACCAATTGATTAAGAGCTTCACATGGCCACCATGTGTCTCAGAGAAGAGTTCCATCATCAACATTAAAAATTGAAATCACCCTGTATTCCTCAGCAGTACAAACAAACAAACAAAAACCTCAGAAAAAAAATGGACAAAATTAAGACATACTACAGTATACGGCTTATAGGCATGGAAAAAATAGAAATACAATCTCAGCATCTCTCTCTCTCTCAATTGTCATACTTTTGCATGTAAAATAAAATCGAAATAGAAGAGAAGTTACAGCTCAGCTTGTACATCAATCCCCCTGAAACTCACAAGTGAGGGGGGGCGGGGGAATAATGGTGAGCCCAGAATAGAAGCCGATTCTATGTGGGATTCTATAAGTAGTCTGCATGATTGATCCTGAGCTGCTATATTCAATAGCAAGATGAATGCTTTTATCTCGAGGGAGTAAGGCATTGCTGTGTCATTAATTACAAGCAGTTAAAATCTACGCTATTACTGGAAGAAATTGAAAGCTAGGAACAGAGGTGTTATTTCCTGGAATATTAAAAGGCTGATTAAAATACCACAGGCGAATATTTTTAAACTTGTAATAAACCTTAGCTGTGATGTAACTGCGAGCGAGATCAAATGTACTATGATTTATTCCCAGACTTACAGCAGGTTATCAAATAGATACTGCATAGTACCAGTAAACCATTTTTTTTAAGGTGTTAGTTACCGAGCTTAAGGATCAAATCTAAATGTTCTGAACACCTCTAAACCAGCTATTTGTGTGATACTCAGATATTCAGATAGTTGTCCAGTATTACGGTAAAAGGCAGTCAGAGATGTTTTGTTTCCATGTCCAAGTAATGCATATTGCAGCTAAATAAGCTTGTAATGTTTCATACAAAACAGAAAAGTGTATGAATAAATTAAATTAAATGTTTTAATTGTTATTCTGTTTTTGTGTGCTTTAATGACTTGTGCAGACCTACTTTATAAACATCTAGTTTAAAGGATTTCATTAAACATGCAGACATGTAACACTGTACAGACCCCTTGAACCTGAATTTCTCTTAGTACAAGTATTCATGTTACCATACTGCTGCAAAACTTGTTTGAGTTCGCTACTCCACACACTTCTAAAAGCCATCAGTAGACAAAAGTGAAAAAAACTCAAATATGAGCACACTTGATGAAAATGGAGATTGGTTTTTTGGGGGGGGGTTTTTAAACCTATGAAATCCTATTAAGATATGACATCTTGTGTCAAGGAGATGAGTTGTGAAAACATGAAGAGCTAATGGACACTATTCTTCACCACAGTTCTCGAATTTGGTGTTTCATTATCATCTTTAGTCAGCATAATAGTTACTGTGTATTAGTGTTACTGTGTGCTTTTGTTCCTTGGAATGGAAAATGAGGTGTCATGTCCACCTCACTGTACTCTTTTCTTTAACCATTAGGCAAAACTGCCTCCTGAGGTAAATTACTATGCCATTGGAAATGACTCCATTCAAACATTACCATATGTATAGAACTATTTTTGTACAGTGCTCATGCTTAAATCAAAGGTTTGTTTCACCATGAGATTGGAAATACCTATGCGGAAATTGCAGTCATATATGAATCAGAACAAATGTTTGACCTATTCTGGCTGATGCACGTGACTTTGGACATTATAAACCCAAATTGTTCCTGTCACCTCAGTGGCATGTTACCTCAGATTTTTAAAAGAGTAATGTCACACAAAGAACCGAATCTGTTTAATATTCTCTGCATTCTACTTTCTGATTACTCATACTGCACAATCTCCTCATAGGAACAGCTTTTGTGGCACTGGAAATAGGCCAGTACATATTTTCTGCTTTTTTGTATGTAACTACTATGAAATTGTGTAAAAGCATATTTAGTCATTATGCACGTGTTTGTTTTTCTTGATCAAACAGACCTGCCTGTTGCTGACCGCTAACCGGATGGAGTTGATGGCTGATTTGGAGTGCTGACCACACTCTCTTAAATGTCCCAGCATATGGCTTATCAATCCCCAGACTCTGTAAAAGGGTTGTGTCATGCTGTAGTCAGTGACAGCTTGAACCCATGCTGTGTACTTTTCAGCCTGCTTGAAGCCTTGAAGATTAAAATAGGCTCTGTGGGAGACAAAACCCATCTAACAGAATCCCAGAATACCTCTGCCACTGTGACTTCTGGTAAAGTAATCAAAAGAATCAACAGTGGAGGCAGGCAGCAGGATAAATAGAGTTGGGGACTAAGCAAAAGGAGATCCTGGGTTAGACTCCTTACACGGTCACTGAAACTGTGTGAAATGCGTTCTCTCCTTGGTACAAGCTGTACACACACAATAACTGCCCCCCTGCATGCTGTACCTATCGTATTACTTTATTTTGTATACTCCCCCATATTTTTCACCTTTTGACATCTGTCCAAAACCAACAAGCAGCAATACAATCTCATTTGCAACAGTACTGATGGTATGCATTTGTTCCAGAGGTTAGTCAGCAGTATTGGAAACATGGGATTTCCTGCACAATGGTCTTTTCTCCTCTAAACACCATGTCAGGTGCCTATGTATGTATTACGTCCCTTGCTGTGGCCAACTTTACAGCAAAGACCTAAGCCAGTGTATGAATCACTTGCATTAAGAGTGTTGGATATAGCTGAAGCAATGGAAAACCGTGGCACTCCAGCAGAGCGGCTATCGGATGGAGTGGATAAAGGACCTGAGGAACATAATCAAGCTCTCTGGCTAACAGTCTCATCGTCAATGAGAGCAGACTTATTAAAAATGGACTTCATTACAAAGACTTGTGGGAAAGGGTAGTAAAAATAGCTCTTGTTGGCAGATTCGGCCCTTTTGCTTTTTCAGCTCGAGAACAATCTGAAACTGGAGTTCACTTCACAAAGGGTTGCCTGGCAACTGCAACGGCACAATATGAAATCTCTCAACAAAAAAAATAAGAAAAAAAGAATCATCAAAATACAGAGTGAGAGGCTTAAAGGGAACGAACCAGTGGGCTAAAAAAGCCATGGGTTCCATCCCCAAAAGATACGACGATACTGTATACGTATGGCAAGCTGGCTTGAAAGACTAAGCTATGAGTATCAGGGTTAGAGCTTCTGAAGTCCCATAGCTCCCTGTTAAGAAGGAGTGCCGATAGAAATACAATCCCAATGAGACTTTACATGGAAGGCTGCTAAACCTTTACAAGGCTGAGCAGTGTTAGTACAACCTACTGTGGACTGTCTAAGGTTTAAAACAAAACTATTGTAATAAACAGCTGACAAAGGAACTCTCAGATAAAGCCTTTGGAGATTTTTTGAGTCATTCGTCTTCATTATCATCATCATCATCATCCTCCTGAGATTCTGATCTTGAGCTCTGAAAAATATTGGTTTCTTGTCAGTGTAACGCTCATTATGGTTCCTATTGGCGCAAGGAAGTAAGGTTCCTCTCGATACTGGTTGATGAGAGTAACGCTATTTGTGGTCCCCACTGGACAAAAAGGAACGTACATTTTTCTGAGAATTAGCTATGCTAAAGGATAGCTTATATATTTGGTAGAAGTAAAACATTAATAAATATTGAAATAAATGAATATATAAATCAATACAAATACATTTATTTGTTTCTTTATCGATCTTGATATTTATTTATTTATTTTTCACTATCATATAAACACTGCCATTTAATACTGTATGAAACGAAAATAAATACTCAACAGTTCTTGTTCAGTTGTATATTAGTGAAGATTGTTGTACATAAAGGTTGTCATGTTTTCATATATTTTTACTTTCAAATAAAAAATATATTGTAACGACCCGGACAATTGCTTTGTTGCAGGACTTGTTGTCTGTTCAGTTTGTCTCGTCTGTCTTTTATGTTACATGTATTGTAAGGGGAATGGGTCATGCCACTACTTAGCATGGGAAGGGGGAGTGAGTGAATGAGTGGGGAGAATGTGTGTTGCTGTTCTCGGGGGTTGCACAGCATGGATGTGACTGGCTGATGTGCCAGACAGCGGCGGGAAACGGTGGGAGGTTATATAATAAGGGGATGCATGAGCCTTGGGACTGGAGACAGTCCAGTGCTGAACTTGAATGAGACACTGTGGGTGCGAATGAGCGAGCGTGTGAGCTGTGACTGGAGAGAATATGCAGTGAAGGTGCCAAGACTAAAACGTAGGGTTATTATTTTGGTGCCGTGAATTCCGGCCCAACAGAAATTCTCTGTAGTTTCAAATAAAACAAACATTTTGAGAATTCAACGCCGTCTCCCTGAGTACTACTTCCTAAACATATAAAAGTTACAATATACTAAATGAACGGATCAAGCTTATTATGATAGTTTGCAAAATCAAATGAATGCTTTCAATACAATCGGGATAATACATAATCATTATTTACAAAATTGTGTTTGTCTCGTTACTTGTTAAAAACTGTAACTTTACTGCTATACTACTTGCAAATGTTGATGGAAGTACAAACTTTGTGGTGTGAAAGCAAGGGCGTCTGCATTGCAAGCTGCATTGGAAGCATGTCTTGGGTTCGATTCCCACACAGGGTTTATATTGCAAACTTTATTTAAGCAATAATATCATTATTGCTATTATAAACCATCTTTATGGTTTTAACAGCAATAACATTAAGATGTATAACCTTTTATTATTTTTTTTTTATATGTCCTGCGGTGCTCGTCCTATGCTGCTGCAGCAGTTCTTCAACGGTATAATTCCACCTGTGAACAGCGAAGGGAACTAAGTTTTCTTAACAAACCAACCAAACATTAAAAAAATCAAAAAAAGTTTTGTTTTTAATTTATTTAAGATGGAAAACACTTAAGACCATTGTGTTTAGTTTTAAATAGGTAAATATAACAAATTGATTCTATAACTAAAAAATATTATTAAACAAATTAATTTATTCTTAAAAGAAAGGAATTAAATTAGTAATTTAAATATTTGAGTTATTTATTTCAAGTTGAATTGCTGGTTTCCTGTGAAAGTGCAGTTTTGAAACATAGCGGGTATGTTCATAGCTGAGATTTCTGAGGGTGGAGCAAAGCATTGGGCTTCGGTTTTTGAATGTGCTTTTGCAGGTTTGCAGTTTGTTGGAAGGTTTGCTGCTGATTTTCAACTATTAACAGCTGGTGCACATCAATAATTGCAGGAGTTAAGACATTGGAAAGATGTGAAAACCATTCTCGTTTGTTGGTTAGAGATGGAGCCAGTAATTTTGTATAGAGGACTCGTTTCTGTGACCTGTATAGCCATTATTTCATGGGTTTGTTGTGGTTATGACAGTTGCCAGTTATACTAGATGTTCTTTTTGGCAGATTGATACCTTTCTGTACTTTATCAGTCATGGTTGTGTGGACATTCTGAGGGCATTTCCTGGCCATTACTGCCCTCTACATCAACCAATCAGAAGACAGCATTCCCCTTCTATTCATCTGACAGGTTCATAATTATGTGTAACAAACACATTTTTAATGTGAAAAAATGTAGTCGATATGAATAACACTTTCATTGAACATACATACTTTTGCACACATAACTTTAACAAGCATATATATATATATAAATATATAAATATATTTGAAATATATATATACAAATAAAGGCAGGATTTGAACCCTAACTAGTCATACTTTCACTCCAACTACATAACCGCTATGCTACACAGATTCACATCTTAAACCTTTCAACAGACTACACTACTATTTACATTTACCCTATCCAAACGGCAATACATTGCCTCATTGGTAAATCCATCTCAGTTACATATGTGAGAAGGAGGACGATGGGAAATGTAGTTCTGAGAGGTTGATGCGGGTACATGGGAAGCCATCTTGAGGTAGGGAATGTAATTTAAAAGTTTAAAAAAGTGGTTAAAATGTAAAATTTAAAAAAATTTAAAGAATACACACACCTTACGTAAACAGTTGTAGCAACACATGGGAACATGTAACTCAAAGGTCCTTATGTACCCTTAATGTCCTCCCACAGACAAATGAGTGGGCTCAGAGTTAGTACAGATTAAAACTGAATATCATTTTAGTTTAGATAAATATGACACTAAAAATAAGACACCCACGGGATTCTAATGGGAAGAAATGCCATTACTGGATTCTGTATACCTGGACAGGTGTACCCTCTTCTCTGTGAACTGCCCCTCTCCATGGACGGGGTCTATATGTGGCTCGTTTCGCACCACCTCCACGCCTTCCCCCTTGTCGCTCTCCTCATGGCTGTGTTTGCTGATGGTATACAGCTGGCCAATCCTGTACTGGATTAAAACAAGGCTATTCAGTGACCAGTACTAAAGAACAGATGAGCCCAGTGCAGAAGCATGTCAACCCATTTTCAGCACCGCTGTCAGGTTTTAGAAATTACAGCACCAAGACAGTGTACATGGTCTGCTGTAGACTCATGCATGTTGGAGACAAATTGGTACATAGAGTAGTGGCAGATCAAACAAACTGGACTGTAAACAAACTGATGGAAGAATATACGGAAGAACTGAATTTCAGTGTAAAAGTAGATAATCAAGGCCACTTTAACTAAGCAGTCTTACCATAGAATCAAACATGAATCCCCAAGGGATGAATCTGATTCCAACATATACGCAGTCCACAAATGAACCCTTATTGCACACAAGGATAGCTGTCAGATCCCAATCAATTTGATAAATTCTCAGTGACCATTAACTAATACAGACTGTCTACAGCCAATTAATTAGCTTCTAGTCCACTGAAGCACAACAGCTGGTGTATTTGCAGGCACTGTACTGTAGATAAGAGTTTATTGGGCAAGGGGATTTTCCCATTACAACCTGTCATCGGGAAGAGGTGCTATGGTGGGCAAGAGAGATTTTAACAGAAGACAAACATGGTTTGTACTCTCTGTTCTTTTTCCATTTGTTTGTTAAGAATTGAATTGACTAGTCTTGAATCTGAAAAAGGGACACAATGATCAGGCACATAATCAATGGACCACAAACCTTGCAGTCTTTGGTGCCTGTTGTGCATGTCATCTTACTGTATGGAAACCTGCGAGTAGTTTTTCCTTGGTGATTCTGTACACAGCTTGGAAAAATACTTGTATTTCTTATTAATATATCAATAAAGATAGCAAGAAATTAGTCAGTTAAATGGGCTGTTAGCAACCAGCAAGGTTAATCATGAGTCACACAAAATGTATGGGTGTGTATGTATGTCTGTATTGTGTGGAACTGTATAGGTACATATATATAAAGATTTAATTTCCATTGCATGACAGTAGGTGTTAGAACTTCATGCTTATATTGGACTCAGCTCTCGCCAAGATAAGCACCAACTAAGACATAGTTTCTTCTACTGTAAACTAATGTGATCCATCTGCGTTTCCTTCCATCTGATGATGTAGAGATCCTTCTGCCTGGTGTTGATGGCGGATGTGTAATGCTGGCTCCAGGGATCAACCACATATAATATGCATTTTTACAGTCTTTAATGCCTATGCAGTTTCTATAGTAACATGCATCCTCAACCAAAGATGTCAACAATAACTCCAAACAAGCTGACTGGTGGAAGTGATTCAAGGAAGAACTGAGAGGAAATAGTTCAGTGCATAAATGGTTGAATCAGCTCTTGTGCCCCAAACCCCACCCCAACCCCTGGAGTTCTTACATCACTGTCTCCCGCTCAGCCACCAACGTCAGATTTATGTCAGGGGTAGGCTAAGAATAGCAGCAGTATAGGAGAAGTTAATGATCTGCCATGGATGGTGTTCCTGGAAACCTGCATTTGAAGCCCAGTTCAGCTGTTGGCATGTGGGCAACCTAGTAAGTAGATTACTTCCTTTACCTTCTCATGCCTCCTGTACCTCTCCCCAGCAATACTGGGCACCAGCAGGGCTACAATGTGCAAAGTCTGTGCTTAACTAAACCAAAAAAATTACAAGGGCTGGTGCTGCTGGTGGTGGGGGTGTGGATGCATTGCAAATGAGCTGAGCTAATAATGACTAATAAGAACATAAAGAAAGGTTACAAACAAGAGGAAGCCATTCAGCCCATCTTGCTCGTTTGGTTGTTAGTAGCTTATTGATTCCAGAATCTCATCAAGCAGCTTCTTGAAGGATCCCAGGGTGTCAGCTTCAACAACATTACTGGGGAGTTGGTTCTAGATTCTCTGTATAAAAAAGTGCCTCATATTTTCTGTTCTGAATGCCCCTTTATCAGATGTCCATTTTTGACCCCTGGTTCTTGTTTCTTTTTTCAGGTCGAAAAAGTCCATCTCGGTCGACATTGTCAATACCTTTTAGAATTTTAAATGCTTGAATCAGATCGCCGTATAGTCTTCTTTGTTCAAGGCTGAATAGATTCAATTATTTTAGTCTGTCTGCATATGACGTGACTTTTAAACCAGGAATAATTCTGATCGCTCATCTTTTCACTCTTTCTAGAGCAGCAATATCATTTTTGTAGTGAGGTGACCAGAACTGAACACAATTTTCTAGATGAGGTCTTACTAATGCATTGTAAAGTTTTAACATTACTTCCCTTGATTTAAATGCAACACTTTTCACTATATATCCCAGCATTTTGTTGGCCTTTTTTATAGCTTCCCCACCTTGTCTAGATGAAGACATTTTTGAGTCAACAAACTCCAAACTCCTAGGGCAGCAGTGTGGAGTAGTGGTTAGGGCTCTGGACTCTTGACCGGAGGGTTGTGGGTTCAATCCCCAGTGGGGACACTGCTGCTGTACCCTTGAGCAAGGTACTTTACCTAGATTGCTCCAGTAAAAACCCAACTGTAAAATGGGTAATTGTATCTAAAAATAATGTGATATCTTGTAACAATTGTAAGTCGCCCTGGATAAGGGCGTCTGCTAAGAAATAAATAATAATAATAATATATCTTTTTCATAGATTACTTCTTCAATTTCAGTATCTCCCATATGGTATTTATAATGGACATTTGAATTGCCTGATTGCAGTACCTTACACTTTTCTATATTAAATGTAATTTGCCATGTGTCTGCCCAGTTCTGAATGCTGTCTAGATCATTTTGAATGCTGCTGCAACGGTGTTTGTCACTCCTCCTATTTTTGTCTAGTCTGTAAATTTAACAAGTTTGCTTACTATGCCAGAATCTAAGTCATTAATGTAGATCAGGAATAGCAGAGGACCTAATACTGATCCCTGTGTTACTCCACTGGTAACCTCGCTCCATTTTGAGGTTTCTCCTCTAATCAGTACTTTCTGTTTTACATGTTAACCACTCCCTAATTCATGTGCATGCATTTTCTTGAAACCCTACTGCGATCAGTTTGAGAATTCATCTTTTATATGGGACTTTGTCATAAGCTTTCTTTCCATGTCATATGCTTTGCAATTATCCATTGTCGATGTTGCATCCACAAAAAAATCAAGCAGGTTAACTATATATAATTGTGATAAAATGAGGCCAGTTCAATGTTACTGGAGGTTCATACTGTATGTAAACCTGGTAAATGTTGTTTCACAGCCAGCAAGTGAGCTCATTAAATGTTTTCATTAATGTGATTCACAAATGTATCACATGTCCAAAATGATCAGTTCTTAATTTCCATTGCCGGAGTTCCCGCAGCACAAGGAGATCAGGGAGTGAGTTCCAATGCAGTGAACTACAAGAAAAGTAAGGAAAGTTATCACAGCTACGCAACTGACAGAGACACACTGCAAGAAACATGATGAGAATATTTTACAAGGGCACTGCTTAAGGTACTTTGATAATATAAACCTGGAAAATCTATCAACTATGCATGAATGTTATTTTTGTATTCATGTTTACAGATGGAGGATTAGATCATAGAGGCTACATTCTACAAACCCTGGAATTGTCTGGTTATGTGTGGTCATTTCCACAAATCACTATTTAAAAAAAAATTATATATATATATATATATATATATATATATATATATATAGATAGATATAGATATAGATATAGATATATACACACACATAATGCAAAAGGAAAACAAATCTGCGCAATGCAGAACTCACAAAACCCAACATGCTTGAGCAGCATTACAGTGCAGTGTAACTGACGCCCACACCTATGCATCAGCTGAAGGTTTAAATCGATCCATCCTTTAACATTGCTGAGACAGCTTTTAAATGCTATCCTAAATCCAATCATTAGTCTTAAGTGTCAGAATTCAAATTTGTTGTAGTTTTATTTTCTGCAGAAAGCTTATGGAAAAAAGAATGCCCCAGGGTTCAAAAGAATTGGGCTATAATATCCTCAACCTGTAGACATTATTGTCCAGCCATCTGGGTTTAAAAATAGTCCCAATAAATTACTTTAATATACCTGAAGTGGGGGGTGGTTGTTTCGTAGTGAAAAACGAGTTTGGATGACGACATTCTGGGCAAAATAATTCTATATAATCCATCTCCAGAAGCAGGAGACGATTCTATTAGGGTGCTGAGCAGCTGCCTCTATTACGGAGAGAGGCTGTCAGAGCCATTTATTGTGTACCTTCCAAACTAGATCTGAGAGCATTGCCTCCTAAACAACAAAAGGGCAATAGAAATGTGATCAGCACTCTGTCAACCAAGGCTGATTATGTGTCCAGGTGAACCAGCTCCACAGTAGGTTGATATATTTGTTTGAACAGGCATGTACCATATTAGCTTTTAAATGTGAATTTATCATGAACAGGAACCAAGCTGTTCTTTCTTTTTGAACAGAGGACCAGTTCGTCACAAACATCTGCCCCCCTAGCCCTGTCATACAGTAGTTCTTGTTTCTGTAAATGAAGGAGGCCTAAAGAATGCTTTTTTCAGAGTTGGAGAATATATTAATGTAATGCTGGCAGTTTTTTTGGCTGATTAAAAAAGACGTACTGTTCAGTTTCTGTGATGTCTCGTGGATATGGCAACGCAGCTTGTTCATAGAGACAGGAAGTTGGGTTTGACATTTCCTGCGATATAGGCCTGGGCCACATTAGGCAGGTCCATGTCTATTCTGAGAATTAGCTACCGTAATGTTACAGCACAGCAGCACTACATTTTCCATTGTTTGAAGACATGTACCTGTACTTGCATGCAGTAGTTCCAATGCCTCTTTACATAGAGAAGAACAACATCTCTCACGCCATCACCCTGCACCATAATACACCAAAGGCTTTCATTGTGATTTTTTAAGGTGTTGCTTAATGAACATGACTACTGTACATTCTCAGCTTGTTATTTTAAAGACAGCAAAACCATTATCCACTTTTTGTGCATAAAATATGCATTCTCCAGATCCATCACCTGCTCCTACTGATCACTACAGGCATGGAAATGTTGGCACCAAACCCCCTCCCCATGGTAGAACAAATTATATCCCTTAATTTAACCTTAATGTAATAGACTGCAGGCTGTTGCATATGGAAATGATGGCTGTATCAAATGTAAACGTATTTGAGAAGCCAGTTTCCATGGCAATGACAATGCATTCAACACTGCCATCAAATTATTCAAGGTCTACTATGTGCAGTATTTAATAAAATCTATTACATTACATTTAATAAAAGCGATTACATTACTGTACAGATAGTACAGTTCATACATTTTGGTTAACAACGTAGCTAAATACGACCGCCACCGCTAAGAAATGGGGGCCATATTTGAATCCCAATATTACAGAGAACATTTTTAAACATACCTGTCAACCCCAATCCCCCCTTCCAACCCTTCCCCTTAATCAGTACTAAAATACCTCATTCTCAGCTTTCCAGAGCTATATATCACCTGGTACCTTAATGAACACTCTTTACATATTTCTCAGCTTCCAATCAAACCTGTACAGCTCCTTGGTGAGCAACAAACCACAGCACAGAATTTTTATTAAAACCATTGATCTCATTAAAAAAGAAAACCACTGTCACTTAAGACTGATAAGGTGTAAAGACTGAACATCTCTCACCCATGCAGCAGGCTTCAGGCCAAGAACAGGTTACGATATTCAGTAGCTCAAAAGTCCATAAAACTCCCTTATTACTCTGCATATAAGGAGATTGGCAGGACATCCAATTCTATCTAAAAAAAAAAATCCTAATATAACTTACTGAAAATTCACAATGTCCCGCTTTCTATAATATTTAATAACATCCTCCTGTAGTCTTGGATATCAATACAAGTTTTTTGGGGAACCATTCTTGAAGGTTTTATTGACAAAATCAGATAACTCTAGTTTTCCCTTTGTTGCAAATATTGTCAGAGAAGTTCTAATAGACAGAGATCTATACTGATTAGAAACTGTTCAAACTGGGGAAACAGCAATGACAGCAATAACAGATTATGTCCAGTAAAAAACAACTAAGCACACAACTTAGCCACTCAGTTGAACAGCATCTGCTGAGAGAGGAAGAGGAAAACCCACCAGCAGTGTAAGCCCATAGCACAGCATGCCAAGCTGCTCCCTTTACCATCAAGGCTCACAGAAACAGACCCCCAAACGTTCGATCAGGTGCCCCCTGTATAATTTGATACCCATGGAGGTCCAATAGGTGGTATTTTTTGGAACAAGCAGCACACAGCAGCAGTAGCCAGAGGGTCAGTAACTACAGGAAGTGACTCAGGGAGGAGTCAGTGTTTGTATCACAGACTGCCTGCCAAGTCGGCATTGGGCCTGCAAGGTTCCTCTCCCTCTTGGCTGACGAAAGGCGGAGAATGAAAAACAACAACTGCTAACCTTTTAAACCAGAACAGCATGTATAGCGCTACAAACCGATAGGCTGACATCTGTACTGGTATAGCTGCTTGAACCTGCCTCCATGGGGCATGACCTGGAAAGTTGTTGAGCGGTCTTTCAGTAAGCTAACTTATTTTTTTCACTACAGGGTTTGTTTGGGATACAAGGTTTTCCTAAGCAACAGATTAAAAAAAAGCACTTTTTATTATTCATTTTTAAATACAGTACCCAAGTCGAGTAGGTACTATAATACTTATATATTGTATGCGTTAAAAAAAAAGAAATACCATCAACATGTTCAGAAATGTTTTGTTATATGAAATCTTCACATCTGTCTTTGTGTGGTCCATTTTAAGTAGTTCTCAAACTATGCATGGTTAATGTGTACTGTGTTAAATAAAGTAAAAAACAGACAGATATAGTATGATAATACAATAGCTATTAAATGTATAAGATCCCTTACCTCCTCCACTGTGAGAGGCATACAGATCCGGTATTCTTTCAGTAGCATGGCTGTGGTACCGGGAGTCAGTATATAGATTCACCAAAAGTACTCAGTAGGAGAGAGTGGGCTGGTGCAGCTTGAGGATGCAGATAAGAGCTAGCGCTAAGTTCCAGAATCACAAACTGCCAGAGGACACTGCTGTTGTCTGAAACAAGAAAAAAACTGCATTAGAAAAAACTCCATGTCCCAAGTGGCTCACCTGGTAAAAGTACAGGTGCATGATGTGGAGGGCAAGTTATACAGTCAGGGGAGGTCAGGTTCACGTCCTGACTGTGCAAAGTCGCATTGGCTCTGGCGTTCCCGTGGGTTAGGGAGGCAAAACTGGCAGGGACCGTTCCTCTTCATCGCGCTACAGCAAACCCTGTTGGCCAGGTGCCAAGTGAGTTCCGGCAGACACCTGCAGGGCTAGCCTTTGTCCTCCAGAGGCCGGTAGCTCACTGACATCTGCTCTCGAGTTCCTGGATGTAAAAAAGGAAGCTGGCTTGGTCGTGGGATCAGAGGATGCCCACTGAACCTTCAGTTCTAAGCTGTGTGAGGAATTGCTGCGGGGAAGGGAAAAAAATATGAGATATGCAAATTGTGGAGAAAATCGGGGATAAAATAATTGGGCACTTTAAATTATATATATATACACTACCGGTCAAAAGTTTTAGAACACCTCCATTTTTCCAGTTTTTATTGAAATGTACGCAGTTTAATGTCTCAATGTACTCTGAAATTAAAGCATAGAACAAATAAACAATTGGAGATAAAAAATAAATCATGGAATCGTTTTGTTTAACAAAATTTAATCTAAATTTGACTCATCAAAGTAGCCACCTTTTGCAGATATAACAGCCGAACACACTCGTGGCATTCTTTCTACAATGGAAATCAAATATTGTTCGGAAAGTTCTTCCCAACACGGTTGCAAAAGTTCCCACAAATGTGTTGCACTTGTAGGTTGCTTTGCTTTCACCCTTCTGTCCAGTTCATCCCAAACCAGCTCGATGGGGTTTAAGTCTGGAGACTGTGCTGGCCATTCCATGATTTGAAGCCTACCGTCTTGTTCTTTTCTTCTAAGGTAGTTCTGACATAGCCTGGAGGTATGTTTTGGGTCATTATCTTGCTGTAGGATGAACCCCTGACCAACTAGGCGTACACCAGAGGGTATTGCATGGCGCTGCAAAATGCTGTGGTAGCAGTTTTGGTTCAGGGTGCCACTCACTCTGTGCAAGTCGCCGACTCTGGATCCAGCAAAAGAGCCCCAGACCATCACGCTTGTGTTTGACAGTTGGTGTCACACACCGAGGAACCATCCTTTCGCCTACTCGACGGCGTACAAAAACCCTGCGTGATGAACCGAAGATTTCATATTTTGATTCATCGGTCCATAAGACCTTCTTCCAGTCTTCAGTAGTCCACTGGCGGTGCTTCATGGCCCAGGCAAGCCTCTTTTTCTTATTTTGCCATCTTAGCAATGGCTTTCTTACTGCCATTCGACCTGTCAAACCTGCAGCTCGAAGTCTTCTCTTCACAGTTGAAACTGAGACTTGCTTACTTCGACCAGTGTTAAGCTGTGCTTGAAGCTGTTGTCCTGTGAGCCGCCTATCACGCAAGCTGTTGAGTCTCAGAAACTTGTCTTCTGATTCTGTTGTGGCTTTGGGTCTGCCAGACCTCTTCCTGTCAGAGTTTCCTCCAGTTTCCAAGTGCCTTTTGATGGTGAAGGAAACTGTACTCACTGACACCTTGGCTTTCTTTGCAATTTCTCTAAAGGAAAGACCTACACTTTTAAGGGTTATAATGGTCTGTCTGTCTTCCTTTGTTAATTGCCTTTTTCTCACCATTATGAGAGCAATATACTACTTCCTGCAGTACAATACTGTCCAAATAATGCTTAAGAGGGTGTAGTAATACAGTCTGTTCCAACACTGCTTTTATACAGACAGAGGGTTTGTAAGTAATCAACAAAAGTTGGGACACCTGTAGGAATTGTTAGCATCAACTTTCAAGGCTTTATTTACTTCCATTGCTGCAGAACAGCCGTAAGTTGTTAACCCATTACTTGTTCCCTGAAAAAGTCCTTTTTGTATAACTCTGAAATGTACATTATTTTTCAGTTTTTGGTAACCTAAACTTTTTTTTTAACCTCTGGCAGTTTACCGCTTACCTTTGTACCATTTCAGGTTATTCACTGGACTTGAACTGCTTAAATTTCAATAAAAACTGGAAAAATGGGGGTGTTCTAAAACTTTTGACCGGTAGTGTATATATATAATTGACAGTAGGTAGACTGGCCATTGAACTCGTCACACGAGCTATCAGCACCTTATTATTATTATTATTATTTTATTACCTTGATTGGGTCTTACAAAAGAGATGCTAAATTGTGGTCCTATTTGATTCCGTGTGATAACAACAAGATTTAAGAAGTATAGCAAAAAATAAATAAATAAAAATCAGACTATACCTGCTACAGAGAACGCCTAGAAACTTGACCTCAAAAATGCCCGTATTTTTTACTTCGTTTAGTACCTCCAATTGAATACAAGTTTGAGACCTTTATTGTGTGCCTTACTTGCAAGTTATCTGTACAAATATGCACTGTGTGTCTAATTAAGATCACCTTGAAAACTGAAATGACTCAAACTGCTATGCAACAGGGAATGGAAAATTCTACCCTAGTTTGTTTATGTGTTATAGGAAGATGCCAGCTTAAGCCCTTCCTTGAATAGTCACTGAACCAACATGTCAATCTCAATGTCTGTTTAAACCGGTGAAGACATTGAAAAATACATTGTGTCCAAACATGTATCAGCTTGACTTTTTACCTCAGAATTTATGATTCATTGCTCAAGTTACGGATGATCAAACCCAGTACTGTTCTCACTGCAGTATTCAGAGAACAGCACTTAACCTAATGCATGACTGAGATGCTAGATTTCACTTTACTACTGCAGTAAGCTGACAGAAGGTCGTCCCCCCCACTCACAATAAAAATGTAGCAGACCAGTTGCCCTAAATGTATAGCCTTTGCCTACATTTTTTTATTTTTTAATATGTGAATGTTATTACAGTTACAGTGAGGTACTACAGTACACTTACTACAACAAATCAGACTGACTTTCACAGCACAATGGGTTACAGAGAGCGCTTCTAAATAAGCATGTTTATATGTACAACAGACACATGCTAACTACTCCATACACACAGCTATCAGTTACTGCTAAGATTAGAAATGTTCCATGGTCTGTACCTACGCGGGAAACTTCTGTTCCTGGTAAGAGTGGTATGGTCGCTGGAATGTGAAAAACAGCTTTACTTTGTCTGCTTGTGTATCGTCTTTCCAAGAACCAATTCATGCGGTTTTTCTTTAAAGATGTATAGTTTTCAGCTCTCCATATACCACGTCTGAGTTGTGCACGACATGCATATAGCAAAATCATCTGAAACTTTACATTCGTATGTGGCTGGCGTTATTCAATAATATGCAGGTTTAATTGTAGATGAGTTATATATATATATATATATATATATATATATATATATATATATATATATATATATATATATATAAAAGAAACGCCAACTAGTTTGATTTTTTCAATAAACCAATAAAGAAACATAAAAATAAATATTTGAACGGAAGTTGTTTTATTCACCCTATAACGTAATTTTGAATAATTCTGACATTTCTTGAATTTTTTAAGAACTTACCCAAAATGTTCCGATCTGTTCCATTATGTCTTCATCACTGACTCGTGTTTTAATCCACAGAGGACTTACAACGTTTATATAAACTTAACGCTAGATAAAAACAAAAAACAGATATACAATGAAAAATACTACACTATGGTGAAATGTATTTGTACAGTTTTAAAACGAACGCTGCTCGCTGTGCACTGTTACCAAAGTATCAACTCTGCGCTGAAGACATCTCCGTGGTACTGAACACTCCTGTCCGCTCAATTTCCTTAAAAAAATTCTTTTGTCTGAGGTTCTTCTGATACTAGTCTAAAAACTTAATGCTTGAGACATATATAAAATGATGCGTTTCGCTATAGCCGCGCTGCCTGTTTCGCTTTGTTTTTGTTTTGTTTTGCTTTTTCCAGAATTAAATACAAATAAGACACCCCTGCACAAGTAGTTCCTGGAACGCCAGTATATATGATTTGTAAAACACCCCCTCCTATACGTTTCAACGTTTTGATATTTAGCAGTGGTGTACAGTACTTCCAGCCCTTCAGGTTTTAAATTCACCACACTGACATCTAGAGGGAAATTAAATCACCCGGAATTAACTCTTTCTGTGAGACGTTCTGTAATTGGTCGTAACGTAAGGAAAGCAAAACTAGTCCGTGACGATAATAACCCTTAGGACAAGAGGGCGGGGCAATGGGGTCGTGTGTCAAACTCGTCTTATAAAAAGTTGTTTAACCGGTTATTTAAGAAAATGCAGTAAAAATATTAAAGAAAAAATATTTTCTTTAATTATTTTTAAAATGTGCTGTTTTTAAACTGATATATTTTGTTGCAAGTAGGATAAAAGGGGAACTTATTGAGGAGGCAGTACCATATTCACCCTCCTAGATGACACTCTTCATTCGAATGGTAAAGTAGAATAAAAATGGACAAAAAAAAAAAAAAAAAAGATTTCATTTTTGCACCTGGATCGGACAACAGATTGTTTTAACAGTCTGTGTAACACAGTCTATATTTAGCTGCACTCACAGTATGTGCAGTATAAATTATCTTCTTAGGTAACTTACCGTTTACATTCTTACCCAGATCCCAAGCGTTTAGCTTGGAGTTTGGCAATAGGGGGGTTATTATTATTATTATTATTATTATTATTATTATTATTATTATTATTATTATTATTATTATTAATAATAATAATTAATTATTTATTTATTTATTTATTTATTTATTAGCAGACGCCCTTATCCAGGGCGATTTACAGCATATTGTAGCTAGTCTAACTTTTTTTTATATAGAAAAAGCACTATAGAATAATGCATTTTGTGTTTATGTTTTCCACTAAATAAACAACAAAATACAGACGCAATCAATGTTAGACAATAATAGGATAATGCACATTCTTTGGAGTTAAAGGCACAATGCACCACAGAATGTAAAAATGCAGGAGGCAGTCATACTTTGATTTACAGTAATCACACTTGCAGTTTTAACTATATTATCATTACCGATCATCCAGATTAAACAGTGGGATTTCTATGATAGGTGGTGAAGCCTATGTTTCTTTGTTATTAATTCCAGTCTACACAGATGTATAACTAAACATTTCACAGCGTGCATCAAAAACTGCTCGGTTTTATAGTTATCTATTACTTTTTCTTAAAAGTGAGGTCAGACCCCTTTAGGGTTGGTTTGGATCTGGATAGTAATGTTACTGCCAGATCTGGCTGTGTTTAGGTCCCTTGCATACATGCAGAGCTGAAACATTCATTGAGTCGATTGTAAACCGAGTTCAGATTGTTTAACTCTTTAAAACAGTAGGTACGAGAATCAGATACCACTCTAACTCCAATGTATCCTTTCAGAAATGTAACATTGAAACTTACTCTGTCTTAAAAAAAAAAAAAAAAGATCCCCAGTAAACATACTGAGAATAATTTGTCTTTTTTTCAGCATCAGGGCTTCGCATAATTTATAGCAAGGATAATTTATAGCAAGGATAATTTTAGCGAGTGTTTCGTTAGAACATGCAGTAAATACGACATTGATTAACACCAGGATCTATTAAACGAGGGCTGCAAAGTTAAAAATAAAAGAACGGTCACTGGCTGCACGTGTTCCAGAGGAAAAAGATTAATGGAACCCCCTGCGGAGGTGAGGAGCAAACGTTTCCGAGGGAAGAAGAAATTAACTTTAGCGACCTTCCACCTGCCTCAGTGCATGCCCATGGAGCCAGCATCTTTAATCATTTGACCTATCATTGATCAGTTGGCCTCCAGAACAGTTGTTCTGTATACTAATGTTCCAAAAGAATGAACAGTTATGGTTATGCACTGGATAGAGTGAAGATCCCTTACAAAAAACGTAGGGATACCGTAGGGATTCCATTCCATTATCCGGTGTATTGCCCTTACATTTTAAAAAAACACCCTCATTAGCAAGTGACGTAATGGAAAATCCCATCCTTCCAGGCGCCTGGGCCACCCTTGATCCCTGTCTCTGGGGTGCTGAAGTGAAGGTTACTTTAAAAGGTGACTGCAGCCTGCATACAGCATCTGCAGTGGAGTTAAGCAAGAAAGCTGTATTCTAGCTATCTATACCAGGGCTTCAATTATAATTACTCACTTGCTATTCCAAGACATGCTGTGAAGTTCTGCTGATAAACTGTAATCAGATATAACAAAGTGATTACCTTGTCTAGGAAACCAACCTTATTATTTTTTTTAATGCATATTATTATAAAAAAAAAAAGACTATTCATATGCAAGTAATATATGTAATCCCTAAGGGGGGGAGGGGGGGGGGGAGAATTTATTTTGGCTTTATTGCCAGTTTTGATTGGATTGCCAATAATGCTTCCACCAATCAGAGGGTTGCATACAACGATCCCGCCCTCTGGCAGACTGGTCTGCAGAACAGGTTAAAGAAGAGATGGACGACGAAAAGAATGTCAAAGTGGATATGAGAATGGCTGTGATGAGCCAATTTGCTTGCAAACATTAAAGGTAGACCGGACATTTTCATCTATGGATTTAAAAAACCTGGCATTGATACGATCAGAAACTCTGAGGCAGTGTAAACAGCACCTGCCACTGCAGTAGGACTGTTCTTTTTTATGTTAAACATTGTTGTTTTTTTTAATTTTAAAGGGTTTAATTAAGTAACAGCCAAAGTTGTTTGTGTCATACTTGTTAGAAAGTCTGTAAAACAACGGTTGATTGTTATTCAATTATTGTTGATACATTGTAGATACGACTAATACTGAAGACACCCATCGTGCAGGTATCACAAAGTTCATAAACAAAACAAAATGTTACAATAAATTAATTCTGCATTGAGCTGATTTTGTCAGTGCTTGCTAGTCTATTAACCAGTTTGAAATTATTTCGAAACAAATGAAAGCATTTCCGTTTCGGCTTTATTGTTAAAGATTTCACACCTAGCAATAATGTTCTACAATTACTGCATGATACCGTGACCATTCCACTGTGTTATGTTGGGAACCATGGAGATGTATTAAAACACAGAGATAGCAAATGCTTATCGTAAAAGTTTACCAGTACCTTAAAATTAAGGGCCATGTGAGAACGATAAATACTGTAACTGATTTTTAGAAGGCCTTATTTGTTGTTCTCCAAGTTGCTGTAAATGAGAGAACCACTGGCCTAGACTGTGAATGGAAAATCTGCAGTGCAGTGTAGATGTATTTTTTAGTACTATTTGCTGACACTGGGACAATTCCCTCTTGGAAATTCCAGCAATGACCGACAATGGTTTATGCTGGACAAAGCCGGTTGGTGTGCTAGTTTTCAACTGGTCAGGAAGGTTCAAGGAACTGGTTGAAGAGTTGAGCTGATTACAGAGTCCTGGTTAAAAAAAAAAAAAATCAATTTAAAATTGTTGTTGTCTATATACTCCATGTTGTTGTTGTTTTATAAACAATGCCAGCTTGATATCCAGGAAGAAACCAGTTGAAACAGTCACCACACCCTTTCCAGTTAAGTAATTATACTGGTTCAGCACAGTCAGACAAATAGTTGAAGGTAAAATATGCTGTAAAAAGCTTTTCACCCCAGAGATCATATTATTGAAGTACAGTACAACGTCACATATCCAACCCCCTGTGAACTGGGGTATAGGCGGATATGTGAAAAAGTCGGATTTGCGAACATCTATAGAAAATTACATTTACACATGCATAAATAAGTTAGTGAACAAAAACAAAAAACTGCTTTAAACACGGGGAAATTCTTTGCTTTAAAAGTAAGCAAATGTAAACGAGATTAATTAGGCTACAATACACAGTGTTGCTATGTGGTTTACTATAAACCATCTCCATGGAAAGCTTTTTAAAAAAAAAATACAAAACAGACGGTAAATGTACAGTAACCTGCTACTGATGGCTTATTTCTTAACTCTAATTTTTTTTAAAAATGTGAGTAGGGGGGGTTTCCTTACCTGAGTGCTGAGCGGTTCGTATTTAGTTCTGCGGGGTGAGTGGTCGGGTTGGACAGGCTGGGCTCTCTCCCCCACCGCAGTCATGCTCTGAGGGACGGGCCGTGTCTCAGCTGCTCATTTTCATTAATTTTTCAATATTTTGGGGGGTAGGTGGAATGCGCCACTCTGGGGTGCATTAATCATTATTATTTTTTCCATTCATGGTTTGGCTGCCTCGTCTTTTGGGGGGGGGGGGAGGTGGCCCATAGCCACTTCCTAGCTGCGGCACTGGGATGCATGCAACTGTTCATGTATTTCCAGCCGGCCTCACGCAGGTAGCCGTTGGGCACCCACAGATGAGGCCTCCGGCCAAATTTATCTCACTCGGGCCCTGAACACCCATCACAGTAATCAGGCCCTGAGTGCCCATCACAGTTCACTAAAACATCTGCAATTGCAATCAATAAATCTCATCCATGCCGGATTCTCCGTGCTGAATAGGAAGCTCTATATTGATACCTGCAATTTCAGTGGTTCATAAAAAAAAAAGATGGGTAAAATAACAGGGTAGCATAACCCTATTTGTAATCTGTGTTGCAGCTCTAATTAACTTGAGCAGCCTTGCATTGTGAAGTGAGACAGACAAGGAATACAGCAACCCCCTAAACCTCGATCATGTAGACCAGGCATAAACATATCCTGTCCATCTTCAACTTGAAGAATCTCAGACCCACTGTTTACAGTGCAGAAGTGTGTTTCTCTCATTGCAGTTCACTCCAGTGTACTCTGTAATGCAACAGGACTTATTAACTCATAACTGACCTTGAGATGACCTCAACAGCTGGTTTCAGCTGTATTTCCATGCTTGTAGACAGAGAACTGCAATGTTTGATTTGTAATGTGTCCCATACTCACATTGTTAGCATATCTGTACTGAAATTACCAGCTTTCCATACTGAAATGTAAGTTAGAGGATGTTTGTGGATGTTTGTTTTGACATGTTAATCAGAAAAAATGTGGTACAGCATATTAAAGCATTTTAAATTATAAAAACAAAAAGGAATGGAATACTATGATGAATGTAAAGCCAAGCTTCAGAATAATAATAATAATAATAATAATAATAATAATAATAATAATAATAATAATAATAATAAATTGTATTTATAAAGCGCCTTTCCAATCCCAAAGCGCTTAACATAGTTGATAGAAGACAAGATAACAAACGACAGGGCAAAATAAAATACAGTAATAAAAAACAATAAAAACACATTCAACAAAGTAAGAGACAGCATTAACACAGATCCTTCAAAGCTAGTTTAAAAAGATGTGTTTTGAGATTGCGGATTTTAAAAATCTCCAGTCTCTGAGTCTCTTATGGAGCTGGGTAGTGCATTCCAGAGGTAAGAAGGCTCGCTCTCCCATGGACTGTAGCTTGGTAACAGGTGGTTGAAGATAATGAGTTGGAAGACCGGAGAGTGCGGACAGGAGAGTAGAAATGAAGCAGGTCTCGCAGGTATCCCGAACTAGTAGCGACTTGTACGTGAGGTGCATGATCTTATTGGGAGCCAATGTAGTTTAAATAGCACAGGTGTAATATGTTCCCAAGATGCTGTATGGGTTAAAACAAAGGCGGCAGAATTCTGCACATATTGCAGCTTGTATATAACTCTCGTACAGACTCCAGATAAAAGCGCATTGCAATAATCAAGCCTAGAAGTAACAAAAGCGTGAATCAGTGTTTCAACATCAGAGAAAGATGAAATAGAAAATCATGCTTTTATGTAAAGCTGTGTGTTGAGTTATAAGTGACTGTCTTTTTTTTTTTTTTAGACACACTGAGTGAAATGTTACTGAATCACTTTAAATTAATTCAGCAAATAAATCAATGAAGTGACACTTGCAGTCTCCTCAGAGAAAGCCACCAATCAATAGCACTGCAGTAAAAGAAAAATAACAACAATAATAATAATAAACACCCAAGCGATTGAAAAGGAATCTGGAAGGGGCTGGAAGGGGCTTGTGGTGTGTATGTGCCAGTATGCGTGACCTATTGCATCCTGCAGAGGGATAGTAAGGGTACTTCACAGTCCAGTCAGATAAGGCATGTTCCCATGCTGATCACTGATCAGCAAAGCAGGGGTTCAAAAGAGTTTCTCTGCTAGAATATGTTGAACACCTCAATGTAAAGACATTACTGTGGCTGACGTTACCAATTCTAGAAAGGGCAACATGACTGGTTTTGAGTTCTGTCACTGTCTAAGGGTAATGAATTAGCCCCTGGAACCTTTATGTCCCCAAATACTGGATGTGTTTGAGCATCCATAGAAAATGAATATTAGAATGTTGATTTACAGTATTTAACTGTTTTAATATAAAGGTGTTATGTGCTTGGTTTTATTCATTTTATGGAAAAGCTTTCTGCAAATACGACAGCCACCCACATGGAAGAAGTATAAAAATGATATATTTTAACAAGTGATGCAAAATTCATTGTATTTTATTCTGAAACATTTAAAAATATTTATCAATGTTTTAAAAAAGCATATTTATTATATTGAAATACTGTTTATTCTGATATATTTTATTAATATCGGTTTAGGAAAATACATGGAAGAGGATGTTCACATTTTTTGGAAAGAATGCAAGATAAATAATGTATTTAATTTAGGTTGATCATCTTGTACAATTAACAATGTGGATTAAAAAAATTAAGTGTTCTTTTAAGACGACGCTTGAGCCATAACCAATAGTGCCCCTATTTTATACATCATAAAACACAATATAATAATAGCAAAATAATTTACATAAGGAGAGTGGAATATTAATAAGAACTAGGCGTTTTCTAAGCAGAATTGGAACACTTAACATCTTCCACTGACGTCAGTACATTGACACTGAAAATTCAGGAGGCGGGGGTGGGGGAGGGAGAGAGAGGGAGGAAAGATGATAAAGCTGTAATCTTTGTAATATCTTTTTTAGCTTTAGATGCTTGTTTTGGGGGCCAAAATCCTCTTTCTGGAATGAAGCCCCACCTTTTGCTTTGTGTCTCTTTGTATGTGTATTATTTTGTATTGGTGTTGTGTTATTATTATTTCAAAGGTATTGTTTAAATGTGTAAAAACTAAATGTTTTATAATTTTTGTTTGACAGCATGGATGGGGTTAAAATTCATGCAGAATGTGATAATCTCCAGATTTATTAATTTATTACTAATTTGGAGAAATTTAAAAAAAAAACCCTGCAGCTTTGGCTGATTGAGGTTAGTGTGGTCAGAGGCGGAACAGGAGTCGTGACTAGAGAAAGAAACTGAGGGAATAAGCAATTGCAATGCGTGCTGGGTATACACCACCATGATACTTGTTTGTTTTGTTCCGTGTCTGTTTCTCTGTCTGTTTTGGCCGACGTGCCGTTTTCTTTTGTGTGCAGTGTTTTGTTTTTGTACGAACTGTTTATTTATTATTATTATTATTGTTATTATTTATTTATTAGCATATGCCCTTATCCAGGGCTACTTACAATTGATACAAGTTATCACAGTACTGCATTATAAAATATCATATTACAGGTTATCACATTATAAAATATCACATTACAGAATATCATACAGATAAGTGCAGATATGAAAGTACAATAAAATCAATTCAAGTAAGAGCAAAATAAAGCATACAGTAACTTATAAGTAAGAGCGAATTATTAAACCCGCAGCAGCGCTTATATACCCCAGTTGAGAGTGTGTGTCAATTCTCTTTTTCGTCTGATGTCACCACAAAGCCAATCTGAAAGAGTTTCATGTTTACAAATCTAACAATCTTTTAAAAAGTGCATTAAAAAAAACTAAGTACTTGCAAAATAAAAAGACAAACAGTTTCCATCATACAGCCCCAGATACAGTTTTGGAGTGTCATGATCATGTTTTAGTACAATTAGATTACTGGTCAGATATGACTGTAAGTGACACTGTACAGTATGTCATGCTTGCACATATGTTTACAGCATGGACACATCTATGGGTGCCTCTTCTGCATCCCTGTAATACTAAGGGTTATTATACTGGATGTTCTTTTTTCATGGACATCCTACTTCACCCCCACGCTGCCTGCTGTAGCAGCAACAGTAACAAGTATCAGTCAGCAGAATCTGTAATGAAGGTATATGGCTGTATATAAATAATGCAAGAGAATGTCGGTGCAGGTTGAAGTAGCTTAAATGAAATTGTGAGTCACTGGCTGGTGTCAGCTGATTTAACCCAGGGATGGTGAACTGTATAGCAATTTGAAACATTCTAGTTTTTATCATAAGTTTAATAGACACACCTGAAAATGTTACCAGAGCCATCATCGAGAGGGCACTATCGCTATTAGAAAACAATTTTTACCATTGTTTTCTTAATAAAAATAAATAAATAAATTTAAAAAACCTTAACCCTAGATTTACCTTGAACTTGTACTGATTCTTTGGGTACCTTTCCTCTGGTAAAGACATTCTTAGAAAATAGTCCCAAACATTTTTTAAATAAAAAAACAAGGATGACATACATATAAAGAGAAAAACAATTCGTTTTCATTTTGTATTAACTTGTTAGGGTTTAAAACCCCTACTTATAATCTGTACATTGCCTGAGAAATGAACGGAGCAATTACTGAACAGTCTGTGTACGATGGAGTCTGAACTGCTTGCTATTGGAGCATCATTTGAGCTGACAGGGAGTGGACTGGCTGGTGCGGTAGCGATAAGCACAAGATTCACTGCTTGAATGGATGGTTTTGAGTTTGGAGGATCCAGCCTAGGATAGTACTTTAGACCAATTGTGTTTTTGCTGAACATTTGCTGTCCAATAGCTGTGAATTGAGCTTTCATTATGGTGTCCTGTTACAGACATGATTTTTCTTGTCTCCAGACTTGCGTCAGATAGAATGTTGTCAGTTTAGCTGTAAGCAGGAATGTAAGTTAAAAAGCCGGTACACACGGACATTGATTTTAAATTTGATTCACAGTTGGTGCTGAGACGTTCCAGGGGGGGTTTCACCCACGTGACCCCAGCACCATACTGGCGGTCAAAACAGCGATGGCAGCTAATGCAAATTCTGTATCTTCCACACTACAGTCTGAGTTTTTTGCCACAGAACACACTTCTCACCTCCAGTGTCAGGAATTGAAAAGATATAGAAATAAGTGCCAGATTCTAGGAGTTTGTGATTCCTATTGAGCCATGAACTCCCTGACCTCGACTTGGGCGATATCTGGTTCCCTTTCAAGTCGAAAATAACCATCAAGGTATGGGATATTGCCGTCAGGCAGTAGGGATTGGCTGAGCTTTTATAGCAAAGCTGCCGATAGGGCTCTGCGTGAGCTGCCACGTAAGCCCGTCCCCCTGGGAGCTTACTATACGCAGCGCGCAGAGACTCTCTTCCTCTTTTGCCTTCAGCCTATGTAGGACATTGAGCTGGTAAGTTTTCTCTCTGAGAGATTTACATCACTGATTGTACTCGTCAGCTTTGAGCTTGAGAAGCTGGCTACCGCCCCTTCTCTGAGTTGATTTCAGTGTTCGCTCTACTGAGCATTATATATATATATATTTTATATATATTGTATTCACCTTCACGCTTTGCTTCGGCATTGCGTTCTTTCCGCGTTGGCTCTCCGTCTTTCTTACATATTAATATTTTATTAATATTGTTTAAATTTTTTGTTATTGGGTTTTTGGTATTGTCTATTCTCTCCGTAGGTATAGAATAGAGTTTAGAGGACACGTTGCGCGCCTTGCTAGGCCACGGAATTTTTTGCAGCCTCGGTCTCGCCTCCGCTAGACCTGGAGGGCAGCCTGCTGCTAGCAGCCACTCCAATAATACCACCCGCGGATTGTAACATCACACCGCGTGGTTGCTGTACGACTGTAGCTACGCTACAAATATAATCTGCACTTTAGTGTGGCTGCAGTTCCTCTAAAAAAATATATATATATTTTTTCCCCATACAATATACTAGGAAGACTACCGCCAACTGCACTTTTCAGTTGCCCCTTTTAACAACAGGTAAGTATAGCACAACACCTTTGTCATTTAGACTGAGACACTGTACTAGCACTTAGTGTCTCCGCTCTGCGGGTCAGCTGACATTTCGGCGTCTAGTGCATAGCGTCTTCACGCTCAGTACATGCGCTCCGGTGCATAGCGCTTCGGCATTTTTTAGTGTCAGCGCCTTGGCGTTTTGGTGTAGCGCTTCGGCGCTTTGTGCTTAGTGCCTCGGCACTTGGGGCTCGGTGCACGCACCTCGATGCTCGGCGCTTCGGTGCTCGGTGCTCGGTGCTCGATGCACGCACCTCGACGCGTCGGCGCTCAGTGCCTCAACGCTTGGTGCCTCGGCACTCGGTGCTCGGCGCTTGGTGCTCGGCGCTCGGTGCCTCGACACTCGGTGCACGCACCTTGACGCGTCGAGGCTCAGTGCACGCACCTCGACGCTCGGCGCATCGACACCTCGACGCTTGGTGCATACACCTCGACGCTCGACGTTTCGGCGCTCGACGCTCGGTGCATCGACGCCTCAGCGTTTGGTGCACGCACTTGACGCTCGAAGCTTCAACGCTTCGGCGCTCAACGCAACCCATCGACACGCGACGCTTCGGCGATCGGGGTGTTTAAGAATGTCTGGGTTCCACCATTGCGTCACCTGCGAGGCAAAATTGCCGGCGAACGACCAACATGAGGACTGTGTAGCATGCCTGGGACCAGAGCACGCCGCGTCTGCCTTGGCAGACAGATCTTTTGCGCATTGTGCGCTAATTTTCAACTTCGCCAGAGTGCGAGGAAAGCAGTTGGGAGCCACTCCCCCTCCTCGGGGTCGTCTTACACCCTGTCTGTCCCGCCGTCGTCTCCGCCCGTCAAACTGCGGATATACAGGAGCCTCTCCCAGCTTACAGCTGGCCAGAGATCTCCAGACCATGGACGTGCCCGGGAACGCTCTCGTAGCCCGTCTATCCGACCCCGAGGCCCCTCCCCTCGCAGGGAATGCCCTCGCCGGTCACGGTCTTGCTCCATGTCTCCCCGCCATAGGGGACACTCCCGTTCCCCTCGTCGGGACAGGCGTTATAGGGACAAGTCAGGCGTGGCAGAGCTCACGTCAAAAATGTCCCAGTTTATGGACGTGATGATGGGTCAGCAATCGCTGCTCATGTCTCTGACAAACATGGCACCACGAGCCACTGACTCATCGGTTGGGTCGATTGCCAATCAGCCGGCGTTTCCACCACAGCCTCTGGCCGCCCCGGTCGTCCAACAACCCCAAGAGATGTGGGACGTAGATGCCATCTCAAGGGACGCTTCAGAAGGGGAGCCTCTCCTTGAGGAGGACAGTGTGGAAGCTGAACTAACCTCCCAGCACTCAGAGCAAGACACTGAGTTGGAGGTGCTGGACACCAATGATCCCTTGTGGTCACTGGTGGAGCGAGCAACTCGCCACCTGGGGATTGAGTGGCCAGCCGTGGAATTACCTCGGCGGTCACTGTTTGAGTCGCCATCTGTACGGTCTCCACAGCCCAGGACACTCCCAGCCTTCCCTGATTTTATTAAGGAGGTACAGTCCACCTGGGGGGCCCCGGCTTCTTCACCGGCAAATTCGCGGAAGGCTTCCGTGTTTGCCATGCAGGGGAGCGAGTGAGGCTGGTCTGGCGTCCTTCCCTCCAGTTGATGCTGCCTTTGCAGCCCTGGTTAGAACGCCGACGCTTTCGGGTCTAACTAAAGACCCTGCATGTCCTAATAGACAGTGCAGGACCACGGAGGTTCATTTAAAAAAAGGTTACTCAGTGGCTACAGAGACGGTTAGGTTGTCCAACGTGGCCAGCCTCCTTTCAGTTTACCAGGCGTCGCTGGTGAAGGATCTCCCGGAGCACCCATCAGTGTTTCTCAGGACGGAATTGCCGTTGGTCGCTCAACTCCTCGTTAAGATAGCCCAGCTAAATGCACGGGCTCAAGGCAAGAGTATTGCATCCCTGGTAGTCGCCAGAAGGCAGCTCTGGCTCTCGCAGGCGAGAGTTCAAGAGCCTGACAAGGCCCCATTATTAGATGCTCCTATTACACCGGGGCACGCGTTTGGCCCAGCGGTTGAGGAGATGCTACAACGCTCTGCTAAAGCCTGGGAGGCATCTCAGCAGATGGCGAAGATGTGGCCGCATAAGCCCTTCCAGCCTAAACGTCAACAAGAGCACCAGTGGTGTAGAACACCACCGCAGCACCAGCCGCGGCCAGGGGGTACTGAGACCTCTACCTCAAGTACAGCAGCACGCGGTCAACCTCCATTTGCAAGACCGCAGCGTGGAGGGTGGCGTCCTAGAGGAGGTGGCAGACCACGCCCTCGTGGCTCTGGCCAGGCCCCTTGCGAACGAGCGCAGCCAAAACAGCCCTGAAAACTCCAGGCAGCTGTTAACCCACCCCTACACTGTCCCACAGCTCCAGTTCTGGCAACAATGCACCAACGACATCTAGGTGCGCAAAACTATATTCACCGGGTACACCCTTCAATTCCGGTTAAAACCTCCCCCCTTCCGGGGAGTGGTGGTAACTGCAGTGAAGGACTCGGTTCAGTCCTCAGCTCTGAATGTGGAAATACAGGCATTGCTCAGGAAGCGTGCCATTCAACAAGTAGACCCTGCTCTGATTGACCAGGGGTTTTATTCCAAATACTTCCTGGTGCCCAAAAAGAACGGCGGGCTCCGTCCTATTTTAGATCTGCGAGTACTGAACAAATAGCTGTGGGTGTTATCGTTCAGGATGCTTACGCACAGGCACATCATCCAGTCAGTCCGACACGGCGACTGGTTCACCACCGTGGACCTGACAGATGCGTACTTTCATGTTCCCATGTGCCCGGGTCACAGGAAGTATCTGCGTTTCGCATTTCAGAGCAGGGTATACGAGTTTTGTGTCCTTCCATTCGGCCTGTCACTAGCTCCTCGAACCTTTTTGAAATGTATGGATGCCATTCTAGCTCCCTTGCGGGCTCAAGGCGTCCGACTGCTGAACTATCTGGACGACTGGCTTGTCTGCGTGCAGTCGAAGGAGCAGTTGGCACAGCACACAGTGATGATTACAGACCATCTTCAGCGGCTAGGTCTGAAGGTCAATTCAGAAAAGAGCCGCCTCGTGCCGAGCCAACAGACCGAATTCTTGGGTCTGCATCTGGACTCACTGTCCATGGAAGCGACCCTGTCGACACAAAGAGTTGCCTCGATGGAGCGGTGTCTCTCCCTATTCAGGCTGAGAGAAACAGTCAGCATGGAGCTGTGTCAGTGCATGCTGGGGTTGATGGCTGCCGCCTTGCAAGCCCTTCCTTTGGGCTTACTACACCAGAGACCTCTGCAGGCCTGGTTCAATGCCTTCGTGTTGCATCCGTGGAGAGACAAACACCGCAGGCTAAGGGTATCCCAAGCCTGCTGGGAAGCGCTACGCTGGTGGAAAGTTCCGTCGAACATCCGCCAGGGCATACGCCTGGGTCCCATTTTCCGGAGGGAAGTCATCACGACCAACGCTTCCAACCAAGGTTGGGGAGAAGTCTGGAACGGGACAGGGACCCATGGAGTGTGGTCAGGACCCTGGAGGTCAGCCCACATCAATGCTCTGGAACTCAGAGCGGTGGACCTCGCCCTTCGGCACTTCTTGCCAATGCTTCTAGGCAAGCATGTGTTAGTGCGGTCAGACAACACCACAGTTGTGGCATATATCAACCGCCAGGGCGTCTTGCAGTCCCCCGGTCTTCACCGGATGGTAATACAGATGTTGCTATGGGCACAACCGCGTTTAACCTCTCTGCGTGCGGTTCACCTACTGGGCAGAGTCAATTACGCAGCAGACCTCCTATCCAGAGGAGGCCCTCTTGCCGGTGAATGGCGTCTTCATCCTCAGGTGGTACAGCACATCTGGGAATGGTTCGGCACAGCGTGAGTAGATCTCTTCGCTTCGCGAGAGACCACGCACTGGCCCCTATGGTTCTCGGCGAAGGACCTCGACAGCCCCCTAGGAGTCGATGCACTGGCTCACGAATGGCCACCAGGGCTCCTATATGCATTTCCACCGATTCCGATGCTCCCCGCCTTCTTGGAGAAGGTCAGGGTAGAGCAAGCGACAGTGATTCTGATCGCTCCTCGGTGGCCCCGGAGAATATGGTTCCCGAGTCTGGTGCAGTTGCTGCACGGTCACCCGAGGGAGCTCCCTCTGTGAGCGGACCTGTTGTCCCAAGCCGAAGGAGGACTATGGCACCCGAACCCCAAGCTCATGCAGCTATGGGCTTGGCCCCTGAGCGGGAGCGCCTGTCAGCCTTAGGGCTTTCTACGGCGGTGATTTCGACCATTCAGAGTGCCAGAGCGCCCTCTACCAGGTCGCAATACACGTACAAATGGCAGCTGTTTCAAGATTGGTGTCTGGCGGAGGGCCATGACCCAATATCCTGTCCTATGGCAGTGATATTACAGTTTCTACAGAAACTGTTAGATGAAGGGAAATCTCCCTCTACACTTAAGGTGTATTTAGCCGCCATATCGGCATGCCATGTACGCTTTGACAGTTTATCACCAGGTTGCCATTTTCTGGCATCGCAGTTCCTGAAAGGCGCAAGACGCTTGCGGCCTCCAAGGACGACCAGTTTACCGTCATGGAGCCTTGACGTGGTGTTAGAAGCCCTTACCAAGGCACCGTTCGAGCCTCTCCACAGCGTGGATATGAAGCTCGTGTCCATCAAAACTGCGTTTTTTGCTGTCAGTGGTATCAGCCAAACGCGTGGGCGAGTTACATGCACTGTCAGTGCATTCATCATGTACTCGTTTCGCAGGTGACGGTTCTAAGTTCTCCATACGTCCAAATCCGGCCTTTTTACCCAAGGTAATATCCCTGTTTCATATGAACCAACCAGTCGAGTTGATGGCGTTCTATCCTCCTCCTTTTTCTTCCCCAGAGGAAGAACGGTTACACATGCTCTGCCCCGTGTGGGTATTGAGGTGTTATATTGACCGTACAACGACTGTGAGGCAAACAGAACAGTTGTTCATATACCATGGTTCTAGGACTTTGGGTCAGCCGTTGTCTAAACAACGCCTTTCCCATTGGATAGTGGATGCTATTAAATTAGCTTATGAATCTGCAGGCCTTCCGCCACCAGGGCAGTTGAAGGCGCATTCCACTAGGGGTATGGCAACATCCTGGGCCCTCTTTAGAGGGGTGCCGGTGTCTGATATTTGCGCGGCAGCCAGTTGGGCTACACCGCATACTTTTATGAGGTTTTACCGGTTGAACGTACTGGATTCCTCTGCTCCACTATTTGGAGCATCTGTGCTACACTCTATGACGCCTCAGGATGCGGACATATAGAGTGGTTGACAATATGGCGTTCACTATTCCACCTTAGGACAGGTGTCATTGCGAGCATAGATGCTGAGGCGCAGCTCCACATATGCGTAGATGTATTGCCTACGCAGCTGTGTTATGACGTAAGTCTGTCCTACTGCCGAGAATCCTCCCTCGCGACGGCTTGGGTACACTGTTCCCATACCTTGATGGTTATTTTCGACTTGAAAGGGAACGATAGGTTGCGGATGCAACCCAGGTTCCCTGAAAGAGAAAAGAACCATCAAGACGCAAGGTCGCTCCGGAAGCCTTCACGGCCTGAAGAGCAAAAGAGTCTCTGCGCGCTGCGTATAGTAAGCTCCCAGGGGCGCGGGCTTACGTGGCAGGTCACGCAGAGGCCTATCGGCAGCTTTGCTATAAAAGCTCAGCCAATCCCTACAGCCTGACGGCAATATCCCATACCTTGATGGTTATTTTCTCTTTCAGGGAACCGGGGTTGCATCCGCAACCTATCGATCTCCCTACACAGCTTCCCAGATGAAGGCATATAAAAGTAATTAGAAGTACTTCATCTCAGGATGGGTAAACAACACGATTGTCTGGCATTTAGACAAAAAGTTTTGTAGTGTATCATTTTATCTTTTTTCTCTCAAGGCCCAATGTGATTTCTGATTTGAAAGCTGCAAGTTTGGCTTTGCGCTGTTTTAATGGGTAGAGATGTACATCATATAGCAATGTAAATTCAACACCCGTGTTAACTTGTGTTCTGATCCCCCAAGTATATTTAAAGAAAATCAACATGCATATAAGTTCATTCAAGAGGCACAGTAATTTTGTTAATCCGATACACAACATTACTTATTGCTTCAGGATGAGGACATTGGATCCCCTGAGATATATTGAAGCACATCTCCTTTTGGTACTGTGTGTACAATTCTACAGTTATGCAGTGACCAATGGGGATAAAGTTTTCTGTCCATACATACTGTATGTACATACTTGTGTATTTTTAGATATATCAAGAGAACTGATACTGTAGGAAGTTCCTTTCTTGAGCACATAGGTGATGGTGACCCATTAGTTCTAGCTAGTGTTTGGCGGGGATAATGATGGTTTGAAGCCAGTGCAATGGCACATTTTAACAATGGAATAAAATAATTTCAAATAAGTTTATAACCAGCAATAAAACTGCTAAGATAAATGAACGGCTCATTCCTGCAACATAGTGGGGTTACTGACAACTTCAGTAAATCACTGTTGATAACATGCTGGAACTAATAAGGTGTTATTCCTCTCATTTACCTTTGCCTTGGTATTGCCTTTAAAATGGGGCCAGTGCACAGCCATTTCTTGTTACATCAGTGCACAGCCATTTCTTGTTACAACACAGATGTATGCTCTGTTGTAAAGACCTTCAAGATGTGGGTGTACAACGTTTCCCTTTCTCTGGTTTTCATCTCTCATGAGCCCCACAGAACCCCTTGCTCCCTCTCCCCTTCTATCGTCACCACTTCCAAATAGACTCCCAGGCTCCCCAGCCCCTGCACTGCACAGGCCGCTGTTATCAATTTCTCCAGACAGGTTTATCGAGCCACACCAGTTGGCCATTCATCAATGCTTGCTGCTAAAAAACGTCTGCGTCCCGTCTCGGAGTGGAATATCCTATGAAAGCGAGCTTGGGCTCAATAAATTAATCATGTAGCCCTGCCTCTCACTGACCTTTCTCAATATGGCAGGGGGGAAGTCCTTGCAGCCTCCCTTCAAAGTGACACTTATACTCGGAAGCATTGGGCAAGCAGACGTCCTTCATTGGTATTGTAAAAGTAGCAGAAAGCACCCTGTGTGAAAAAAAACAGCTAAAGGAACAGGGGCCTTACTTTCCACTGTGCTGTAATGATAAGGCTTGACTGACTTAACAACGACTACCCTAAAATTACACATGGTGTTTATACCTGTTTTAAATATGTATGTATATATATATATATGGATGAAGGCTATATCTGCATCCTGAGCCATTCGAAAAAAAAAGGCATAATACCACAGTAGTGACGTCAAAAACTTATAATTCCTCTAGAGGAAAATATACTCAAACTTTGACCCATTCGACTCCTCGAGACATCCTTCTAATGGATGGACAGCGTAAATTATTCATCACAGGGTGAACTTGTGTTCTGTCACCTAGATGCATTTAAAGGGAAGCACCTTGCATGTAAGCAAATTCATAGTTAAATAAATAAAATGTATCCGCAGAGACTTCTAATTTCAAAGGGAAACTACTCTGACGTAGTCACCGACTTATCGATAACTCACAATGTTCAAAGTTGTTTTTATCACTGAGTGATTAGTCAGAAGCCTGATGTTTCATTTTTCATTTTTTTAGTATTTCAGTTCCCAATGCAGTTAAGCCAAAAGCATTCACAAAACAGCTTCCTGAAATGATTCTAAAGTTAGCTTCAAAACAGCTGAGTTCAGTAGGGGATCGGTCATTAACCTTTATGTTTTGGCTGCCCTGGCCATTATCACCTCGGTCAAGTTGGGCACTTTTGCTGCTGTTGTTTTTAGAATAACTGTTAACAACTAGAGTACTTTTTAAACAAATACTTCTAACCGTTATTTAAAGAAATAAAAAGGTCAATATTACACTGTATATCTTTTACCATATTATTATGAATTATTATATTATTATATTACAGGGCAGTCTCTCTGCTCTAAGGCATTGTGTAATCAATTTTGAATAGACAACTTATTCTGATACAGGGAGATGTTCACATGGTCTCTGAATTGAAATGAACTGAGACAGTGGCCTTAATAGAGTTGTTCTTTATATTGTGTTCTGAAGAAGGTTTAGTTTACACAGTGATTCTTTGTTATATCACACATTTTGTTAAATCACTGTTAGGCTATGCTGTATTGACAGTTGATAGTACTATACTGCATTTACTGTAGAAACAAACCTTCACTAAGTCAATCCCCTTGATATATATATATATATATATATATATATATATATATATATATATATATATATATATATATATATATATATATATATATATATATATATATATACACACACACATATATATATATATATATATATATATATATATATATATATATATATATATATATATATGTATATATATATATATATATACACACACACACACATATATATATATATATATACACAGTATATACTGTATATGTCAAGGGGATTGAAATAGCAAGGGGGCACTATACAGATATTGCTGTATAAAATTAACTAATTTTGCTTCATAAAGTCAAATGAAACCTGCCGAATAATAAAAAACTGTCAAAAATGGAAAGATATGACATTTCAAAATCTAACATGAAACACTGTACTACTATTATGGCTTCCGGTAGACTTTTGCAATATCATTTTGTAGTTTCTTTGATTGCATGATGTTAAATAAAAGATCAAAATTATGTTCATATAGTTAAAAAAATTCTAAATTCTCAATTCTAAAATTATAAGTGATGCAAAACTTTTGGCCATAGCTGTAGACCTTTGCACTAATATTCACTAATAAGCTGTTTCTACAGTAATGTCACGGGATACCTGAAGATACAGTTTCCAAGCAGCTACTGTTTGCACAAGCTCCTGAACCTAAGGCCCTCTGGCTTCTGTCAATGTCTTCCTTATATGCCTGTACAACTCCTTATAATAAGAAAGCTGCCTGCAGCTCGAGAACTTTCAACCTTACTGTACCTGAATCTGTACAGAGGTCTTTCACAGATGGCACACATACAGACTTCACTGCATGTAACCCTGGCAACTAACATACCAATCACCGTTTACCGCAATTACAAATAATGTTTTTCAGTCTGACCTTCAGTGTTTGATTTGCCCTGTTTGCTGTCTATGGCTCATTTTTAGGTATTCATAATGAATTTCCATCATTATTATTATTATTTATTTCTTAACAGACGCCCTTACCCAGGGCGATTTACAGTTGACGACTTACGACTTACAAAAAATACATATCAAGAATTACAGTACAATTGAGAGCAAGATACAAAATACAATGACTTCAGTCCTAATAAGAGCAAATACAAAACACAGTATGATTTGATAATTAGGACACAGGAGAGAGAAGCAGCATGGGCAGAGTTTAGCGAGTTAGTGACAGACAGGAGAGCAGTTTGGGTGGAGTGAGCAGAGCGGAAACCAGATTGGAGAGGATCGAGCAGAGAGTGGTTAGACAGGAAAGCAGAGAGCTGGCGGTGTACTGCCCACTCGAGGGTTTTAGAGAGGAAGGGTAAGAGGGAGACAAGACGGTAGTTCTGGAGGGAGGTGGGGTCAAGGATAGGTTTTTTGAGGAGGGGGTGATAGAGGCGTGTTTGAAGGCAGAGGCAAAGAGACCAGAGAGAGGTGTTGAGAAGGGAGAAGATGAAGGGGAGTAGAGCAGGAGCAGCAGCTTGAAAGATGTTTGTGGCCCTGTAGGAGGGAGGAGAGGTCAGGGTCTGAGAGGGGAGAGAAGGAGGAGAAGGAGGGTGAGTTAGTAGGGGAGACAGGATATTGGAGTTGGAGCAGGATGGGGTGGGGGAGGGAGAGGTTTCAAAAAGTATGCACATATCAGAGATTTTAGAGGAGAAGAAAGGGGCAAAATCATCAGAGGAGATAGAGGAGGGAGGAGGAGGGAGGAAAAGGTAGAGAATAGTTTCCGGGGGTTGTTGGTGGAGGATTGGATAATAGATTGGAAATAGGAGTGTTTAGCAGAGGAGAGAGTAGAGGAGAAGGAGGAGAGGAGGGAGCAGTAGAGGTCTAGGGCAGCAGGGAGTTTGGTTCTCTTCAATTTCTTTTCAACAAAGCGCAGTTTGGTTCTTGCTGAGTGGAGCACAGAGGAGAGCCAGGGTTGGGGAGGAGAGGGGCGGGCCGGTCAGGAGGTGAGGGGACAGAGGGAGTCAAGGGAGGAGGTGAGGGAGGAGAAGAGGGTGGAGGTAGCAGAGTCTATAGAGAGTTGGGAGAAGGAGTCGATAGGAGGGAGGTGAGAGAGCGGTGGAGGCAAGGACACAGGGGGAGAGAGAGCGGAGGTTACGGCAGGAGGTGACAATGGGGGTGGGTGGAGTAGGGAGAGGGGTTTAACTTCTCTGTTGAGAGAGTCCTCAAAATCGGCAAGTTTAATCCCTATGGATTATTCAGATACACTTCAAATTAAACAACCTTTAAGCAACTTGCATTCAAATAAAAATATGTACCTTTTTATCCTTCATGGCATTTCTGCCTGCTCTTGTGTGGCTCTGAAAAGGGAAGCACCATTATTTTTTACATATTACACATTTTTTATATTTGGAAACTATTGTACTTAACAATGATAGACAGCTATGTCTTTTTAATTGAAAAAATAATCACATATATACGGGAATGCACCTTTAAGCACATATGCTGTTTCATTAAAATCAAAATGATGAGAGACAACTGTAATTTAAGACGCAGTAAAACAATAAGTTATAAGTTAAATTCAAATAAGTACAGTGTTATTATGATACTGTACAGCTTTTAGGATTTTAGGACTGAGACATAATTACAAAAAAAATATAAAGCACATGATTGATATATTTTATTTAACACAGTGTAATCAAATAAACTACAAAATGATATCGCAAAAGTCTACCGGAAGCCATAATAGTAGTACAGTAGTTTGTGTTAGATTTCGAAAAGTCAATTTTCTGTCAGTTTTTTAAGTATATGGAAAACTACAAAGCGGTATGTAATGCAATATGTTAACGTTACATTATTCAGCAGGTTTCATTCGACTTTATGAAGCAAAATTAGTTAATTCTATAGGGTGATGCAAAACTTTTGACCATAGCTCTACATGACTTGGCTGTTGATTTGTCAAGGTTATGATGCGTGCTAAGCCAAGCTGCAGCGTATAAATATATAAGAACAGACAGGGACTTTACACATACAAAAAAGTGGGTTTTCTAAAGGTGTTTGTGTGCCCTCTGCTGGAGTATGTATGTTTAAATTGTATGGAACACGGCTCCTTTAATTTAAACTTCAATTTGGAATGTAACCAGCAGGGGGAGCTCTATGCTTATTTGCTAAGAGCTTGTCTGGTGCAGTTACCTTAGCAAGAGTTAAGGCATTTATTCAGTGGAACTTGTTTGTTTGGGACGGCTGTTACAAAACTAACGAAACACCATGGGTGCACGTGGTCTTTAATTGCTATTCTTGTGTGATCAGTTTAGAAGATACCACTTACTAAAATCTGTATGGACTTAAAACTTACACATTCTTTTGGATGATCTTTGTAGAGTTTAATTACAATTAAAAAGCAAGCGCTTCCCATCCATATGTTACATACATTTCTATGGAAACCACTTAGTTATCATATCTTGTTTATTAAATACAGAATGTTCTTGTTCCACAGGCAGTTTAAATCTATACTTCTCAGGTTGGGATTTTAATCCTGGCTGGTCTTTTGCAGTTGGTTAAATCACATGTTGAGCCCTTTGGGTATGTGAACCCTACTGAAATGCATACAATAACATGTAATACTGACATGCCATCTAGGATTAATGAGGGCCAAAGAGTCCAAGAGTCTCCAAAGTGCTGGTCCACGAAATAGTGGTCACACTTTAATTTAAGAACCCATTCATACAACTTTTAAATGTGCTTGGTTTTGGCTATTATAAATACTGAATGTAAGGGTTCAATACTTTTATTGATTAGCTCCACAGGCTCTCGCTGTACAGCTATGGCCAAAAGTTTTGCATCACCTAGAATCTTAGGATTGAGACATAATTTAAAGAAAAAAAAACTATATGAACATAATTTAGATCTTTTATTTAACATCATGTAATCAAATAAACTACAAAATTATATTGCAAAAGTCTACCTGAAGCCACAATAGTAGTACATTATTTCATGTTAGATTTCAAAATGTCACTTTTTTTGGATATGTATATGGAAAACTACAAAGCGCTATGTAATTCAATTTGTAATTCAGCAGGTTTCTTTCGATTTTATGAAGCAAAATGAGTTAATTCTATAGGATGATGGAAAACTTTAGGCCATAGCTGTACAATCCCTGGTTTGTTTCTGTGCTTATGAAAACAAGTCTGGCAACAGGATGCCTGGGATATATCGAGCGCTGTAGAAAAAGGTCCCCCTAGAAAATAAAAAAAAAACTGCCTCAGCACTTCAGGGCAGCATCAATCTTAACAAACCTGACGTGATGTATCTATTGTTCCATGTCGGATTCCCATAAACTGTTTCACAGCTGCTGAGCTCAGTAAATCAGGCCTGTGTGATATGGCCCCCCCAAGGCTACACAAAACAAGGATTTCAGTCAATCTGGTAAAACACTGGACTACTATTCATGTTGTGATTATCAGGTCACTGGTAGGAACCACTTAAATTACACTGTCCTGACAAAAAAATGCTTGGGGTCATCTTGACCCTAGATGCCAGTGCTAGTTGGTTCAGTAAGACCTGAATTGAAGTCTGACAACTGGGCTGGTCAAAAGAGGCGTGGTCAGAGGTGTGGTCAGAGAGGCGTGGTCAGAGAAGTGACTCTCATATTGAGAAAGGCATGCCTTTATTAAAAATACTCACTTTAAAATGTGGGAAGTATAGGGCCTTACTCACAGCTTTATTATAACTATACTGTAGTAAAATCTTAAACAAAAGTTTTAACAATAGCTTTTTATCTATGTCATCACATCATGAAAACTTCTGTATGAGTTGTTCAAATAATGTTTTCCTGACTTAAAAAAAAAAAAGATTTTTGGTGAGAGGACTCTTTCAATTGCAGATTTTAGTGGCCAGTTGACAAACACATCAGAGCAGATTTACATCTTTGCATACAGCGAGTTTCTCCAAAAAATAATAACAGGACAGGGCAGTACCTGGGCGCAAACTGATGACCACGCACACCGCAAGTGAAAATCTTAATCACGACACAAGAGAGCCAGACTGGACTTGCACAAGCAGTTTTAGAGTTTTCCACCTAATCTCACCTGCAGGGATACAAATTTGTAATGGCAGTGCATCACACCACAACACTGCCCATTGCATATGTGTACAGATAAGAACAGCCTTTAACATGTGCAAACATTTCACTATAGCGAAAGCCTGCTAATGTACCACATTGTCATCGCGGCATGCAAAACATGCAAATACCTAAAATCAATATGAGCTGCTGGACCTATGGAGACTAAAAACAGGGAGCTGTGCTGCTCTCTAACAGTCTTTGAGCTTTTAAGATACAGTACTCAACTTATATGATAATTAGTTGTCCCAGGCAGTTCTCCGTCTTCCAATAATTTAAACTGTGTCTCCACGCAATTACTTCTGTGCATTTTATTGAGAGAACTTTTCTAAATATGTATCTTACAGACAGTAGCTGAATTTATTTCAGAACTAAAAAGCCTTTCCTGTTAAATCAGTGCTGTCCTGCTTGCCCATGCTGGCCCTACACTCTATTGACAGTGTTAACAGTTGCACTGTATAAGTGTAAAATATCTATACTCTGCACTGTGCCTCATGACTGCTGGCCACAGTACTGGCTCGATGGAGCAGTGAAAAGTTGCCAGCTGGGAATGGCTAACGATCCATTGCTAGTATTCTAATAACAGGCCAGCAGTTTCTAGTTGACAAGTGAGCCCACAACAGGTGTCTCACAACCCTAGGCGTTTACTGCTGTGCTTTGATGAAGATGTGCTTAATGTTAAACTGTTGTCTTGGGGTCTGCTCAGACTGGAGGAGACTGACTGTGTGGTCACAAGTCAGTACCGTGACTTAACTAGCAATCTCCCTACTGTAGTTCAGCATTGAATCAGTACAAGCAAAAACACTTTAGAGTGGATTTATGAGGTTAGCTAAGGTTTTAGCGCTAGCAATGCCATCACTGACCCCCCTTTTTGGTTCTTTGCTTGCATTGTATACTTCAATTCGGAATATGCAGATAAGGCTAATGGAAAGTTTCTGCTGATTCCTGGTACCTAGTCAAAGAGGCTGTAGTTCAAACTCATTCTAATAGTCAGTTGCAATAACCAGCGAAGAACCCAGATTCTCAGAAGAATAAAAGATGGGGCAATAATACTAATATAATCCTATGGATGTCAGGACAACGCCTCCTAAAGGCACACCTCTTCAGACAACACCTGTAAAACTCAACTCTTCCCTTCTGGACAATATAGCATTCTGCCTTTAATGCACTTTAACTTGCACTTATCTGCTCCCTATTTTACTGTATTTAATTCTGCACTTAACTCAATCTGTAGTATTTTATATTTCACTTGCACTCATATCTAACCCTGATGTAACTATCAACACTGTTATCTGCTCTTGAACTACCCCGATATCAAATTGTGACTGAAGTCCTTGTATTTTGTATCTTGCTCTTAATTGTACTATAATTATTGATGTGTATTTTTTGTATACAACTGTAAGTCGCCCTGGGTAAGGGCGTCTGCTAAGAAATACATAATAATAATAAGACAACAATGGATTATTAAATCAATGGTTACCACTCCTTGTGTATTGAAGCAGGCAACCTTCCAGTATGAAGGTGCCTTAAGCCTTTTGGTAAGTTTACGGAGCGGTATGGTGTTTTTAATCTGGTAAATAAACCCTATGACCGTTTTGGGTGAGTGCTCAAGTGCAGTGCAGAAGGTAGGCCGGCGCAGGGTATTAGAAAAACAGGAAAGATAAAATGGACTATAATTTGTAAGTAGGGGTCTGGTGTTTGCTTTTTAATTTATTATCAATAGGTAAGTATATAACTAATCATTACCAAAAAAAACATTTTATAATAATGTGTTAAAGTTTTAGCATGCTAGTTGTTAACAGATAACAAGTTTTTTTTTTTTTAATAATTATGTTTTAAACAAATCTAATCTATTTTTTGCCTGCTGCTTGCTTTTAGAATCTGCTCCTGTAAATGTTAGCCTTTAAAAAATGTGTTTTGGAGGCCGACCTGTTTCTACATGTATTTTGTGTCTCTTGAATAGTTCATTATTCTTTTGTAAAAAATAATGCACAACACTATCCCCCCAGTGGACCATACAACAATTAGCCATCATATTTATTGACAGGAAGAACACACCAGGTACCTGAAAATGTGTCCTCCATACGATTTCTAATGGTAACAGATGTTTTCAGGTGATTGCAAGACAGCCTCTCTGGTGCACAGTAGCTTTTCTGTTCAAACTTTTATTTTGATTTTGATTTGATTTAGCCTGTCATTTGCGTGCCTTTCCTTCAAATTCCTTCAAGACTTGCCTGCTTCAGATGAAGGCAAGTGTCAGAGGTTGCATATTGTCAAGCACCTCAGACTTAATCTACCTTGTTGTGACATCAAAAACTTCCCTCTCATTTGGTGTTTGTTAAAGGGAGTTTGACTGACAGTAATGAAGATTGGACTCCAGGCACAACTTTGGCAGTCATGGTGTTGAACTCATTCCAGTCCTCTGGCTAAGGTTACCACCTGTCCTGTTTTGCTTGGATCTTGACAGTTTTGAGGAGGGCAGCCGAGGTTTCTGTATGCCTTCCATGCTTTAAATCGTATATACTGTACTGCACAAGCATCAGCAGCTGCACCTTCATAACTACAACAGCAACACAATGCCACGACGTTGAGCACAGATTTTGTTGCCTGATAAGATTGACCAAGATGTAATATTTCTGCAATAGGCACACTGTATCAGGATTACTGTGAGGATATCACCACTGTGTCTCCCCAATACAATTCAAACTGACCAAGTACTGCAGCCATAGTAACGGGCAGTGTTATGTGATACACTGACTTTATGCATTCTAACTCCTGTCGAAGAGATGAGCACAAATGCAGACAAGCCTGGCTCTTCTGCATTGTGGTTAAGATGTTCGCTTGCGGTGCGCAGGGTCGCCGGTTCATGCCCAGCCTCCACCCTATTACACATAGCTGGTTCACTGTTCAAATGTACCTTCTCAGACAGACAGGATTTCCTTTGTTTTCTGAGGTCTGAATTCTTCCACAAGCAGCTCAACTACCGAATCAGAAACCTCTCCAAACACACACTGCCATGGCAACATATCTCATCGACCCTACCACAGAACGTTAACGGGACAACATGATGTTAAACAATTTTGCCAGCTGACCTCTCTGTCACCTGAGAGAATGGAACACGGATGCATTGTCATACGGACACCCGTCACCTAGGGGATGGACTAAACTCACTTCCCCTCGGCTAAAACACAACCTTACAGTAATGAAATCTGTGTGCGTGAAGCAAAAGCTTTCACAGTTGACAGCGGCATACTCTTAACATGTCCCCGAATTTGGACATTGACAGATGGATTAGGGGTCAAAAGTAACACAGTGTAGCCAGGATCAGCTAAATCACACAGAGCCCTGCTGGCAAGAGCAGCACAGGCAGGTTCAGAACTGACAAAACACAACCAGAGGCAGAGAAGACAGAGATAAGTTCAATAAAAAGTATTGCAGATGTTTAAAATACAAACAGTGCATTTTATTTTACTAAACTGAATACTATAAAAAGAAAACTCACAATAATGCGTGCCAGAGTATATTCTATTTGTAATAATATTAATATTTACAGTATATTGATTTAGCCAAATACACCTGTTGAATTGCCTACTAGAATTTTTATTTGACTAACACATCGTTAAAAACAATTCATATAAATATTATTGCATGGATTTATAATTGCATGAAACATTTTCCCCCAGGCTAAAAAGATCATTGACCTGAGCCCTTATTACAGTCTTAATTTGAGAGTTTTGAATTCCAGAGTAAGGTGGTGTGGCAAAGTGGTAATGACGTGCAGGTGAGTGCAGTGCAGAAGAATCACACAGACAAACGTTGGTACAGGTGCAAGGGTGTTTATTTAAATTAATAAATGTCCAGAGCCTCAAGGCAAAACCTGTAACTAATAATAATGCTGGAAGTGATACAGCGGCGTGTATCACTTCTCGTTATAATCCTACGGGTTTGACCCGCAACCCCAAAGTCCCGTTCCGACACCCACACTAAACACAAACACAAAGACAGTGCGTGATTTAAGTGCTAAAAGGTGCAAAACAAAAGACAGTTCCAGTAGTGAAAAGGTGAGTGGTGAAGTCCGGGTTTGTCGCTGGCCTGCGGCTGCAGCTCCGGATCGTGCTCAGTAATCTTTAGTGAGACAACAACACACAAGACACACAGTGTTAGAACACAGACACAAAACACTCACGGTCGATCTCACAAACGGGCTCCTTCTTGGTCATATAATTTAACCATATGCAAAGGAACAGATCACTCAAGCCATGCCCCCTATTTATACCCTTGCCCATGACCCCGAGGTTAACGAGCGCATCCGCTCCTCCAGTCCTCGGATGCCACGCCGCTTACCGTCTGGGTCACTGAGCTCGGGTGCCATAGCTCCGCCCCCTTCCGAACTGACCGACTTCCATCTACCCTACGGAATAAATTGTCGTGCCATTTCATTAAGGGTACTCTGTTCCTCGTACACCGTGCTCTCACAGGTCGAAAGGGAGATCTAACACTAAGACTCATTCGATCTCTGTCACATATCCCACCGCTCAGAGTGGAGCCGAAGGAACACTCGGCTAAACCTACCTTTCCCATTACTCCCCCCTCCCGGGAAAAATAATCCGCATTTTGGTGGTCTTTCCCTGCACGGTGTACCATATGGTACATGAAGGGCTGCAATGCCAGATACCACCGAGTTATCCGGGCATTGCTGTCCTTCATTGTGCTTAACCACTTGAGTGGGGCGTGGTCAGTGACAAGATCAAATGAGTGTCCCAGCAGGTAATATCTTAAAGAGTGAGTAGCCCATTTAATGGCCAAACACTCTTTTTCGACGACGGAGTAGTTGCGCTCCCGAGGGAGCATTTTTTTACTTATATACAGAACAGGATGTTCTACTCCGCCTACCATTTGAGACAGGACTGCACCCAAGCCGACATCCGAAGCATCGGTGTGGAGGATGAATCTCTTAGTGAAGTCTGGCGTGATGAGAGCAGGGGCCTGGCAAAGTCTCTGCTTAACAGTATTAAACGCCCCCTGACATTCTTCTGACCATTTAATTGAATTTGGTGCGCTCTTTTTGGTGAGGTCAACTAAGGGATTAACCACTGTGGCATACTCGGGGATAAAGCGGCGGTAATAACCGGCTAACCCCAGTAGCGACCGCACTTGAGCCTTGGTTTTGGGGATTGCCGCGTCTACCAAGGCCTGGACCTTGGAGACAACGGGTTTCACCCTGCCATTCCCCATTACAAACCCCAAATATTGCGTTTCTTTTTTGGCAAACGCACATTTTCGCAAGTTAGCTGTCAGCCGGGCTGCCCTTAGAGACTGAAGGACGGCTGTGATCCTAGCCAAATGCTCTCGCCAGGTGGAGCTGTAAATGACCACATCATCAATATACGCTGCCGCATATTCACGATGTGGGTGTAAAACCTGGTCCATCAGTCTCTGGAAGGCAGCAGGCGCACCATGTAACCCAAACGGCATGGTTGTAAAATGAAACAGCCCCTCTGGTGTTGAAAATGCGGTTTTCTCTCTAGAACTACGAGTTAACGGGATCTGCCAATATCCCTTCGTCAGATCCAGAGTGGAGATGAACCTCGCCGTCCCCAGTCTATCTAGGAGTTCGTCGACCCGAGGCATGGGATACGCATCAAACTTGGCAATAGCGTTTACCTTGCGGAAATCAACGCAGAAGCGGTTGGTGCCGTCCTTTTTGGCCACTATCACAATTGGACTGCACCACTCGCTCCTGGAAGGCTCAATCACCCCAAGTTCGAGCATGTCCCATACCTCTTTGCGAACGCCACTCCGTCGACTTTCCGGGATCCGGTAAGGTCTCTCTCGCACTGTGACACCTGGGGGAGAGATAATGTCATATTCAGCGAGGTTAGTTCTACCGGGCGTGTTAGAAAAAACATCGCTAAATTCCTCAATTAACCTACGTAGTTCACGTTGCTGATCAGGAAGTAACTGTTCCCCCATCGAAATGTTCTTTGTGCTAGAGGGTTCTAGCTCGGGCCCTAAATCATCCTCTATATTGCCTGGGGCTATAAATAACACCTCTCTTGCCTGCCAGGGCTTTAATAAATTTATATGATAAATTTCTTTTTTGTTACGGCGATCGGGCTGTTTAATTTCGTAATTCACCTTTCCTATAGCCCGAATCACCTCATATGGCCCTTGCCATTTAGCACATAGTTTGGATTCCGCTGAGGGAAGTAGCAGCATTACTTTGTCTCCAGGTCGAAAAGTTCGGATTAATGCATTTTGATTGTAATGCTGCTGTTGTCGATGCTGAGCCGATCTGAGATTGTCTTGGGCCAAACGACCGACCAAATCTAGGCGATCTCTCAGTAGGAGCACATGCTGCACTACATTTTTGGACGAGCCTTTGTGCTCCTCCCACCCCTCTCTCAACAGATCGAGAATGCCGCGAGGCTGTCGGCCGTACAAGAGCTCGAAGGGGGAGAACCCTGTCGAACTCTGCGGCACCTCTCTCACCGCAAAAAGGAGGTAGGGAAGAAGCGATGCCCAATGTTTTTGCTCCTGATTCACAAATCGTCTCAGCATCGCCTTTAGAGTCTGATTAAAACGTTCCACCAAACCGTCCGTCTGTGGATGGTAAACCGACGTTCTGATGGGACGTATTTTTAGTAATTTATATACCTGCTGTAGCGTATTTGACAAGAAATTAGTTCCATGATCAGTCAATATCTCGTTGGGGATCCCTACTCTTGCCATAATCTGCACTAGTTCTTTGGCTATCGCAGCAGCACTAGTGGACCTCAATGGAACTGCCTCTGGGTATCGCGTTGCGTAATCTACCACCACTAATATATGCGTATACCCGGAGTCAGAAGGTAGCAAAGGGCCGACTATGTCCACTGCGATGCGTTCAAAGGGGGTGGAAATAATCGGCAGTGGGACCAAAGGGGCGGGGCGCACTCGACCCGGCGCTACTCTCTGGCAGTCTGGGCATGTGGCTACATATTTCGACACTTCCTTATAAAGACCTGGCCAAAAGAATCGAGCCAATATCCGTTCCCTTGTCTTGTCAACTCCGAGGTGCCCCGCAAAAGGGATATCATGCGCCAGCCTCATGACCTCCAGCCGACAAGACGGGGGGACCAATAATTGTGTTACAGGATGTCCTGTGCCCGCGGCCAGGTTTACCCTATATAGTAATTGCCCCTTGATAATGAAGTGTGGAAATACTAGTGCCCCAGCGCCTTCAACATCCTTACCTTCAATGGACCGGACCTGTCCCCGAATGTGCACCAGTGATGGGTCATTGTCCTGCTCCCACACTAGGTTCACATTCGAGTGCCACATGTCCGGTATATTGAGCGGGGCGGGAGTAACATCTGCCCTTGATGGCCCAGTAACCTCGCCCTCTCGGTCACACTGCGTTCCGACCCCCTTCGACTGACGTTTTTCACCGTTATAACAGGCTCCCACCAGCCCCCAGCCTTGTCTCATTAACGCTCCCTCCCATTTCCGCAGCCTTCTCTCTTTGTTTGTTTTTTTCGGCCGGAACAGGGAAGAGAACATTTCCGCTTGAAAGGGAAAAACATTACCAATCATTTCCCCTTCTACTTTTTCTGCCACATTTGCGTGTATGGCCGGGACTGCCCTTAATTTCAATAAATCTTTATAGTTGGGCCAGTCCCGACCCAGAATAATGGGATGTGGTAACCTTTCCGCTACCCCAACTACCAGGGAACGTTTCATCGGACCGACCGATAAATATGCTTTTACTGTGGGGTATGTTGCCGTGTCTCCATGGATACAGGAGATCGCCACCTGACCTTGTGGCTGCCACACCATACCGCCTAAGAGAGATGCTCTAATTAAGGTCTGACCACACCCTGTGTCCACTAATGCATGGGTTTTCACATTTCCAAAAATCACCTTAACAATACAAGGCCCCTCCCGACCATTTTTCCCTCGCTTACCCGCTTCAGATGCCAGATTACAGACGGCCACGTCACACTCCATCGCAGATGGGCATGACCTAGCCTGATGTCCCGGCTGGCGGCACCTAAAACAGGTAGGGGGAAAGGAGGGCACAGTATTAAATGGTCTGTCCCGCTGCTGGTATGGCAACGGGCAGGGGCAGCACCTCTACCCCAGCTGGGGGCCAACCTTGGTCTCCATGAAGAGGAGGCAAGGTCGCCCATTGGGGTTGGTGCTCTTGGAGGTCGTTGAACCGGTCCTGATGGTGGGGCTGATGGAGCAGAGAGAGGAGGTGGGGCTCGGCCGCTCCGTTGAGGTGGGGTGAGTAGCCCGGTCTGGGCGGATACCAGGGAGTCCTCGAAGTCCTCAGCGAGCTTGACTGCCTGTTCCAGGGTGTCGGGGTTGTGGCGCCGTATCCATCCTTGGGTCTCGGCGCCGACCACATGACAAAACTGCTCAATGACGATGGCCTCCCCCATCTGGGCAGTTGTTTTTAGCGCCGGGGTGAGCCAGTGTATCATGTGGTCACAGAGCTTCTGCGCGACCACCCTGGGGCGTACGTTCGGGGACCTCCTGTACTCCCTGAACCTCACTCGGTGCGTTTCCTCCGTAATGTTAAGACGGCGGAGAATAGCCAGCTTTACCAGGTCATATTGAGCGGCGTCGTCATCCCCCATCGCCTGGTAGGCTGCCTGCGCTTCCCCAATCAGGCAGGGTCCCAGCTGGCTTGCCCAGAACTGTCGGGGCCATGACGCGGTGGTAGCCAGCCGCTCAAATGCCACCAGGTATGCCTCTGGATCATCATCCGCCGTCATTTTCTGCGTCCGTGCTTTGGGCGCTCTGAAGCTGCATTCTGCTGATGCTGTGGGAGGTATTGCCAGCCCGACCCTCTCGATCAGCGCAGTGTACCTCTCCTCTCTCCGTCTTTCCTCCACCTCCCGTCTGCTGTCCAGCTGCTCCAGCAGCGCCGACAGTGTTGCGTAGTCCATCCCACTTCTGACACCACGTGTGGCAAAGTGGTAATGACGTGCAGGTGAGTGCAGTGCAGAAGAATCACACAGACAAACGTTGGTACAGGTGCAAGGGTGTTTATTTAAATTAATAAATGTCCAGAGCCTCAAGGCAAAACCTGTAACTAATAATAATGCTGGAAGTGATACAGCGGCGTGTATCACTTCTCGTTATAATCCTACGGGTTTGACCCGCAACCCCAAAGTCCCGTTCCGACACCCACACTAAACACAAACACAAAGACAGTGCGTGATTTAAGTGCTAAAAGGTGCAAAACAAAAGACAGTTCCAGTAGTGAAAAGGTGAGTGGTGAAGTCCGGGTTTGTCGCTGGCCTGCGGCTGCAGCTCCGGATCGTGCTCAGTAATCTTTAGTGAGACAACAACACACAAGACACACAGTGTTAGAACACAGACACAAAACACTCACGGTCGATCTCACAAACGGGCTCCTTCTTGGTCATATAATTTAACCATATGCAAAGGAACAGATCACTCAAGCCATGCCCCCTATTTATACCCTTGCCCATGACCCCGAGGTTAACGAGCGCATCCGCTCCTCCAGTCCTCGGATGCCACGCCGCTTACCGTCTGGGTCACTGAGCTCGGGTGCCATAGCTCCGCCCCCTTCCGAACTGACCGACTTCCATCTACCCTACGGAATAAATTGTCGTGCCATTTCATTAAGGGTACTCTGTTCCTCGTACACCGTGCTCTCACAGGTCGAAAGGGAGATCTAACACTAAGACTCATTCGATCTCTGTCACAGGTGGTCATAGAAAAAGCTGGTTGCCTTGAATGCACAGTGTCCCTCTGTGTTCCCTCAAAAAGCACAGTTGCAAGCGACCAGGGGCTTACATTGTCTTCAATATAGTCATACAGAAAGAACAAGATTGTTTTAACCAGGAACTGAATATAATAATGCACTAATAACCAGTAAAGAGAAGCCTGGACTGGGGTAAATAATATGTTGTTTTTTTTTCTATACAGAATGCAAGTGGCAGAATTTTTAACAAGCCCTATTATGCTCTGTTACTAGAAAACTCAAGAAATAAAGGACAAACAAAGATATAATAGATCAACACGGTCATTGCACACCCATTGCAATCTTTAAAGTTGAACGCAGAAAAAGACAATGCCGCACTTCTGGAATACACAAATACAGGAGTGTTTCTTTTTGTTTTCCTGTCAGCATTGCAGTGCACAATTAGAGATAGACACAGGACAGGAATGAGGGAATGTTTATTAATGCGTAGATAAGTTATCTACAGGGATGCTAGGGAACAGTTTCCAGAGGATAAATGCTGGGAAACAGAGACAGGATACATGCTGGAAAGCACTGAACTGTGCCCGATCTGCAAATCAAACATGGATAAGGCTGCAACAGAAAGTTGTAAATGGGGTTGATTAAAGATACTGCAATACAGCACTTGATTTGTAGACTGCTGTGTAGCTGTCTGTCCAGGTCTAATAAGAAATGTATATTCCTTAAATAAAAGTTAATATTGTGATCACTGACAGACATGCAAAAATTGCATGTTTTATTATCATCAGTATTTTTTATATACAGTATTTTACTGTCTAGTTAATTGCAGTAAAGCATATATTTTACATTTCCTTAGCATAGAATTTGAAAACTACTATCCCTGCCTCACAACAACTAGCATTGGGCTTTTCTACAGACATCAAATACAATAACACCTTAGTATCATACTGAGCCCTACAAGAACCCCAGCAAACATCATTAGTATCCCATAGAAAGTTCAGCGACCCACAAATGGAGCCCAGCAGTGCACCCAGTAACAGGATGTAGCTTGGATTCCTGAAAGCTGGAATATTTCCTTCAGATGCCCGTTTGAACGGACTGAGAAAGAAGAGTTTACCCTTTCCTCACTAAATACAAAGGAACACAGTCTGTGACAAAGAGCAGATTCATTTACTGTGTCAAAGAGCTCATTCTAGGATTATAGCCCCGGTAAACAGCCCCTTGCCCACAGCAATGTAAACACACTCAGTACACTGAGGGAGGGCTGGGGGTGTAGCTTGCAGCAGCCTGAAACCAGTTTGATTAATTAATCTTTAGCAGGAAAGAATGACCAAGGGTGTGAGCACCTATAACTAATTCTGCTCAGTAACAGCAAGTTGTTTTCTGTTTTTAGTCTATACAGATAATGTATTTTCAAGGATGTGCCAACACTGCTTTTTATGTATACAGTAATACAGAGAAAGGGTCAGTTCAGGGTTCATCAATCCAGGAGTCAGTGAAGCAGAACATTCAGGGCTGCCTATTCCTCTAACAGTAACAGCACTGTTTAAGATTCAATGTACATAAGCTAAACATATAAGCAGTAACAACATTAATCCTGGTGCCGGGTCTATATAGCTAATGAAGGCCACTTGAGAACGCTGTGTGACTTCACAGCATGATGTGGAGTCTGTGCATGTTTGGAAACCAGTCACATGATTTTGGCTGCTGGGGAGTTTAATTGGGGATTGTTTGATATAAAAACTGTCTCTCGCCCCTGGGGATTTGATTCTTAATCTGGCTTGAGTTTTAAAGGACCAACAGACTCTGACAGAGGAATTTTTGTTCAAAGAGCAAAACAAGCTTGAGAGGAGAGGTTGTGTGGCACAGCAGAACAGTGGCCCTTGGGTTGAACATGGCCTTCAGGTCCTGTTAGAATGCAGCCAGAAGGAGAATTGATATCTATGTCAAAAAGAAAATTATGTTTTTCCATATTATTATTATTTGTTTTGCGTGATACGCATTGCTGAATATTTCTTAAATGTAGCCTTTTGAAGCATGTCAGTCTCCATTCTTACTGAGTGTGAAAATAATAGTAAATAAGCGCTAGAAACAAGCGCCATAGCAAACGCTGTCCACTAGAGGGCGCTATGGTGCGCAATGTCGACATCTAGCAAGAGCCGAGGGAAGTGCATTTGAAACTTTTGTGTACAGCAGGCTTAAACTGTTACATGGTAATAGTTCATTAATGGGAAAAAGTTACCAAAAGTGTGCGCTCAAAAAACAATACACTGGAAAAATGCTTGTAATTCTTTTTTTTTTTTTTTTTTTTAGGTCTATTGCCCTATTTACACAGATAATTGTCACCAGTCATACACATCTCTTGACATCTGATACTCTTCATCAGTTAATAATGTAATAATAACAATACTACAATAATAACGAATGGAAATCTAAACAGCAACAGATCTACAAATACAGCCATTTCCCATAGCCTTCCCTTGGGGAAGTGTGGTGTATTTTTAATACAGCACTCTCCCTCTTATAGAAAGCTATTTAGGGGTGAAATAACAGGAACTTGATAAAGTAACAGGAAAATAAGAGGAGAGGGTGGCAATGGTAATACAGGAAAGTGCTGATTGCAATCTGGGAGTGCTGCAAGGCTTCCATGAAATCTGGCACATATGGCAGTCTACTGAGGGTCCTGGAGAATTAGATTACATAGACTCCCATTGAAATAGAGTATTACGTTCAAAACACTTGTTCTGTTAAACAAAGCCTTTAAAGTCTAATATGTATTTTTTGATTTACTTATAGAAAATCTTCTGTCTTATCAGCTCAGACTGCTCATCGCTGACTCGATCAATTTCACACGCACCAGGCTGAGTTACTGGATGGCTAACATGTCTGAAATAAACTTCCACTTACACTAACCATAACACACTTTTGACAGGTGAAAATCACATAGTTGACATTGCACTGTCAGTGAAGGATCTTCAGACAATTGCTTTGTATCTACTAGCAAGCCAGTGTTCAAGTCAAGAGGGTTTACAGCTATGGCCAAAAGTTTAGCATCACTCTGTAGAATTAACTAATTTTGCTTCTAAAGTCAAATGAAACCTGCTGACTAATGTTACATTAACATATGGAATTGCATAATGATTTGTAGTTTTCCATATACTTAATGAAAAACTGCCAAAAATTGAAATATGTGACATTTCGAAATCTAACATGAAATACTGTATTGCTATTATGACTTCCAGTAGATTTTTGCAATATCACTTTGTAGTACCAGTATAGTATGATTACATGATGTTGAATAAAAGATCTAAATAATGTTCATATAGTTTTTTTTTTCTTTAAATTGTGTCTCAATCCTAAAATTACAGCTGGTGCAAAACCTTTGGCCATAGCTGTACAGTGTTTCAACATACAAAAGCATTGTACTCAGTTCGATAGTATAAGGGGATCCAATAGGAAACCAGTATTTATTACAATTCAGCAGGGTAAAAATAATATAGTAACTGTTTTGAGACATGAAATGTTTTAATATTCATGAAACATAACCAAACAAATGTTATTTATTTTCAGATTTTGTTGTGTTCTTGAACTCGGACAGCGATCGGGTGAATTTTCAACATGGTGATATCAAGTCAAAAGAAGGACCCCCCGCCTGGCCAGCTGGTGAGGCTCCCTCCAAAGAAAACTATTTGTTTATATCAGCTGCATTCTTTCTCTCTCTAAAAGAAATGGAGATGCAGCAACCCCTGCCAATTCAAATCTTTAGCTTGGATAAGACAGATGGAAATTTCAAACAAACACCAGCGAAGGAAGCTGGCTTCAGTTTCAAGCATCCCTCTTTGTAAATAATAAGTTTGCAACCATACAACTTTCACTCAAGGCATACTGTATTTTATGAAAGCAGCTTCGGTGGCTTTAGATCGAACACAGCATGGAGGAAATAGTTTCAGACATATAACTACAGCTATGCCCAAAGGTTTTGCATTGTCACCGTATAGAATTAAGTAATTTTGCTTTATAAAGTCAAATACAACCTGCTGAACAATGTTACGTTAACATATTGAATTACATACCGCTTTGACATTTTCCATATAGTTAACAAAAAGCTTTTTTTTAAAAATTATGTCTCAATCCTAAAATTCTAGGTGTTTTGGCCATAGCTTTATATAAAATCCCTGATGACTGTTTATTACATTAGCTTAACCTTACTCTGTTTCCTCTGAAACCAGACCTTGTCCAGTCTGCATTCCCTAAAGGTGGACACAAGCTTCGTGTCACTCTGTGCACAGTAAAGTCATGCTCCTGCTGTTGCCTGGTTTTCAATGACATCTGCAAACTCAGCTGGTGGTCAGGGAAAAAAAAACTAAAAAAGCAAACAAACAAAAATTACATTTATTACTCAAGCAAAACTAAGGCAATCAAACCAAGGCTTCCAGATGTGGGCTGATTTGAGTACAAGCTCCCCCTCCCCCCTCCCCACTCCCCATTCCCCACTCCCCACCAAACGTGCTAGCCCCATTCTAACAAATAAGTGCAGATTTCAATCCTTGCCCCCATGGTTTGCAATGAAAGGGAGCTGTACTGCTACACAGATAACCCTGCTTTTGAAAGAACCTAGGCCTGTGTCTAGCTCAGCCTGTTCACCAAAGAGGATAATCTCAAGGACCCCTTGATAAACTACTTTTTTGTCTTCATTCTTCACACAGGGACTCATTCCAATCCACAACCATGGCTATTAAGCCTGACTGGAGTTCATAAAGAAGTTTTTTGATTGTTTCTTAATATCAGACACTGGTATTTTCCTGCACTTGTGTGTCTGTGAATAGCTTGAATCTCCACTAAGACATAAAGATGCATTAAAAGTGAGTCATTTAAATACTTTTTTTGCAGATCTTTTCTTTGGCAATAAGACAACAACTTTGCGACGTTCTCCATTTTGCTTTTGAATAGGATCACTGACCACTCTAGCTGCAGGCTATTTCTGAGCCACAGTGTACAATACTTTACATGGTGCACTGTATGGACGCTTTTTGGAAGTACTGTAGCATACATACCAGTGAACTCCTTCTAGTGATAGTGTCTTCGTCTTAGTCACTGAGGTCAATTGTCAGTGTCTTTATGACACTTTGTGGGGATACCTTAAACACATGCTGATCCACGCGTGGGCCGAGGGGGGGGGGGGGGGGGGGAGGAGGATGATAATCAATCTTCAACAATGACATTTCTCTAAAATAAGCCAGCTCTGAACTGTGCGGTTTTTTTTGTGCATTTTTCCCCTCGTTTATAGTATCTTCATACATTGTAACCTGTTTTAATTGAATAATTTATGGGAAAAATCAATGCAACATTAGAAATATACAAAAAGTTTAAATAAGACTATATTATTAATATATTATTAAGCTAAATGCTTAAAGTAACATTGGGTAGTCCAAGCGCTAATCAGGGTCTATGAAGGTATAAATGTTTCGGTGTTTATTCTATTAAACTGCCTCCAACCACTAAATGTCACAGCAGGAATTAAGGCTTTTATTTCTGACTTATAAAGTGTAGAGTTATTCCCTGAATTTAATTTCAAAGGCTTGGTTGTAATTCCCCTCTTCTGTGAAATGAGAAGGTCCCTCTGCTTTATGTAAATGAAAAAATTCTGTCTTCTGCAAGCGGCTTCAAACATATTACATTTTGCCAGGCTATCAGAAAAGTCATAAAATAGATCCTAAGACAGGCAACTTGGTGCCAGGAGCATGTTTTAACTTCTCTCCAAAGTGTCATAGGCACTGTAAGGTCTGGAGAGGGGGGGGGGGGGGATTAAAAAAAAGGATACAAATAAAATAAAAAAAAAAAAAGAGAAAACCCAGTTTCTTAAGTGATGGGTAGGTGAAGCATGAAGTGTGATCCAGCCAATCCGGGTTTGGGGTTGGGTTTTTTTTCGTTTTCCTAAGGGGAGGAGGCTTAGCTAAGTGCCATTTGTTCTCACTGAGTACGAGAGAGTCAAAGAGACGCTACATTTGTGCCCATTTGGATGTGCAGTTAATTCCACCAGCATAGGACAGCGCTTGTGTGCAAAGCGGTTGTTACTGTTTAACGTTTTTTTTTTATCCAGCTCGGATTATAGTTCAGCCAAGTGAAGATACTGATTTGGAAAATATAGACATTAATTTTCAACTGCGTCTTTTGTAAGGAAAAAAATAAATACAATTGTACCAATTTGGAGAGTTTAGTGGGACCGGCGAATCTGTCAGGATGTCAGACCTGTCTGTGAATGATCATTTGGAGGGGATACTGTCAGACTTTGAGGGTACGTTAATTATGTATTTATTTGTACATACATTTTGCACAAGTAACATAGTTTTACAAATGCGACTTGGTGATTTGTTTGATACTTGTCAGCACTTCACAGTTCCACACTAGCCTACTTATGCAAACTAAACACGCATCGGTTACCGTACTAAACATTTATTTTGTCAAAACATCCGTATTTGCCTGGAGCATGTATAATTGGATTTAAATGTGTTTTGTTATTGTTAATCCCATCGTGAGTAAATTTAATGTATAACGTGTTTACATCTGTAGCACTAGCTGTGCCCTAAATATAGGATCAACTCAGCGATTCCGGTCATTACCATTAACTTTAGCCAGTGGTGTCATTTTCAATCCTTCATGGTCGCGCAGATTACAGTACCCTATGGCCAAATGTATATTCTGTTTGATTTCGTGCGCTTGCAATCCACAGTCGCTGTTTTGTTTTGGGATTAAGGATGCGCTCTTAAACAGATTGACAAAACATCACCTGCACTTTTGAGATATTTCCGATAATTAATACATAATCTGTCAAAGATGTATTTTCCCCCATTTACTGACTGTTTTTTTTTTTTAAATTCATGTTTGGTATGGTAAATAAATGCATCTTGGTAAAATGCTGTACTATGAACGGGTAACATTGTAATTTTCGTTTTATTCCAGTTGCAGTGAAGTTCCATTGCAGAATTATTACCGTGCTCTAGATGTCAGTTCACACAGGAAGCAACAACTTAACAACTTTTTAATGATTATGAATTATTTATATTTGTTTTACCTGTATAGACCCAGGTACAGTTTTGTTGCCTGTGTGACCTAATCGAAACCAGAAAGCAACTCCCCCACCATCAAATCGCTATGCATTTGAAAATCACGTTATTTAAATATAAATGCGCAAACCAACTGTTTGAGTGTATTAGCTATCAAGAAAATAATAATAATAAAAAAAAAGAATCACAGCGGTATTTGGAGACTGTAAACTCCAAGAAAACCCACGTGGTTTCTTGCCGTAGCCCGCAGACAGCTTTTTTTTTTTTTTTTTTTTTTTTTTTACGGTACTCTCTAATTTATAGTGAATTGATTTGCAGCTGTGTTGGAACCGGTAGTGGTAGAAGCATGTTCAGCGAGTTTCTTGTTTAATATTTGGAATGTGCGCACGCAGGATAGGATACATAACTGCACATTTCACTAAAGCACTAAAGTTCTGCCAAGCATTACACTAAGTAATGAACACGCGTTAATTTTTGTTTCTCCTTATAACTGCACTGTTTTTACATGGCATGGAACACTGTTTTCCCTCTAATGTACCGTTTAGTGTCTTCAAATTGCTATGTTTCTACGTCGTAGATGTATTGCATGCAAACAACACAGGGAATACGCAAAAATACACTTTGCCATGTTATCAAAGAAATAGTATTTAATTACAGTCCACGCGTTTAAAAATCAAGGCCTAATCCAAATTAAAAGGCAGACTTCTTAATCAAATATTTTATGTATTTTTATTTTTGTTGCATTCAGTTGACAATTTAATATTTTTTGGCACCTGCTGTCAAAGTAGCAGCAATATTCACTATATGAACTTTTAACCGTCACCGGTGGCAAAAGTGACATCAAACGAGATGCATAGGCATTGCAATTACCGACTGCCCCTCGCTAGGAATTAACTAAATTTGTCCCTGTGTAACATACGGAAGCGTTTAACCCATTAATGGAACCCAGCAGTTTCTCACTAATTGCAGCCATAAGGCCAACGTCTGGTCAACCTCCTATTGACTAAACAAGTCGTTTTATGTTATCATCAGAACAAGGCCAATAATGATAATGCCTCTTGGGAGAGTTTGTAGCAGTTCGCTCAATTGATGAAGGTAAGAGTCTATAATAAACAACACATTTGGTTGAGTGTTGTGTTCATGAAAGAATGATTGCTGACAGGTAGCTGTTTAGCAGTTCCGTATTTAAAAACGGGTCGTTGATTGCCTTCACTACTAGATTGATGACGTGTGAATGAATAGACTGAAACGTACATGGTGTCCCCCAGTTTAAAAGAAAGGAGATGCTGCTACTCTTGCTTATTCACGCACCTCCACTTACACAGGCCATTATTACTCAGGTCAACTTATTAGTGTCATGGTTTACATACACAGAAATGGCCAGACCAAAGGAAGGTTATAGGAGAAATACAACAGCATGCATTTCATGGTGCTCTTGGACCACAGCTTCAACTGGCAAAAAGTGGATTCGTTTTGGTGTGTGGTACACTCCTGTGTTCCTAGGCACTAGGCAAAGCCAAGTGGCTTCAACTGCTCTGGGCTTGGTGGTATTAGAGTATATCACACACCGTGAAGTGCCTTATTGTTCTTATAAAATGGGTTACCTAACAAGGTAAAAAAAAAGAAAAAACGTTTTTTAATTGTCATTTTTATTAAATATCTTTCCGCCTAAAGCTGAGCTAAGAAAAAATAGTTCCATATATATTAACTTTAAAAAATGCATTAATTAAACAAAAAGCAATTTATAGAGGTTGAATTAAAAGTGATTTATTTGATTAGTTATACTTATTGTAATTCTTGGTTTATTCCTTACATTTTAAAGTAAAATATTACTTCCCATTTCAAAAGTGCTGACCCATGGAGCTATGCTGTAACAGCAACACCCCATGTGACCTGTTTTGACCAATCAGGGTAGAGTATTGAAAATACCCATTGTATAAATCATATTAATACAGTTATATCTGCATTGAACAACCTCAAACACGTGGCAAGACAGTTTAAGGTGCACAGTTGCTGAATTATGTACACATAATGACAGGGATGGAAATAATACTCCTATTGCATAGCAGTTTCACCCATTACAGGTTGATTAGCCACAGTGTATAGGTAACAAGCTCAGGTGTGTCTTATTAAACTCAAGAATGGGTAAAACTGCTATGCTGTGGGAGTCTTATTTCCATCCCTGCAAAGATGGTTTTGATTTTTTTTTGTTGTGCCCTTTTTATTACTGCAATTTGATACAGACCTTGGATCCTAACAGGATATCCCTTATTTGTTTGTAGGGAAGTTATTTTCCTTGGCTCCCAGGGAGCTTAAGAAGTTTGAGTCGTTTGTTGATAGATCTTGAAGCTCCTAATAAGAACTTTAGCATCTTTAAGTTAAGTTCTCTGGAGCGACTGCAGCGAATTTTGTATCTACGTGAAAGGCAAACGTTTTAAGTCCAGAAGCTTTCACGTGACCCTATCCGTATGTATTGCTGCTGAAATACTTCCCCTGCATCGTAGACGCCAAAGAAGACAAAGAAGGCTTTGAAGCATGAAAATTTCAAGCCTATCATTTGTGTTGTAACCAGTTTGTGAATAAAGAGAAAAGCGCACAACAGCACCACACAGAGGACATTTAAAAAAACAATTATAGGCAGCTTTATTTTTCCAGAGTAAGTCCCCCCTCTCCCCCAGTATACATTAAATTCACTCACCAGACATACTAGTAACAATGCCTGAAATGTTCTGCCAAGCATTGCCCTTTTTACTGTTGTCTTTGGATGCATTTAACGAACAATTGTAGAGCACAGGATACCACTGCACTTCCTGAATCAACTTCTCGTCTTCCATGTTTATTCCGTATTTGTGTTATGACCTGTGTCAAGTTTATTGATATTACTGACATTGCTTTTGATTGGTCCATTTCACTGTAGTCGCCCACGATGCATGGGAAAAATAGAACACAGTTCTATTCCTGTGGAGTCGCTCGCTTCACCCAGACTGGCGGTGGTGTAGACGCACCCATACATTCCAGTCACTTCTAAATAAATTCTTTGCTTGGGTCGCTTGCCTCCAGTGTAGAACCCCCTTGATAGACCTGTAGGATGATACTGATTAAGATCAGCACACACAAGACTGAACGCACTTGTATGCAATGGGAGTTGGTTTTGGCAAAGGAACTGAATTGGGATACCAAAAAACCTGGACCTGTACCTTGGTTCAGGTGAAGGTTTGTAACTGGATTCTGGCTTGCAGAGACTGTAAAGTGTGTTATTGCTCCCCCTCATTTTGCCCCAGCTGCAAAGAATGAGTTCCCCAGTATTCAGAATTTCTCATATACTGTAATCCCCATTGGTGACAGTCAGAAAATCAACAGGAAGCCAAAGCAAAGGTATCGGTGTATAAAGTTGGGGGGGGGGGGGCGGGGGGGCGGGTGTTAAGCTCAGGTACTGACATGCACAGGGGTACTGCTGGGTGGGCTTAAGACCCTGCCTTCCTAGCATTATGCCCCTGCCTTCCTGCCCTTATGCCCCAAAAGTGCCCTTTTTTATCAGTCTTAAAAATATTGCCAACGACTACTAAAAGATACGCCGGATTTAAAAAATGTTTATAAGACCAATTGAATAGGAAGAAAAGAGGATCTATTTGCTTCTTATGGCTTTTTACCCTATGTGTACCGGAGGCAACACACAGTCCTCATAGTCTCCTCTACCACCAATTGCAATTCTGTTTTAAATTCCACAAATGTGTAAATACTACCTGTAGTACTGTAATATAGCTTTAAATCTCCAGCAAGGACATCTTGGTTTAAATCTCGCAAGCGTGTTACAACCCTCAAATAGAAATATAGGAATTTGCTGCCACTCTGTAGTTTGGGTGGGTTTAAAGTATTCAGAACGAGTCAATGTGAGATACAAGTCAGGAAGGAGGGACTGCATTGGGAATTAATATTTTTTTTCATTGGTTTTGTATCGGGGGTGTTAAAACCGAAAAATCAGAAGCCCTAAATATATGTAATCTATAAACCCGTTGCTGGCCAAAAGATAAAGGCAACAGTTTGAGCAGGACCTTTCAGGAGAATCTTCCGGTTTAAAGCTTCTGTCATGACAGTAGATGAGTTATGGCAGAGCCTTGACGTGATGTTAAGCCCAAGTTAATTATTTGGTCCTAAATTTACACTCCTGCAGGGCATGCACACAAGCAAGCCCAAAAAAACGGATTTCTCTTTGGGAGCCAGACCCGGTGACCGAGTAAAATAAACTAAATCAGTTCAATGACAAACATTTTGACTAGAAGTGAAGACGTTGAAAAAGATGTTGGGCATGGAATGCACAGAATTTAGTTTCTTTTAGTTTTTCTAATCTTCAGCACTAATCGTTATACTCTCCTGACTCTCAGTCCTCTTCCTTCTGCTTAAACCACAAGACTTTTCTTTCTTATTATTTGTTGTGACAATGAAGTCACTGGCCTACCCCATGCCGCTACTGGAGGAAAACAAACAAATTAACTGCTCAATATGGCCATCTTGGAATAACAGTAAAGCATCAGAAGCTACCATTTCCACCTGGACATTTAACACCTCCTGATGTGAACATACTGATGAATTCTGCAGGCTTGGAATGTTGTTGTTGTTGTTGTTGTTGTTTTTTCTAATCTTTCTTGCATTCACTCACCTCTTTTGTGTTCTTGTTATTACCTTGAGAGGGCATGCTTACATGCGTTGCAATGGAAACCAGTAAAACATTTCCAAAGCCAACAAAAGGTAGGGAAACGGCTTCAATATGATCCAGATGGCCGAAAGTATTTTATTTGCATTGGGCACATATACGTACTATTCATGATATTTCAAGAATTTGGGGCTGTAAATCGTTCAGCTTTAACTATATACTGGCACCATAGAGCAAAGGCATGTTTTAATGGGTTGACTACTGCAAATGGAGTATAGGTCAAAGACTGCAGTATTTCAGGATTCCATACCACATTCAATTATTTCTTTCAAATTCAACTACATAAAGACGTTATCTCAGTCATTACTTAGTAAATAATGTGATTCATGGACCAGATTAATTCCCCTTACTGTTATAAGGTAATTTGACCTTGTGCTGCGAACCAGTGTGACATAGTTAAGGCTTTTTAGGTACTACAGCTGAGGACTGAAAGGCAGTGTGGCTTGTTGGTAAGTTACTGGGAGGCTGTGTGGTCTAGTGGTTAGACCTGAGGTACTTGGAGGAAGTGTGGCCTAGTAGATATATAGTGTAGTTCTTCAAGGCAGATTTAGACTCAGTAGCCCTATCAAATGTAATTGAGATGGGTGAGGCACCTGGCCTTGCATAACCTAAAACCACCATGACTTATAGCCACAGTGGCCGTCAGAGGGCAAACCCCTTCATTGTGGCTACTGGTGTAGCCTTCTTGCTGCAGGTGGCTGTGGATACACAGAAGGTCTCTCGTTTGACTGACAAAATAAAAATAAAAGATTGGGTTTCAGGCCCTTTTCCAAAGAGCTCCTGCCATTCCAGCAGGATTTGAAGCATCAGGTCTGAGGCAGCTGATCCTTTAGGACGTGGGGGTTGGGGACATAGATGGGGGAGGGCATGTATCTGTTGTGCAGTTAAGTCTTTCAATACAGCTCTTTGCCTGGGTTAGATGGAGTCTTTGACTTTGTGTTTTTTATTTGATTTAAATAAAAAGCAAGCTTCTTATAATAATTATAATATTCAAGATACCTTGTGTCTTGTAGTACAGTAAGTTCTTAGGCTTGCGTAACAGGAGGGAGGCCGGTGCACGAACCGACGACCCAGCGCAATGCAAGCAAACATGACCACATGAAAAAGAGCCTGCTCGTTTGCATTCATGGTTTTCAAGCATTTATCCTCATCTCATCTCGCCCACAGGGGACAGGAAAGGATCTGTACTGCTAGTGTATCACACAACACTGCCCATTATACATGCACTTGCTCTCATTTTGTTGTTGCCTAAATTTTCGCTGCCAAGGTGACGACATTAGGGCGGATGGTGAGAGCTCTGTTCTACTTTACTGTGATTGGAATCTGACAGTGGTTTGCTGTTCAGGCTCAGTGCAGTGCAACTGGTTATTGCAATGGGGTGAGGTGTTTAAATTATAATGTCAAGTGTGTAACAATTTGTTCATGATTGACCTAGTCTTTTTTTACAGGTTCTGAGTGTGCAGTAAAAACTGTACCACCCACAGTGGTGATTTATGTAACCATTGTATGCACATTATTTCTTATGGTCCCATCTCTACCAACAGTTGACCCACTAGAGCAGAGAAGAAACTAAAGATTTGCGTTAACCATGTTGGTGTGATATTCTGCAATGTGATTTTCTGTATTGTGATATTTTGTAAGTTGCCCTGGATAAGGATGTCTGCTAAGAAATAAATAATAATAATAATAATAATAAACTGTGGTAAATGCATAGTTTAACATGGTAAAACTGCAAAAGTGCCATACAAAAATACTGTGGTAAACTTCTATAAGGGTTGAGCCAATTATTATTATTTCCTGTTATGCTTGTAACCCTGTTCAAGCGTGGATTATACCATTAAACCAGTTCTGTGAGTGCTTTTTGTTTTGTTTTTCTTCTTTCAGATTTAGTGTATAGCGATAACACCGGAGCTATAATGAATAATTTACTTTTTAGTGTAGCTACAAGTTTTTTTAAGCAAGGAAAAGTGAACAAAGGGATACAATAGTAAAAACCTCAGTGACATTAAGTGCCAGGTGCGTCAAATATTTTATGAAAAAGACAGCATTGAAGAAAAGGGTCAAGGCCTTTTGGGGCTCCAGGCCTGGGTTTGCCTGTTTCTGTAGTTAAAACATAAATGGCAGCTAGGAATTCTGTATCCAGATGTGAGAGTAGGTAGGCAGTTTCCACAGGTAAACAGCACAGACCTAATGTTGGTGGTGGGGTGATCACAGTAAGTACCGAAAAGGAATGTACAGATTGGTGGGTTTCGGATCAGCCGGAACAAGTCTCTGCCTGTCTGGAAGAATGTGTGCCCAGGCAGAGGGAGAGGAGAGCAGTATCTCTCACTTGGACAAACTGATGAAGCTAACAGTCTCTCTGCCTCCCAAACTGTAAGACTCTTAAGCACACAATTACAGTACAAAGGCTGGTCAGTTTTTCCAATATTATCCTGCACTCTTTTTTTTTTTTAGTTTGCCAACAGTTACAGTATAGAATACATTGCTTCAGAAAGTTCAATATACAGTAAATGTGACATCATACATGTGACATCAAGCACATGTGCAACTGAACAACCTGACTCTTCCAGGCTCTCCATCTGTATTCTATGTCTATGCCCTAAATTATAAGTCTCTCTGCTGTAACCAGCACAGAGTACTGTGCAGAGCATTATAGGATGTTGCTGTGTAGATTAATATGCAAAGGCTCTTTTAACAGGATCTCTGATTATATGAGGCAGCATTTTAAGATGCAAGCACAGCGTCTCATGTTACAACTAAGATGCACGCTCCTTTTTCATTAAAGGATTTGTGAACGGTGTGTATTATTTACAACAAGCTTATTCCTTACTGTTGCTGCACCCTGTGATCTGCGCATTGTCACTGTTCGTTTTTAACTCTAATCAGCATTTCTCCTAAATGTATTTTAATAACCAACATCTGTCCTAGCTTGAATAAATAGGTGGATGAATCTGTTCATACATAATTTATTCCTATGATTATGTGCATGGAACATTTTAGACCGCAAGTGCAAATTTTGATGACTTTTTCTGAAATGGGGGGGGAAGGGGGGTGGGAGGGATTATGGTTGGGGTTATTGGGGAGGGGGGGCAGTTCAGATGATGAAACATACAAAGAAAAAACTTTGTTGGCAAGAATAATGTGTTCTTTTTTTGTGCTGATGTATGATTTTATGTTTCGATTGATGGAGGGAGTCTGTCTGACCTCTTGGTCAGTGTTTTCAACTGGTAGCTGGGAAGTATGGGTTTCAATTCCAGGTCAGCGGTCGTGTGACTGGGAGGCAGTTTTAGAGGCAATGTTTAGAATGTCTGAATGTAAATCTATTGAAGTTTATCTTTTAATTGGATTATTTAGTTGTTAAAATGGGTTCTCTATAAAAAGATCTTGAAAGACAAATGACCCTACAATTAGGCCAGTAGGGAATGCCATAAGCATGCTTTTGGTTAGTTGGCATGTGAATATTTTAATAATTTCAGTTGCTCTTCATAAAAAGACCGTTGTTAGTAATTGGCTCCAACTCCAGTAAAATGACTGTCGTTGCTAGCCGACCTTGTGTTATCTGCAAGATGCCATAGTAATCAAAGCATTCTTATGTGCATTTTCATCTAAATAGATAATCCTATAGCTGCATTATAGAAGGAATGTTACGTGCCAGTGGCCAGCTGTGCAGAACAGTGTAGAGCTTTCCCAGCTGTCTTTGTAATTTTTTAGAGCATTAACTGGCCTGTTATTCAAATTGTCTGTTGAACTATATTGTTATGATATCTTACTCTAAAGTTGTCTAAATGTAACTGTTCATTCTGCAAATGACACCTCAATGTAGAATAAGAAACTGAAGTATAAAAATGATACATTTATTGGTGTTTTCTGACCACAGTGATGGTAAAGTTTAATTTGCCGAGCTTCAAATTTCACTGGTCTGATTACAAGCATGTCTTGCTTGACTGTCCTCAAAATGGGACGCAGCAGTTTGTAGCCAAAATTTAAGGATTTAATTTTTTCTCTGTGAACAAATATTGATTTAGAATCTTATCAAATTACATAAATACAGTTTGTGTTCTGATTTTTTTCAAATAAATGTATTTGGTACTTAATGGGTTAGAGCAGTTCTATTCTAACCAAGCAAAGCATATTTTTTGTATTTATTTAATCATTTTTTTATTCATAAGTAATGGGTATTCAGGGCAGATTTACCTGAAAAAAAAAAGATAAAGTTAGTAATGAAATAAATAAAATTGACAGAAACAACTTGGTTGCAGGTAGGAGCCTTCCCTTACAAAAAAAGATCAGTTTACCAAAGGGCAATGCCAGCACAAGGGCATCACAGTGGTATCACAGTGGCATAATTTTCATATTTTGACCTATCAAAAGGCAGGGATGGATATAAGACTCCTATTGTATAGTGGTTTCACCCATTCCAGATTTTATTTATGTACTTGATTAGCCCCAAGGTAACAAACTAAGGTGTGTCTTATTAAACTCCTAGTAAAACTAGGAATGGATCAATCTGCTATATAATGGGAGTCTTATTTCCATTCCTACAGCATTCTGCCATAATGAGAATGATTCACAATATATACACACTAGCATTACTGTATGATGGTATGTCTCAATTAACTGTGCTGAAGTCTATTAAAGCCAGTAAATCAGGCAGCATACAGTATGTTTAAATAGCACTGGATTTTCTGGAAGCTGATTGTGCTAAACAGTAGTACAACTATAGAGAGAGGGGAAAAAAGTAGCTGTAATTCTTTTTAAAATTTGAATGAAAGCCAGTACAACCCCTGCTTTTTAAAAATTGGTACTAGAATAAAGAAAAACTGTAATCCGTATTTTTAACCTGAGAGAGTCAGGACTGTCACTGTTTTGAACTTTTGTTGAATTTGATTCTTGATCATCCCTTAAACCCCCTACCACACTGTGGGGTAGATGTACTAAAGTGTTGCGGCTGTCGCAATAGTTGCAAACCAATTGCAAACGAGTCTGAAGTCTAGGGTGAAATGCACTAAACAAGTGCAATGCTGTTAGTGGCTATTTATGACCTGGATCCTGTCACCCATGAGAAGCCATGCTATCCCTGCAGTGGTCACACTATTGTCCACCCTGCATTATCTTGCTTCTGGGTCCTTTTCAGGGGACTGTGGCAGCTGTTCTTGGCACTTCCCAGTCCGCTTTTTCTCATGCATTACCAGTTGTGCTCAATGCATTTGAGGCGAATACCCAAATACCTATTTTCCCCTAAAAGCATAGTGTACTTACAAGCCTTGAAAACACATTTCTATGACATTTCTGGTTTCCCCAACGTGTCGAGAGCAATAGACTGCACACAGGTGCCGCTAACCCCTCCAGCTCATTCTGAGCATCTGTATAGGAATAGGAAACACACCTATTCTATTAATGTGCAGGTGGTTTGTAATTGCGCACAATTTAGCACTGCACCACTGACTAACTTAAATAGAAACTGACAGTATACATTTGGCTTACAGGCTACTCATGATAATATGAATTAGTGGTAAAATGCAAAAAAAAATTTGCTGGTCCCTTGCAATTCATATTATCGAGAATTGACTGTCCTACTGTAAGTATCATAACTTGTCAGTGCGGCACAGTGATCTCTTTTGTGTTAATTGTTAATTGCCTGGCTACTAAGTAGGCCAAGTTAAAATGAATATTTAAAAAAACAAAACAAAACAAAAAAATTCAAATCATTTAGTTTCAATTAAAAATACTATTCGCATTGTACACCAATGTGTGCAATGCAGCAGCATGATTTATTTTGTGTTACCGGTAGCCTACACGCTAAAGTAAAAAAAAGTATGGTAGGTATTCATTTGATTTTACTACTGTGCTGTATACTGTAGGCCTACTGTAGATATTTATATTTTTACATAATGCAATGTGTTATTTCAGCTCAAAGATTTATACAATTAAAATACATTGAGCACTATAAATGTATGTGTGTGCTATTGTATTGTATTTTTTAACAAACATGTCCGGTTTAGTGAGGAGCTACTGCATTATTATGAAAGGCATTTTGATAGACCCACTATAGAATCTGATGGGATTAAACTGCCTTTTATTATTTATTTGAAAAAATGTGACACGACTCTCGCAATGCTAGAGATCTCACTAAGAGGACGCAACAAATATTTAAATGAGTATATTGCGGCTCTCTTCATTAACATATTTTCTCTTGGTACATATCGTCGAAACGGAAATGCGAATTGTGGTGTGTTTGCGCTGCGACTGGCCCATCTTAGTACATCTACCCCTTTGTATTTAACTGCTTCATTTGAATACTGATGTTTAATTTAATTGTGGAAAGCCTTACCGCATTGTATTGAGCATAGGCCTAAACCAATTTATTTAAACTCTCCAGAAATGTGAGTGTCTGCAATTTGAAAAGGTTGTGGTGCTGAGATTTTATTAGCGGATAAACTTTTACAGCTGTGCAATAGATGGGGAGGAGGGATCAGAATTAAAGGTCCAACATTCTTCATTTTCCAGGTATAGAAATACAATTGAATATTCGATACATAATCCTCAGTCTGAGGCACAGCTCCAGGTAAAATGAGGCAGTGCAAACCATAATTCTCTCATGGCGGCTGGTGGTGATGACGGCTTGTTTTTACTGCAGTTACATTTTTTGTGGTTGCTTATGCATTTTAAATTAATGTTGTGATATTCGAAGACAGTACCAAAAACATACACCCACTGGTTCATTACCCCCCCCCCCAAACACACACACACCAGGATGTATATACCTGGTGACTTACTTTATGTATGAACCACTTGTCTGTTTTTCAGGAGTTAATAGGTGTGAACTGGGGAAAATACTTCCCCTAACACCTTCAATTGGGTGCAGAGCAACCTTGGTCAGACAGGTTGCACTTGGTGTGCACTTGGTTGTGTGTTTAGTGTGCAGAACCCCTATTTGCTTTCTCCTGAATATTTTTCATATACAATGTCATAACATGTCTTGCAAGACCCCCTCTCTCTGCACGTCCCAAGCATCCCGGGATGGCGTCATTGTTCCAAGCAGGAATTCTGGGTCAACAAGAAGGTTGGAGTAACTTGACACTCCGCTCACACCACCCCCAAAGATAACCACCCTTTCCATGTCAATTGGCCCTTTGTTTGGAGACGCAGAATCTCTACTTCTGGCCAGGGATAGAGATGAAGGAGATTGTTTACAGTAGGGTTTTTATCCATTGGAAGGGAATAAAACAAGGACCTTGACAAGATCCTGAGCTGCGTTCTTCCTTTCCTGTCATAATATTGTGCAGCGTGTGTTAATTGAGACTTGTAGTAACAAGTTATCAAGCCTGAGTGCTTTCCAAAGAAGAAGAAGAAAAAATAAAACATCTCTGCGTGAAAACAGTTATGCGGTTGTGCCGAGAGACTGGATTCAGATAATTGTGTTTAAAGAACTGTTTGTCACGAGATATTATCAACTGAAAAAAAAAAAGTTCCAGTAATTAGCGTAGGTCTGATGTCTTTTGTGACTTGTGTTGTAGCCAGGGTGACTTGTGCGGAAGCTTGTTATTGCAGCTTTAAAGCTGTCTAGACTCCAGGGACCAGTCCTGGGATACAGTTAAACTCAGTACTGGGGAATCTTGTGTGTCAGCAAACCCATTGAAACAACAGTAATAGGATAAATTGTGCATTAATGCTTCCCAAGTTTGAAAGCAGTGGGTTAAGTTTTGTGTCCTGTGCAGATGATTTCATAAGGGCCTCGAGGATTTTCTTAGGATGCTCTTTTTCTTTGGTTTTCTTGTTTTGTATCGATTATTTTTCCAGCATCAGCCCTCCTGTATAGCTGATTGGCTCTCAGGGATGGATGAGGCATAGGGAAATGGCTGTCGTCATTATTCAGCATAGAAATACATTCCAAACCATAAAATAAATATTTATAGATGGGGGGGGGGGGGGGTTGTTGGATGATTTTGATGTCTTCACATTTCAGTTTTTTTTCTTTCACGCAATAAGTCATGGGTATGTGTTTTTGGAATAGAATGTGCATGATTGGGTCATGATATCGACAGTATTCATATACTGTAACTTACACTATTTGCATTAATTGTGAAAAAGGTACTAGCTCTCAAAGCTTTTAATAATAATTATATTCAGTCTGCACATTTGTGTCTGTTGCTTGATGGAAAACCTCTTGATATCCATCATTGTACTTTCAACAGTTTCTTTTACATGACAAGACTAGACTGCCACACACAGTCCTACACATTACAGGATGTAGACCAATAACAATTACAATATCACTGTGACAGTTCAGTAGGATATATAAAAATAATGTAGTCAAGGGTTTGTTTTCTAAACCCCTCTGGCTGGTAGGGATCTGAAGGAAGGATCACGAAACACCATGGCAAGTTTTAACTGCAGTTAATCCTAACTAGGAAATGGCAATAAGCAACGCATTTGGAAACAAGATAATTATAGGCTTTTCCTTGCCGCCATTGAAAAACGCATTTAGAAATTCCAGGCAATGCAATGACACAATAAGTTGAGACTGATGAAGCTTTATGCAATCTATGGCTTTTCAAAATGATACGGTGTGTATTGTTTTAATCTGGTTCAATAAAAATAACTCCCTTCATTTGAAAGAGCAGGATAGCAGATATTTGACTTGGTCATGAACATGGCATCACTTTTTGGGTCCTTGTGTTTCCTGCAAGCATATCTGGGTTAATATTGAGTTGGTTTTTGGTTACAGGTAAGATAAGAAAAACTCGGAGATGGTTCTAACAGGGTTTTGAAAGAGAATACAAGGGAATTCCTATTTTATGTAGAGAATGGTACAATACATTAGAAACCCCTCTACTTTTGTTTACCAATCGGGAATCCATTCAATTAGTGGGCAAAACAGATAACCTCGGAAACATTGAAAAAACCAAATCGGAGAAATGGAAAAAAAAAAAAAGTTTAAAATAGTTTTAAAGACCTTGATAACTGCAATAAAGCCTATAGCTCGGGCCAGCTATCAGATGCCTTCTAATCAGGGGCCTGTTGCTTTAGGAAAGGTTTGCTACACACCAAACTAGCACACAAAAACATGATATTTTAACATATTTCAGATTTTTATAAAGTAAAGCTTTTTTTTTAGTATAGAGGAACTGTATTTCTATTTCCTACACCAGCCCCCAACCCCCCCTACACCCCCACCCCCCCACCCCCACCTCAAGTCAACTGGCAGAGAACAATGGGCCTCCTTCTTTTCCAGGCGCCTTGGGGCAGCAGCAGAGCCGGGATTACCATCTCCTCCCCTGCTTCTCCCCATCACTCCGCTGAGCCTGGCAAACAGCTGGACCCTGCCATTAGCTTTATTCACCTTCGGCTTTAAACACACAGCTTGCAGCCAGGGCTTGCATTCCATGGGTCTTCTGCCTAGGCGCCCTCTCATTCCAAGTTTTTTTTCAAGTCTGCAGCACTGTCCCCAAATACCCTTGCACTGCAAGCACTTAATTTGTTGGTGTGAAAATATATGCTGTATGTTGTGAAACACATACTGTATACACATACACACACGCGTGGCAGCAGTACTTGTGCAGTCACATACATGCTTAGAATTTTAGAAGCTGAATGTGTGTTTGACCTCAGCGTTAGGTATTGGGTATCAGTGATCATCATTCATGTCGCTGCCTATCTGCCCTTTTCAATTTGGAGACAACCTGAAGATCTCCTTCTTTTAGTTAGTCCCTTTGGTGGTATTCCACTGACACCTTAAGTCAGTGCGTGAGTTTGGGGTTTTCTATAGAAAACATACACTGCCCTTCCAGAGTGACAATCATTGACAGTGCCAGTTGTACATAATTTCTACAAGAGCACAGGTGTTGCAGAGATGCCCCAAGGAAGCAGTGATTTATTTTTATTATTTTAATTCTGAGCTTTAATAACCTGTTTCTAGACATGAAGCACATCTCTAAGTGATGTCATGCAAACATCAAAGGAAGATACAAAATTGCCGCTTGACTTATGCCACTGCATTGAGGAACTGCACTGAAGCTGGGCTTATCTATCCAGTTCCAAGGGAGAGAGACTGTTTTTCCCTGTTTGTCTTAAAAAAGGAACTTTAAAAATTGAAAATGCGGAACTTTCACAAGTTACATGCGACACCTCCTTGCTGGATTGTCATCCTTCAGGAATGCAATGTATTATTTTCCACAGCAGCATTGCAGAATGGCCAATGAATTTGCTATCATTCCAGCTAAACAGGGATTATTCAACTTCTGTTTTATGCAACGATCTCAATCACCATAAAAACCCTCCTTTGCTAAGGTTTACCTCCTTATAAAGGTTTTGCGGTTTCTCTTTATTTTCCCATTCATTTACTGTGGTAGACAATCATGTCTTTTACTATACTTTACCACACTGATTTTTTCCATGCTTGCAAGTGCTTTACCATTCTTTCGCTGTGTTGTACTATGCTTCAAAACACTTTGCAGCACCATTGTATAATGCAGTAAACCTTGAAGGGATCTTTACAAGACTTCTGAAACCATGTAATTTATTAAAAAAAAAGACTTCCGAAACGGTTACTGCTATTATAAACATCATTTAAATTCTGCTTTTGCTTCCCAGGCTTAATGGTGTTGGCCTGGTGTGGTTCAAAGCCTGCTCATTTGTGGCTCTCTGGCAGCTATTTATTGGGTGCTGTTTGTTTAGGCTATCTGTAGAGTGCTGTATGAGAAAGCTTGAGGCTTATTGCTGTGTACACAGTGTGTTCCGGTATGATGAAAGTCTATGGAGCAAGTACTGTAAGAAAGTCTGCGTCTCATCCCCATTTAGTTCAGTGTGTTGTAAAGGTTGTCCATGTCTACCGCAAAGGTCAAGAATCATCCTGCATGTGTATTTATTTATTTTTTTCAAGGAATGCATTCACACCAACGTAATAGATATGGAAATTATTCTGCTAATAGGCAAAGTATGGGCACTAATTTGAAACCTAATTGCCTGCAGTTTGCTTTGGAAGCTGGGACAGTAAACATTTTCTTGGCTGGAAAGTATGTAAAGAAGCATGTATTTACAGGGTGCTAAATGCATATACCATGCAATAATATAGCCAATTTATAAACATATAATCCCACATGGAAGGCTGACAATTCCAGGAGTCGGGAACAAACACATGAAGCATATTATGGTACAGAAAAATAAATTGTCTTCGCTGAAAACCAGTATTTGTCAATATGGGGGTATAAGGTGAAATATAAATACATACCAGACTTCATATGGACATGCTTATATGGCCCAATGGCTGTTTAGAATTATGATATATAAGTAAGCCATGAAAACATTTTCATGCTCAAAACAGGCATTTACATAAATGTAAACAATTCAAATGGATGTCATGCAGTGGTAACAATGTTTGTTTACTGAATTTCTATAATCTAATATAGCAAGAATTTGATAGTAAGTAAGTTGTCAACAGGTAAGACTTGACCGTTTTGCGCTAATTGGACCAGACTTCCACCCCATCAGTTTTAGCAAGACATCAATTTTAGTCTTGATTTAACAACTTTGATATATTTATGTATTTATTTCTCTCCACAGCATTGAAAAGATCCTTCGACATTGATGATGTGGATGATATCCCTACATTTTCTCCCACCTCTCCCCTCAACTCTCCCTTCAGCCCCTCACCCAGCAGCCTTATCCTGACCAAGACCAATGAGGGCAGAGGACCTACCGCCCATGTCCAGCCCACCTACCAATCAAGGATTAGCATCAGCTCTAGCCTGGCCCCCAGCCCAGTCATGAAGAACAAAGTGGTATCCAGCCTTTCCTTCAACCGAGGTTCCATGGCCAAAACTAATGGCAATACTGGCTCCAGCATCACTCGGGTCTCCTCCTTCCAGACCAAGTTCAACCCCAATGGCTTCTCCTCGTCCTGTGGGCCGGGGAGCGACAATGACAGCCTCTATAGCTCCACTTCCAGCCTGGAGTACCAGGCGTCCTCCAAACTCGGCTCCTACGCCAGCCCTCCCCAAAGCCCAATGGGGATGAGCGACTTCAAAGCCCAGCGCATCTGCAGCCCAGCACTGAATAAGTTCTCCTCCCATGGCAACATGTTCCATTCTGAAGTAGAGCCACCTCTCGTCTTGCCCGCAGAGCCCATGGGGGTGAACCACGGTTCTATGCCTTCTCTGGATCTCCACATCACCGAAAGTCGTGGGGCTGGAAATGCCAGATCACCGAGCATGGGGTACCGCAGCACTGGTCCCACTTGGAATGCTGCCTCTCTCAGGCAGAACTCCAGGCCTCTTGGAAGAGAGCCCTGTTTCACTTCTGGTACCCAGTCTCCCAAACCAAAGGAACCCACAAAATTGAACAAGTTTCCTCTGGATCTTGATAACTTGGTGGCCAGACCTCAAGAAGCTCCAAAGGAGGCTTTCCCCAGGCCAGCCCCTAGATCCCACCCCAAGTTGAGCAGCCCCACCAGCTCAACCAGCCCTGCAGTCTCCATCAGCAGCTTGGACACCTTGGCAACCGGGAACCACAGCAAAACAGCCAAAGCTGGCTCCATGCAACCTCTGGGGTGCTTCCAAGTCCCCAGTGTCAGCGAGTCTCCTGTCCCCCTTTCACCGCCCCAGACACCCCAGTTCCGTCTGGTCTCACAGCCCCAAGTTGTGCAGCTCTCTCCTGTAGCTCAGACCCCAGCTGCCCAAGTCAAGGTTACCCAGAAGCCCCAGATCAACAAGGAGCTTGCCCAGGGCCCCCCTCCGCAGAAGGAGAATGTAGGCTCCATACTTCAGAGAATCGCCTCGTTTTCTCGAGCTGACAACACAGGACCCAGGCCAAGGGAGAACAAATACCATGGAAACAAGCAGGAGAGGGAGGAGCCGCCAGGTCAGAGGGAGGCTGAGCAGAGAGTGAAGACGCTGGAAGGTAGGAATTGTATTTCTTTATTAGAATGAGAAATGGGAATTTGGATGATGAGGTACTAAGTGTTGTTTATTAAAGGCCTGCAAATAGACACTGCAGTTTAGTTTACACATTGTCAGATTTTTTTTTTCCTCAGTCCCTAATGAAAGGAAGTCTGTACTTGTGTTCTGGTTGAGAAAACAACCATCAATTAATTTAAATGACTCTCTCTGCAATACAGTGATTAATTATATATACATACCAGGACACATTTTTCACAATATTTTTCAAATGTTTGTGTTGCAAAAAAAAGTGTGCTTCTAAATAGATTTTTGTATTCTACTGTAAAAAGGATGACAAAAAGATTATTTTGGTATCTGCGTTGAAACTTTGCACATTGGCTTGAATTAATGTTTTAACAAATACGTTTATAATGTGCATATCAATAACCTTCCAATTGCTTGCAAAATAATCACTTTGACACAAACGTATTCAGAAATGAAGAAGAACCCCTTTCATGACCTTGCTTTGCTTCATAATGGCTGTACATGTGTGGAAAAGTACATCTTTTAATGTGTTTAATCATTTTTCTTTGAAAAAACAAATCAATGTGTGTGCGTGTGCACTGCCTGTGTCTCTTGTCCTTCTGGCTGTCATACCTCACAGCCCCTGCAAGCTGGGACACGATGACAGCACTGATCTCCTTGATAAGAGTGAAGCAGCACACATGCAGCAGGCCGGGCGGCGGCCCTCCTGAGCTCCGGAATGTTATTTTTGGACCACAGCCACCGGCTTTTATGGTGTGCAATTTATAATTTCCAGAGGAAGAAAAAAACAAAAAAAAAAACGTATTGGCAACTCTGTTATCTAAAATATGTGAAGCTGAAGGAACTCTCTTGACATACTCCCTGATATTAGTGTCTTGGGATGGGGGTTTCTGAAGTTAAATGCAGCATGGCATTGTCAGGGGTCTTGCTTTTTTATACTAGAAATAAAACTAAAATAGAACTTCTGTACAATAAATCATTTTAGAAAACCAGCAGGCATATACTGTAACTGTAGCCATTTAACAAGAAGACTATAATTTAGGTCTGTAATTCTGAATGCAATCTACTCCATATCCCAATGGCAGCAACAGCTGTGTAGTCCAGGGGCTGTATAATAAGTGAAACTGTAAAGTCACAGGTATGGAGTCCTATCCATTGTAATCTGCAGCTGTCAAGTGAAAGAACAGTGATTTGTGGGAAACCGATAAAATCAGCTTTTGCCAGTATCTTGTACGAAGTGAGTTCAAACAGTCATTTGATAGTTTTGTGTAGCGTATTTTGTAAACAAAGTTAAATATGTGATAGTGCTGTATTGTTCAGCTAGGCCGCATTTATTAGCTTGGCGCCACAGGAAGACTTCAAAACGTCATTTTCTATGAATCTCCCTTATGTCACACTAGCAATTTTGGCAGCGGGGCTATCCACAAAAACATTGCAAATGTGATTAAGGTCTCACAACAAGACCTAGAATTCATCACTGGATCTCTTTTTCATTGGGGGTGATTATCACCATAGGTTTTACAGAAAATGCAATAAAACAGTGTTGGCATAACGTTTCCGGTCATAAACGCATACACAGCATGACCCTTCAACTCTTGACTACTGATTCTGTGGCTGTTTTGATCCTGGGCCCACAAATACACATTCATTCACCTGCCAAATTCCTTGTTTTTATTTTTTTAATTAATTCCAGTTATCTGTGTTTTGCTCGTGGCTGTTGTGAAAACAATGGCAGTAGCTTGTTTGGCAGTGACACCAGACTGCATACAAGAAACATGATTTAGTGCCACAGCTTCACGGGGTCAGCGTCTAATGCTATAGCTGCATTTGTGTCACACATGGATCATTCTGGTGCCCTGTTTTAAGTATTGGATTGCATTCATTTTTGAAATATTGTTCAATAGAAGATGCTATGATCAAAACTGGCCTTGATCTGTTCTCCTTGTTTCAGTTTTCTGTTTCCATGGTGACCAGTTGTACCTAGATTGTCATGCCGAGAATTCTCCAGATATTCTTGGCATGATAAACTAAGTGCACCTCATGCAGGCCATTTTTTGGTTAAGTATTACATTACCTTTTTCATTACACATTACCTTAAATGTCTCCAGTTACAAGTGGTTTATTTAGCAGATACCTTTATCCAAGGCGACTTACAGAGACTAGGGTGTGTGAACTATGCATCAGCTGCAGAGTCACTTACAACTACGTCTCACCCGAAAGACTGAGCACAAGGAGGTTAAGTGACTTGCTCAGGGTCACACAATGAGTCAGTGGCTAAGGTGGGATTTGAACCGGGGACCTTGTGGTTACAAGCCCATTTCTTTAACCACTGGACCACACAGCCTCCTCAATGGTAATATTGTTGCTTTGTAAAATATGACATCTCAATAATAAGAAATTTGATAACACTTTTGGTAAATTACACATTTAATTGTAAATGTGCAGTGTAACTGGAGACATATGCCAGTAGTTTTTTTAAATCGTTTTATAAGTTTGAATTAAAGCTTGTTCAGATTTTTAACCACTTGCTGGTGACAGTACTTTCAGGTATGTACCTAATGGAGGGATTGTCGAAAGGGATCAAGCTGTTAGGTTGGGAGTGTGGAAATGTACATTTCCTTGGAGTTTTAATCAATACTAAAAACCTGTGTACTTGAGTGAAGAGAAGTCCCCAGGTTGAAAAAGGAAGTCATTAACCCTGTACTTCCAGGGGCAGTGTACAGGTTTGGTGTACATATGGTGTAAACAATATTGTTCACATTCTTATGTTTTAATGTCAAACATCTCTGTACAGTACTATCAGGTATAGATGTTCTTTACTGTACGGCTTCCCTGAACTACAGCAGAATTCCTGCATGTCTGTTTGTTTATTCCTGATCTACATTAACAACCAAACGAGCAAGATGGGCCGAATGGCCTCCTCTCATTTGTAAACTTTCTTATGTTTAGCTTGACTCCATAGTGGGGAGGAAGCTGGAAAGACTGTAAGATCCTCAGTCCTATAAGATACCCTTGTAAAGCTGAGACCCTGCCACTTTAAGATGGATAGACTTGTTTGCTTTTGACATTTACCAAATATGACCCTACAACTGAAACCCCAATGTCCAATCTTCAGTGCTTCAACAAAGCAGCCAGCATTGACGGTTTCTAAAGGAACTATCATTATAAACCAAATACTGTCAATTCAGCCTCTCGATCCACTTGGCTACTCTGCCTTCTCCCTTCAGGTGCTCATTGGGAGCTGTGCATAAAGCTGCTCATTTATTATGGTTTGCGATAGACAAGGTCCCAGATTGTATTAATTGTGTGCCTCCTTGAGTAAATCACTCCGCACTAAGCAGGTTTATATTGTTTCAATTGAAGTTCCTTTCCCCAGCCAAAGTCTGAGCTTTCCGTCTAGGTATTTCTACACAGCTAGAGAAAGGGAGATCGTGGTTAGTGGAGTTGTTTTTCCTTAAAAAGGAAGGTTTTGTGTTCTGGCCGTGATGTTCATGTTAACCAATGTACCCAAAATATATGCAATTTTCCATACAGAGCACAAATACAAAAAGTATTTTCTAGAACGTTCTAATATAGTAGATGTATTCTATGTTGTACGCGTTGAAAGGGTTAACCAAAAACGTTTTTTGTATTCATTGCTACAGAGTGAATAACTGATCTCCTTTTGGGAGATCAGTTATTCAAGCCTCAAAATGTTTGCATACCTGAGTACAATATGCATGTATTTAGGTTCTCCTATCATGCATACCGCATTTGTCTGTCACCTATGTAGTGTACAAATATGCAAGACAAAAGTAAATTTGAGAAGGTATTTCTGATTTTCCGGTTGTATAAAATTACACGACAGGATGAACCTGCATTATTCTGTACCACAGTAACTGGACTGCAGATCAGGTAACGAAAACTTTCTGAAGGGAGACTTGTAATCTCATTGTTTTGTACATGAATACAAAAAAAGGTAAGCCTTGAACCCCATTGAATATGTAAAGCTGTTGATGGGTTCCTGGAATCTAAGCAACTTCCCTGTGCCAAAACTGTAAGTGGTTTGTTTTTATTTATATGTATGTATTTTCACTCCAAATCATTTTATGAGATCAGTCTGTGCAAATTGGGATACACAAGAAGAGTAATACATTGAGTTTTATTACAGAATTTTAAAAAAATGCCAGTCTTGCTTGTCTCGCTGGCTTTTATGTTGTATATATTGAGCAGTATTTTTTAAGCCCAATAATCCATTCTCCTTTATAGTACCTAATGTATAATTTAGCTCTGAAGGGGATGCCGCTTGCTTGAAGAAAGTAATTAAATTCCACTGTTCAGCACATGTATAATTGCGGTTTGCCTAATTTGTTACAGGAGTGGAAACATACATGCATATTTGATTTACCTTTTGAAGAAACTGAACCTCAGTCAGACAGGAGGTTTGTCTGCAGGAAGAAAACATCCTGTGCTTTTAACTAATTTATTTTAAAAAAAAAAACCCCAGACCTCCATTTTATCTTTAGAATCCTTCACCAAGATTATCTTTTAATGGCAGTACCACAGTTTTTGACTAAGGTGCAAATGGCAACACAAGGACAGCTACAATGGTACCGTGTTATCATTGGTAGACAGATGGTACCATCGTATCAAAATGGTATGAACCAATATAATTGCTGGGTCACGGTACCACCTCTTTGGATCCAGTTTGCTTCTGTGTCAGTACCAAGTCTGGTATGCTGTTGTTGCTGGCAATGCTGTAGTCTGCTAATCATCAGGGTTTCTTCAGGGTAATACGCTAGTATTACATGGTTACCCCATAATAAAATATATAATCTTGGTCAGATTAGATGACCACACTAAAATTCACACATTGCCATTCCTATGTTACTTAATTGTGAGATTAACTAACTAGTTTTCAGTGAGGACAGGATCGAACTCTTGACTGTTGAAGTTATTATTTGTATTTCTAAGAAGACCCCCACCACCATCATCAGCAGCACAGAAATAAAAGTCTTGTACTGAGCCCTGGTCAAAATTGGGACTTGACTTGGACGGGGCCAGTTCGCGTCCAGGCTGTGCAAAGAGACCGAACTTTGCTGGGAACCCAGAGGGGGTGTCACATTGGCTCTGACGAGAGGGGGATGGGAAACCGGCAGGGATCGCTTCTCCACATCGAACCCTACTGGCCAGACACGAGCACATTCTGAGTGGATAAAAAGCAGGGCTGATGGGATTGGTAGCCCACCCACCTCTGCTCTGGATTGCTCGGCGTAAAAGTGAATCTGGCTTTAGGCTTGTGACATCGGAGGACGCTCACACGCCCTCAGAATGTCTGTGCTGTGTGGGGGCTCACTGCGGTGAGGAGAAAAAAAATAACAGAATTGGGCATTCCAAATTGGTGGACAATAAATACAAATAGTAATTGGTCACTAAATTTATAAAGTATAACAAATAAAAATTGGGACTTGATAAACACTCACAAATAACCCCTACACAATACATCTGGGAGGACAGAACATGATACTGATGGAAATGAAAAATAGGAAAAGTGTACACCTTTTTATGATCAAGCGTTTTTGAAGTTTAATTAAAATGACACAGAACTATGAAGAGAAAATTGTTAAACCAAAATGAAGCAACAAAAACACTTTGATCATGTTAAACGATGCATGGATGGGGTAATAAGAAGGTGAGTGATGACAGTCGTAGCTGCTGTCTTTCACCTGGGACCCTGCCCTTTGCCCTGTTAATCGTGACTGATTTAAAAGATACGTTTTGCTGTCCATTCAGATGCAAAGTAGCCTGTCAATTTTTAGGAGTTAAAATAACTCGGAATCCACTGGAGTGAGAGGAGGACCCTGCATTTAAAAGGATAAATGAGCATGGCATGTTTTAAATTCCTTTCCAGTTTTGTTTTGGTCAGTTTTACTGCCGTTGTGCTGAAGTGATACTTGAACATTTCGTACTGTTCTGGATTAAAAAAACAAACAAAAAAAAAAAAACTCCATTACCTTCTCTGCACTTTTCGTGAGTTGGAAGGGAACCTGGGTTTCCAGTTTGTTGTTTTTTTTCCCGTGCTGTCCTTGCTAGGCCTTTAAAACCATATGTGTTGTTTACACCAGCTGGTTTCTAAGAGCTGTAAAAACAAAGTAATGTATACATGTTGGATACTAGGTTTGAATTTCCAAGCTACAGTCAGCACTCGCATATCCCATCCTATAAAATTTTGACTTCAGTGACGGTTTAACAAGTGTGATGCATATCTGATTATTTCATTTTAGCCCGTTCCAACCCTTGTCCATTTTTTCAGGGAACACAAAGATACAAACAACATTAAAAATACACAGCTGAGGGGCTCCCGAGTGGCACACCCAGTAAAAGCGCTCGCTAGAGTGCAGGGCGAGCTCTATAGCCTGGACGTCGCGAGTTCGAGTCCAGGCTATTCCACAGCCGACCATGGACGGGAGCTTCCAGGGGGCGGCACTCAATTGGCCGAGCGTCGCCCGGGGGGAGGGAGGGTTAGGTCGGCCAGGGTGTCCTCGGCTCACCGCGCACCAGCGACCCCTGTAGTCTGGCCGGGCGCCTGCGGGCTTGCCTGTAAGCTGCCCAGAGCTGCGTTGTCCTCCGACGCTGTAGCTCTGAGGCGGCTGCACGGTGAGTTCGCAGTGTGTAAAGAAGCGGGCGGCTGACGGCACACGCTTCGGAGGACAGCGTGTGTTCATCTTCGCCCCTCCCGAGTCAGCGCAGGGGTGGTAGCGGTGAGCTGAGCATAATAAAATAATTGGGCATTTCAAATTGGGGAGAAAATAATAAAAACTAATCGGCAACGACTAAATTATTAGAAAAAAATAAATAAATAATAAAAAATAAAAAAATACATAGCTGAAAGGACTGTGTTTTAAAATAAGTAGGCTTCCATTTAGATGTACTGTAGTTGGTTTTGTTGGTACAGTACTATATTTTCAACAAAATAAGTATTTTAATTCAGAATGATATGATTCTGAAAATATCACTTGCCAAAAGACAACTGCGGGATGTGACGGATAAACAAGTACATACAAACATTGAAGAGATGGGCTTTGTATCAGAAAACAGGTGGCAGAGTCGGAAATCGCGTGTGATGGGTAAGTGCATTCATTGTTGAATATATATAAAATGGGGATTGATTTTATTCTTAATACAAGGGCGGTAAAACGCGACTGACGTGTATCTGGGTAACGGATATCCGACTGCTAACTGTATTTAACTCCAAATCACAATTAGTGAAATACTGATTCTTTGTTTTGATAAAGGTGAGGCTGGTTTTATGGTTACATTTCCCATGCCAGGAAGTTTTAAATTACTGTATGTTAAAATCTGCAGTCATTGTGTTTGTGCGTAATGACAGTCTGGCTCGTACAGTATATCCTACATGTACATGTACAAGAGAAATGTTTTTATCTTGTTTAAACCGGATTAAAATGTTTTATGCTATTAAAGACATCTGTGAATCTGCTAGGGTTTAGATTTTAAGAGATTTAGTCAGCATTCTGGACAGTTAATATAAGTTCTGAATCGTGTAATTGCTGGAAAATTACGAGCAATAAAAATGTTACACTCTGTTTGCACTTGCCAAACGAGGCTAAAGCGTTTTAGCTGAAGCCGACTACTAAGCTGTTATTAGTTAGAGCTCGTGTTTATAAGAGGCTTTACAACCATAGTGGTTAAAGTTGCCTGAACAGCAATGCACATCTGTGTTCTGTGTTTGTAATTTGTGGCTATTTGTCACTGCTCAAATTTGGAAAGAAGCACCATTTATTTATTTATTTATTTATTTATTTATTTATTTATTTATTTGTTTGTTTTAATTGAATCCAAATCAAATGTTCCCATCATAAAAAGCAAACATACCTGCCAAAGCATCCTGGCAGCCAAGATTTAGTACCCTTGAAATCCCTCTGGTGGTTCTATTATTTAACCCTTGCAGTTCTGAATTATTTTTGTCAAACTGAAGAATAAATTCCTTTATTGCGTACAGGACAACATTATTATTATTATTATTATTATTATTATTATTTTATTTATTTTTTTACATATTTGTACACTACCTTAGAGACTCATGAGGTTCCAACGTGATTTCCGACAGCATATGTTAACATACAGCACTAAGATGAGGCAGAACCTTGAGGTCCCACTGGGACTGAAAGGGTTAAACCAGCTACACATACATTGAGACTTAATCAGAACGCAAAAGCAGAATATCGTCCCTGGTTCTGCCGAATCCACAGCGGAGCCGCAAAAACAGAGCACTTTAAGTCAAACTGGTCACAAGCGCACAAAATCCATCACAATGTGAACTGAGGACAAAATAGCATGGCAGACAAAACTTAAATGGAGACGGTCAGTCAGGTGTGATGCAAGCTAATATTACAGGGTGCCCTGTAACTTGAGATTGCTGTGTTTTAAATGTTCACATTCTATGTAAATACTTTTATGCAATCAATATCCAGACACCTAAGTTGCTGTTCAGGAACAGTTTTTTCATTTTTTGGCATATGGGTGGGATAAATAATATATATATATATATATATATAATATTTTTTTATCTCATTCGGTTCATTTTGTGAATCAAGTCTTTCTCCCCAGATTCATGCTGACTCTTGTAGAGCACAATTTATTCTGGATTTAATTACAGTGATTTTAGGGAATGAATTCTTCACCAGCAGATGTTTTCAGTCACTAACCATTAACTCTTACAGATCAGGCAGGTTCTTTTAGGGAAGACTTTCTTGAGTTAAATTATTTTAATGATTTTCATTTGAAAATCGTTTTGTTTGTTTGTTTTATTTATTTATTTATTTAATATGTACTGTATGTCAGCATTGACATGGTGGTGGCAACAGCAGCATTTTTTTGATTTATTTTAATAAATAAAACTAATTCTGAGTGCTTGGTTTCACAGCTCAGATTTGAACAAATGATTTTATGAAAATACTTTTTGTATCATGGCAGAAAGTGGATGTCGGTCACTCAAACATTCCCCACATATTACGTTTGTGAGTACCTTTACACTTTAGTCACCCTATCAGAAGTATGAATCTCTAGTGCAAACACCACTGTTTTTACTTACCCTAGCAGGGGAGCTGCACGCTTCAATTATGCTGTTGTAAACATGTCTTCCCAATGACAGTTTAGCTGTGCAGTTTGATCACTCTTGCCAGTAGAAGTGTCAATGTAAACATGACTGCTGTTTTCAGTCACTGTGATGGAAGTGTCGCTGTGCCATTGATCCTTTATTGACTCGGGCCACATTCACAGAATTCCAATAACTCTGCCTGATTCTGTACATTCAAACACAAAGCAGTGTTAATTTGTCAGCAGCTCTCTGAAGATTTTACTATCTTTAATTTCAGACTACAGATGTACAGAAATACTGACTATATTCGCTCATCCTATTTGGAGCCTTGTAAATCATTGCATAGCTTTCTCCACAAGACCAGCCAGTAGCAATGTGTAGTCATCCCAGGGTTTATCCTTTGTAAATTAGAGATTTAGTAGTAGTTGTGACAGGTCTGTAGAAATCTACTTGTTGCCTGTCACTGACTGACTGTAATGCAGTCAACTTCTAAATGTTTCAAAGATATCCCAAAGTTATTTTAAAGACACCATCCTAATTTGGCAACACTTTGAATTAATGGCCTCAAACTCATATGAACTCTACTGTAAATGTGCGATCCCTGGTAACCTGCAGACCCCTCATTACCAGAAGCATCCACATGGAGAAAAAGAGCTTCATTTTAAGAAACAATTTTTTAGGTGTCTGCCCAAAAGCTCTGCTCTAAGCTTGAAGTGTTGCTGAGTTGTTCCTCGTTGTATTTCAGAGTAGTTTGTTAATCGTTTAGATCTGGGCTGCTAATTGAAGATTGCAGGCGTAAGCAGGTGCCAGGATGATATTCACTAGAGGGTGTCAGGCATCACACCTGTGTGTGAATGACTCTGAATATCGCACCAAATGGTTTGGACTTTTAACACTAAGACATCAATCTAGGCAGTTCTGTTTGGTAGTAAGAGCACAGTACAGACTGTACTTGTATATTTTGTTTGCAGTATATGCAAAACATTTTTTAATACAGCATCGAAGCTGTTGTACAGGTGTTCAGCTGGAGGGCTCAGTGTTTGTAAAACATGCTTTCATCTTTCAGTTATTCCAGCCACGTTTAGGAAGATGCATAAGAAAATGGCAAAGACAAAGAGACAAGAGAGAGCAAAGATATGGAAAGAGAAAGGGAGAGAAAGGTAACTTGATCCCACTGTGGCTCTGGCCCCTACTGACGAGACAAGCGCAGGCAGTTTGGATTCAGAGGGTCATGCCTAATCTGGAATTTATTAGCTTTGAAGTGACGACGTCCCTTTTGTAAAACCAAACAAAAGGTCATTTTTCCAACAAAGTTCCCAAAGAACCCGTGAGAAACCTTTCTTGGGATTATTGGGGGGGGGATCTCCTTTTTTTCCCCCTCCTTGTAACATATTTTGTGTGACTTCAGGAGACCTCAAGGCAAGTGTAGTTGTCCTCTTTTCAGTTTGAAAATGTGTCTAATCTTGACCCGTTTTCTGAAACAGGTAGAACTTTCTGGTCTCTTCTAAACATCAGACTCCTTGTGAAATGAATAGGGACAGTACCGTGCTCTTGTTTTAATGTGGCATACCAGACATGAAACAAGGCAGTGGAATCCTTACATGAAGTTGCACGGTTTCTTGGAGCAAACCTAGGATGGAATAAAGAAGTCAAGTTCATTTCCTGATGTCACTTTCCTTGTTTATTGCCACAGAGCAAATCTCCTTTCTGGCTCCAGAATGGACACATGCAAGGTGTTAGGATTTTATGTAAACTGAAAGACAAGCTATTGCTTATGTGTGTGCAACAAAAAAGACTCAATTGGATGGAACAATCCTACTAATATACTGGACCCAGATACAGCTCAAGCTTGACTTTGCTATTTTGCTTGTCTTAGCCTGTCTGTAGAAGGAAGCATACTACTGTGGCCTAGCGAGCTAGCTAACCAGATGATTGTTGATGGCAGAAGCACCACCTGCAAATGGGTCTGGTACAAAAGAGGTCCAGACCCCAAGGGTAGAGGTGGTGTGGTGGATTTGCAGTGATTATTTATAAGTTTGTTTTGACAGTTAGACAAGCAGAGGCCTGAGCATGCCAATCATGTATGTGTAGGATGTAATAAGACAGTATCCAGACGTACCTGTTTAAAAAAAAAAAAAACACACCTCTAATCCTGTACAGTGTTGAGGGGCAGTACTACTGGAGTTGCTTTGTTTGTGGGTCCCTCTAACCACTCCTGAAGGCCTGCGCTTTCTAGGTTCTCAGGTTAACAAGGTTAATGATGACCGCAGACGACTGCCATTAGAATTTCCGAATTATTGTTGTCTGGAAAGGTTTGTTCTGTTATGCTGCTAACGTTAAATTATTTTTTAATTCATGGAGTGGTATCTATTCCAATGTAATTCTGATCGATTTGTGACCCTAATTTTGAAGTTTTTCGGTTTATGCTTTACGTTTTATTCCTGTATTGTTGCAAGTCTGTTGCCATCTCAACAACATCAGAAGTTATCGGTGCAGGATCATGTCATGACGTTTTTGCAAGGAAGTGGCCCCTCTCAGAACAGGAACTTGTCTTGGCACATCAAACATCTAACACAAAAGTGTCTTGCCAATTCCTGGCACTGATGGCCTTGCTTGACTGAAGTTGGAAACTGTGTCACTTCTGTGTCCCTTATCTAAGACCCCGCTAGTGCTGGCCCAGGGCCGCATTCACATTTGCGTTTTAAGGCGCCTTTGCGTGTTCACATATGCAACTGAAAAGTAGGATATACAGTAATCCTTGATTTGTAGCAATATATATATATATATATATATATATATATATATATATATATATATATAATATATTATTGACTGTTTTGATTTAATGTTATGGTGTGTAACGGGATGACGGTCCGTGCTTACCCCCCCACCCACAATCACATTATTATTTCAAGAACACAGAGGTATTTTGAATGCAGGAAACAGCAACTTGCTAGTGTTCACAGGTGCAAATATTTATTCTCGTAACGGATACTTCACTCCGATTGCAAATGACTAACAGGTTGTACACACAATGACTGACATTCACAAGACAAGCTCACGACTGACCACCTAATACTACTGTTCCCTCCACAGCATTAAATAATAATTAATGAATTATTCAATAACCGGTTACACCTGGAATCATTTTATACAAAAATAAACTATTTTATTTAACATTCATGCCATTTACAATAAACTTTCATATATTTTACATTACACATGTTTCTTCTCATTTCTACGTATTTGTTTAACCTGCATGAATAACGTCTTTGTTTGCAAACACAATCGTTAAACTATTCTATTGTTTAATCGTTATTATTATCATTGTCATTATTATTCTCTACTCCCTAACCATTACCAGTAAAGACTAAACATCAGCATTACCACTTCTCTTGGAAGATTACCGAACATATGGCTATAACAAAACCCTCATTATAACAAAACCCTCATTATAACAAAACCTTCATTAAGGGAAGCACCCTAATCTAATTACAGCAATACACTGTCATATATCAAATACACTTTGCTCAACAACATGCACAATACATAATAAACCACTGCTCTATCGCCAGTACAATAACATTAACAATAATCATCACAATAACAGATGCTGAAATATTACAGTGAAATATGTCCTTTTTTATTTTTTACTTCAAATATTAAAAATAGTTCCTAGATTGTCATGAGATTCTGGTGTTGAGCACAGAAAAGAATCCCACGTTTGCTGTTGTTTGTTTGTTTCCTTTCATTCAATTTATGTTTAGCGCTTCCCATGTGTTCTACAATGGTCTGCCTACGAGTGTAATCTACAGCCTTGCTGCATGAAGTACAAAACAGCACATTACCATCGACGTGAAATTCGTCCTTGTCAAACTTGTTGACCTGATCTTTAAGGGTGATTGTTATTGTTTTCGGCATCTTTGAACAGCTCTGGATACTGACTGAAGTAAACTGAAGCCTCATTCAAACACTGAACTTAATACCGGAAGCAGTTTTATTAGTTGCCAGTGTTAATGTTTATATATGGTACATGTATTGATTTGGTTATTATCAAAACAAACAAAAAAAGCCTTGCATGTTTTTTGCCCCTCCCCAAATGTTAAACAAACAAATCTCCAGCATCACAGAAATTCTGCATTTTTCTATGTTCTCATAGAAAATCAAACTGGTAATGTGATACGAAAAGGCGGCCCTAAGTCTGCTTTACATATATATGTAAAGGCCGGTAGCCTAAGTCTAGACCGGCCCTGGGCTGCCTTTTCTTTTTTGGAGTGTTCACATATGAGAAAAGGCGGCACTGAGGAGGCCCTGGGCCACCTTAAATCACAAGTGTAAGTGGGGTCTATGTTAATGTGCTGTACAATCTTAGTGATTTGATCAGATGGAACGGGATCACATTCGCTGGAAGGCCATGAGTTTCACAATGTGTTCCAAATCAAACATATCATTTTGACATGGCTCTGTGCTAGCTATAATTTATAAAGGGAATCTTAATAAAACTATGTGGTTTTGCATATCTTGGCCTAAACCAGGATTTACCTTGGCTTTCCATTGATTTAGCACAGAATAGCACACCATACCATGATTTACCACAGATATTACCAAATTGCTGAGACAGAGTTTCCTAGTCATGCACACAGTACACTTGAGGCCTATTTCGAAGACCATGCCAAGAGTTAGCCCTTCAGGGCTCCATTGAGTACCTCTCTTGAAGTTGTTTTCCTCATTTTATGATTTATGATCAACAGGGAATGCTTTTGTGGCATTGCTCACAGGCATGGAAAGACTGAAGGATAAGATCTAGTGCAGTGGTTCTTTTTTTGGGACCACACAATAAACAGTATCTTACTGAAAAATAAGCACATAAAAAATAACTATATATAAATAAGAATAACCATAGACTTGCCTTTCTTTGTTTTGATGCAACGGGTGAACCTGTTTCTGTGAGCAAAGTTATTTTAAGCTTGGAGTTTTAAAGAACAGTTCTAGTTTACTTTTCATTAACACGAATTTACCAAGAGGAAAAAAATTGATTTGTTTTATTTTTAAATGTATAATTACTGTAGAAATTGATTCATGGGAATTAGTAATATGTGAAGTTACATCCATGAGGTAGTAATGCATGGATAGTGAATTTTGTCTTTACCTCCTTTTCTGTATCTCTTCATTAGAATACATGATTCCTGCTTTCTTCCTGCTTCTGTAGCTGAGTTTTTAAGGTTTTTAATTTTGGGTTTGCAATGGGATCTATAAACTGCCGCTTCCTTTGCGTAATTATGTAACCTTTCCACGGACCACCTGAAGGGAGCCGGCAGCCCACCAGTGGTCCACGGACCACAGATTGAGAACCACTGAACTAGTGGAAGACAAAAGGTGAGATCCTTGGACTGTATGATAGCAGATATACGGAGGAGTGATAACAGTTCACAAACAAGAGAGGAGGGGTAGAAGGTGGTCAAAACACTTGCAATGAGCCAGGAAAGGGTTAAAGCCGCAAACTGAAATACAGTCTCTTTTGAAATGGTGTACACCTATAGTATTTCCCATTTTGTAGTTGGGCTTATTCTTCCTGGTTGATAGTGGTGCATGCCAGCTGGGGGGACCAGATTCCTGTTCTGTTTATCCACTTCCTGGTGCTTTTCATGACCACACTAAACTGGGTGTCCAAGTGTTCAGTGCACCTTGATGGTGTTACCTGATTTAAGTGGAAAGTGTAAGGCTATTTGTCTCTGTCGTAATGTGGGACAAAAAAAATCTTGCGTTGGGGTATAAAATCTCTTCCCATTCTAAAGGAGTCTGTTATTGTTGTAGTTCTCCTCATTCCACACGCCTAGTGCAGTTATTTTTTGCTTCTTTTTTCAATCCTATTATTAAGAAATGGCACAAAGTGACTCTTTTCAGTATGGGCCAATATGGCGCCTGAACAAAGTCTATACATCAGAAGGTCTGTGGGTTTGAGAAGCTTGTTCTGTTTCAAGACTTAAGCTGTGGATGGTTTTGCTTTCAAGTGTGGTGGCTGTCTAATGAGTGTGGAGGGTCTGGCTAACAGAATAAACTATGTTAAATATATTGACAATCTCTTAATGAAAACCAGCTGCCCTGAGCCAGGCAAACCACACATTAAGCCCTGCAATTCTATGTATGTATGCCTCGGAGATCCAGGGAGTCAAAGATGCTTGTGTATTCTGTATAAGGGAATAAAGTCAGCACTCGGATATCAGTTACCCAGATGCACGTCAGTCGCGTTTTACCACCCTTGTATTAAGAATAAAATCAATCACCATCATAGTAACAAATTAGCACTTACCCGTCACACGCGATTTCCGACTCCGTCACCAGTTTTCTGATACAAAGACCATCTCTTCAATGTTACAATATATATGAATATCAGTCACAGCTTGCATTTTTTTAACTATATATATATATATATATATATATATATATATATATATATATATATATATATATATTGTAACACAGCAGGGAGGGGGTTAATCCTCCCTGCATGAAAACATGTGAGAATGCACATTGTGTTAATTGTTAATTATCCCCTGCACCTGGTAATTATTGTTAAATTAGGACCAGGTGCAGGGTATATAAGGGGGTGCAGTCAGTCTGCTCAGGGCTGCTGTATAGAAGGAGGCAGATAGTGTGCTCTGTCTCCGAGCAGTCATACTGAAGTAAGTGCCGTGTCAAACCTGTGTGGTTTTAGTTTGTTGGGTTTTGTTTGGTGGGGAAACGGCTTAGCGGTCCTACTTATAGTCAGGGTGTTCCTTAAAGTTCAGTTAGTGCTCGTAAAGAGCTAGGTGTTTTTGTTTTTGTATTATTGTTTGTATTATTAAAAGTGCGCGGAAGCGCTGAACCCCCAATTTCTGTGTCTGGGTCAATTTGTAAAGGGGCAACGAACCTAAGTGGGGGCAAGTCATCACAATATATATATATATATATATATATATATATATATATATATATATATATATATATATATATAAATTCTCTCTAATGCCAAATTAATATTATATTGTGCAGTTACACCATGCTTCCTGCAGTTTCATTTGACGAACATGCAGCCAAATCAAAGCGAACGAGACAAGCTAGGGTAATGTAACAGTTAATCATTAAACAGTTTTAGATACTGTGATGTTTTTGTTTTTTTTTTATCTGTGATCTTTTGTTGCTTTTGTGCATTTTCATTTGCAAGTGAACTGTGACATTAGGGCCTTACCGAGCACTATATTTTGCAATTTTGAACACTGACTTTGGATACTGTTTTAATTCTGGAAACTGTTTTTTTTTTTTTTTTTTAATCTTTTGGTTTTGCTAAATTGCATTGCCTTTTACGTTTTACACATGGATAACATTTAGATTTCATTTTACCGTTAGGTCATTAATTGGAAATTGTACTTACCGCTACAATACGTATGGATTTAAAAGTATGTACTGTATTACAGTTAACGTGTCATTGGAATGGGAGTTGGAATGGGCCAAAATAAAATAATCACATGTGCGTCACACACGTTTAATCATCACCTGAAGTCAAAATTTTATAGGGTTGGATATGTGAGTGCTGACTGTATACATCTTTACACAAAATAATTAATCAGTCATTATTAAGTCACTTGTAGTTTAGTAAACCCTTTGCTGCAAACGACCTGACACATTTTTGGAGATTAGCACAGAAAACATTGCAAAGGGGAAGTTGTATGTTTTGCAATAGCACCTCGAGGGAATTTTTCAGGATGACTGAGAACCAAGGAGGGCCATTTAGTGCTACTAATGATCTGCATCACTCTGTCTCGTATGCATTTAAAGATTTACAGTAATTACAGCAACAGATTAAGAGAACATCTGCCCAAAACCGTACAGTGCTATACTTTGTTTTCTTTGGTTGATACCCAACATCAGAACCATGTATGTTAAATACAATAGCATAGCTCTTGTGTAGTACATTGAGCCTTGTCAGATGGTGGTTAGGGGGAAAGTTTTGGAAAAGGTTTCATACTGTGCACTGGGAAATTTGAACAACGTTTCCAGTGGCACTGAAACAGTTATAGACAACAGGAAGATTAAGGAGTTCTTTAAGCAAACCCTGAGTATTCTACTTTGAATGTAAGAGTGACATGTGACTATTGGCACTTTTGTTTGTTCTGCAGCAAGGAATGTCACTTGTTGGAATGTGCCCATGTGACTCCAATAAAGTACTTATAAACTCATGATTGGAATTGAGAATATATATTTTGGTACATGTAAATTTAGCTTCAGAGTGTGTGCTCTACAGTTCCGCTTATCATTTACAATGAGTGATTTTATTGATTGTAAATGGTAGGGAAATTACAACTGTAAAATACACTAACATCTCACATAAGTGTGTGTTGTGGATTTAATGCATTTGATTAGGCAGAAAAACACACTTTTATAATCAATCTGTTGTGTGTGTGTGTGTTTTTTTTTTTAACTAATCTGTTGCTTTCCAACAAACACTGGCTGATCTTTACCCAGGATAGGCACCACCTTAGTTGAAACTTCTTAGACCTTCATTCCAGAGCCATGAGTCATGCCTTTCTTTCACCACTAATCTCTGTTTGTTATGGTCGGAGGAGTGTTGATCGTTTCACCCCCCCCCCCCCCCCCAGTATGCACACCTTCAAGAGAAGCTGTGTAGAACAACGCAGTGGAATGCTGGGTCCTCAGGGAATTCTTCTGTCGACAGCATCACAGTCTAATTTAAGATCAAGGATCTATGTTGACATATGATTTTGCTGCTTCTTGCATCAAAAACTGCCACAAATACCAGGGCTATATAAACCAGTAGAAAAAAACTGTAAAAAAAAGAAACAACTTTTTACTGTCCCTAAGTTGCCATTAAATGCAGATGCCCCCTTTATGGATCAGGAGAAAACTATTTAAATGAAACACAGTAAAAAAAAAAAAATTTAAAAAAAAGTGTAACATTACCGTATTTGATGCCCAAACCCTGTTTGAATCGGTGCAGTCATGTTAATTAAAGGTGATGTTTGTGTTTGTGTTAATTAAAGGTGATGTTTAAGAGAATAGGCACCTTTTTAAAAATGACCCAGTGTTGAACCTATAGTTTATTTGATTGCAGACACTGAAGAGAAATGTAATGTTTGAGTCACTCTGCCCAGTTAATGTCTAGTTACTGTCTGCCTTTAGTGCGAGTACCTCACTGGCTGTGTGGCTCATTCCTTTAACCTTAAAAGACTGCACCACTGTGCTGCCATTGCTTTAACTGTAGAGCATTGTCATTGTAGTACCCTATCTTTGCCAGGGGCCTGTGTTTCGTAAAGAATGGCCAATGGTGGGTATCACACTACAGTTATATGCTTCTATAATAATAGCTATACAAGTCTATACACAGTGTTTCTGTTAACAGCATACGTGACATCCTCTATCACATTTGGTACAGAAGAATGACCAATTGTCTACCAGGAATATCATATAGTGTGAAATACAGTCCCTTTTTGGCAGGGAAGATACAGGCATACAGTTTAATCAAACACTGCCACTTGATATAAACATTGGGAGCAGCAGGTCATTGAGATCAAACGTTTATCTTGGATGAATATCTGCACTTACCCACCCCACCCTGGAAATGGGGGCCCTTTGAAAAAACAAGCATTTGTGATCAAAGTACTACTGTACCTTGTGTAAACTCCTCAAAGTGTAATGTTATTCCCTTGCCAAGGGTCTTTTCCTTCAGAGTATGATCTGAGCAGACTGTTGAGGCTGGTTTATGTATGCCTTGCCCTTCAGGTATGAATCCATGGTTCTATTCTCTATTGGTGTGCTTCTCTCTTTCCTAGGAAAACTGTTAAAAAAATAGGCTTTATAACTAAATCAGCAAAGCCAAACTGACCGCTAATAGCACAAATCTGGTGTACTGTAATGTATAGCACTTCACTAATGTAGCACATGTGTGTTTTATAGAAATTGGATTGATTTATAGCATCTGGTAATAAAGCTGACTTTTAATTAGAATAAAGAAAAGAAAAAAGGAGTTGCTTTTTATTTGAAATCAACCTCATAAAGAATGTGTTGTACTTTGGGCAGAATTTAATACAGCCATGGCCTGCTTATCCCAAAGAGGTTCATACTAGACATAATAAACAGTTACCTGATATCCGATAACTGCTCTACCCACTGTACCGGGCTACTATTGCCTCTTGGTACAGAACCATTGCATGAGCATTAATAACCATTTCAAACTGATGTACTGTATTTGGGATTCATACAATTCCTTTACAGCAACTTTGAACTCTGGCCTATACAGTTCAGGATATTAAACATCTTATGTTAATGCGTGTTGGAAAATAACAACAATGTGTTAAAATGGATTACAGTCAGAAAAGAAGGAATAATGAGACCTTCTAAAATGACCTTTTTCCATCTACTGATGAAATTCAAGGCACTTTCTCATGAGAAACAGGAATTTAGCCTGTGAAGTTTTCCTGGACTTAAGTAGCTGATAAGCACAAAAACAAAGCAAGACAAGGCCATCCTTTGTGTATTGGGGAGTTCTCTGATAAGATATGGATCAATTGCTGGTTGTGTGCTCTCTTTTTTACTTCATGGAAAGAAGTGCACACAGGTGCTGACAATTAAAGTATATTGTCTTACTTTGTGTTAAAGATAACTATGTCTCTTTGAACATGCTTTGTTGATTGTAAGAGGCAGCCCAGCCCCTAGTATGCATAGGCGCCGACATCTGTTTCTGCCAATGAGAGCTTTGATATGTGCCACGTGGGGATGCTGGTTTGTGGTGTTGGAGATTACAGCCTCTGATTTAAATTAAATAACTATGAATTACTACAGTAATTAATGCACTAACGTACACACACAGTCTTCACAAACATCCCAATTTAAAGACATCACTGTAGCCCTCTGGGTGAAATTGTCAGCAATCTTATTTACTAGATCTTTGGTAAGGTCTTAATGACCGAAGATACTTAAGTCTTCTGAGGCTGGAGCATGAGCGTTCTGCAATGCAGGATGAAACGGGCGCAGTACTCGGGTAGTATATTCCACAAGTATTCATTTCCTTCAGATTTTAGAAATACGATGACATCGTGAAATCTGGTTAGCAGGATATTTTTATGCTGAGTTCGATCCAAAAACATGTCTCGAATTTTGAAGTTTTAATCTCTGCACATCAAAGTTATTTGCATAAAACTCAATTACTCGCTCGACTTGCTTTACTTTAACAGCTACAGTAGCTCTGATTGTGAAGCATTTACATTACAGTCTGACAGATCTGTACCGGTGTGGACTGAGAAATGGATTTGACTATGCGGGACCTTTTTAATTGTAGCCATTTTTTTCCAAGTTTGATTTCAGGGCAATGTTTAACATTGCAGATCAATAAACGCATGTATCCCATAAGACAAAAACTGTCATGGAGTGGGTGCTGAGCACCCAGCTTATTTTCCACCAGGAGTGCTTGAGCCCTGGTGCACCCACAGAGTCAGTGCCTATGTGTGGAAGTGATTGCTTTTGTAATGCATACTCCTTTAGGATTGAAGGTTTATCAAAAGAAGAAATACATGTTTTTTTGTGTCTTTTTGCTTTTCCTTTTTCAGAATCATTTACTGTGTATTATCATAGTTGACTGTACTTTGTATGCAATATAACATGCTTGGAGGAGTGTCCTATGCTGGCAATTTACATCACATTGCCATACTTTTACCATGGTATATTGCAGTAAACGTTCATAAGGAAACAATGAGAGTAATGGCACCCACTCTATTGCTGTCTTGTTGAAAATTAGTCTATGTGAGCCCTCAATTTAAAGTAATGTTTTTCATCTCCAAGGTTGTAAATACAATGCATTACTGTGACAGGATGGCTGAGTGGTGACGTCACGGACCAGGAAATACAGACACGCTACTGCGGGTGAAGCCCTGGGCGCGTATTTATTAAACAAACGAAACAAAACAAAACAAAACGGTGGCCAAAATATACAAACACAATACTCAATAAATATCATGCCGGTCCAAGTCCAGCACGAGTAGCAGTTGTTGTTTTAAATCTCCTTCGCTCTCTCTCTTGTTCCTTTTCCCTTCTCCCTTCCATCCTCACCCAGCTGAGAGGTTCTTGCAGCTGTGCCTGAGCTCGATTGCTTGTCAATCACTCAGGCACATTCCACAGGCAATTAACCCTTCCCTGCCAACCCAAAACAACAGCGCAAATAAAATACACTTAATAATAATAATAATAATAATAATAATAATAATAATACAAAAACAATAGAAATACATATAGGGGTGGGGTGTACCCTGTCACCATTACATTACACTTTAGATTTATATACCACCAAAAGAGTAGAAAACAGCAAAGTACAGTACAAAAAAAAAAGGACATCTGAAATGTGAACAATGGCATTAGGAATCCTCTGCCTCTACCAACCAATGTGTCTGCTGAGGGAGTGGGAGACCAGTCAATCGAACAGCGTGCTAAATGATTTGCCGAACAGGATTTTGCAGCTTTAGAATTAAATATTTTACAGAAGCACCACAGGTCAATGTCATTCTATTTGTACAGGAATAACCCAGACCTTCAATAATGTAGTGCTAAATTAAACTAAATGTATAGTTAAATTCATCAGTAATAGTGAAAGAAACTATAATTGAGTGTTTGAAGTTAGGGACTCCAGCTGGACATACCCATTATGTTAGCTTGTTGTGGGAATACAGGGCTAAAGCTGGACCAGCTACCATCTACTAACACCTCACAATGCTGTGTGGGGGTGTGCTGCTATATTGTAAGAGAGGACCAATTCCCATTTTCTCATACCCCAGCATGTATGATAAGTGTCTTGTGACGATAACCTGGAAATACTCCATCTGCAAGCCCGATTTACTGTAGGCTGATGAAGTGTTTTGAGTTTGTACTTAAACTCCACAATTGGCCAAAGACAGGAAGCTGGTAGAATATATATTACCATAAACTCAACAAGCCCATGTCTAATACTTAATAACTAACTGATATTAACTAACAACTCAAAAATAACAAATAGGAGTGTTGTGTGGCAGCAAGATTCTAGGAACACCAGCATTAGCCACAACTGGGTTTTCATTCATCGAGAGAGGGGATTCCATCCTTGGGATGACATAAAATGGTATTGCCTGTCCTCAGGTGTACCAATTTGCCACGTTTCATTGCTCCATTGCGATTCTGTTTTTCCAGGGCTGTGTATGAGAGTATTGTAGACTTTTGGATGCTATTGCATTGACAAAGGAGTACTCTCTTGGTCTACATGGATAACCTACAGTGAACCTGCTATGCTGTCTGTAAATACGGTTAAGTAGTGTGGCAAACTAGAACACACCCCTCCCATTTAGTATCATAAAAAAACAAGATGTCTAACAATTTCCAGTGTGGTGTACAGTTTTTATACTGTAGGATTTGGGATAAAAGGCTTGGATTTTATTTGAAACATGTTGGCTTTGCAGCTGGGTGGGGTGCAGTACAGGTTGGGGACACACAGCTGTTCTCTCTCGAGAAAGCTTTTAGAATTAAAAGGAAGGATTTAGGAAGACTGTGTTTGTTTTTACCCACACACTGTGCCTAATCATACAGAAACTGTAGTGATTTTGTAGACAAATTAGGTATCTTTGGATGCAAGGGTTAAGGCATATCTAGTAGGTATTTCTTTCTGCGGTACAATGAGGAAGGACATCATACTCGCTGTGTGTGGCCACACAGCGCACATTCTCCTACCCGTGAATGCCAGGTAGAGACAACAATAGAGATATGTATTAAAATTCAATATAGCACTATAATCATAATAATTTAAGCATCTAGCTCCACACCTCAAAAAAAAATAAAGATTGGTATGCAAGTGGGAACACACAAGCATGTCAGTTGGGCTGTACTGTAAAAACAAATACCTCTTAAAAGAAGCTCATAAAGCTAGGACCTAAAAAAATGAGGAGGCAGCAGTCCTCCCTGGATTGGAATTCAGGTTTTTGAATCCCTTCTTGGTGGTTGACCTGCTGGACAAACCACTTCACCTCATGGAGCTCCGGTACCGCCCCCCCCCCCACACACGCACACTGAAAACAAGATATAGCTGCTGGGGCCCTCTCGATCTCTGGCATGCCGTCAAGGAAATATAGGTCAGATAACAGATGTGCACTCTTCTAAACAAACAAACCACAAAGTTATAAACTTGGCAGGGTAATAGAGAAGGGATATCCATAAAAATATGGGGTGGGGGTATAAATAGAAAGAAGGCACTCGCTCAGTGTTTTGAAGATACTTTGGATTGCGTAGTGCATTGGTCATTCCCCCCCGAGGGGACAGGGTTAACCCTAACCCTAACCCTAACCCTAACCCCCCCCCGGGACAGGGTTACAAATGCAAGGAGATTGTCTAGAGGGAGTTAATCTTTATTCTGGCAAGTTATTATTAATCTTTTTTAAAAAACAAACTTCATTAAGTTCTTTATTAAGTAAAAACAATATAAAAAAAAATAAAAACAATAAAAATGTAATTGCAATTATTGTAAGTCATAGGACTGAAAGGGGGAATTACATGGAATAACAAATTCGTGCCAAACCCGTCCTGTGCAATCACTGCAGTAGTTCCCAGTGTGGATCCAATATGTTTATGCCAATAAAAGAACGGACTATTGATTTTGGCATTACTATTGTATCTCTATTGGGACACTGTGAGCCTAGAAACACCATTTATTAATTTAATTAATCTATTTTACCCCAGTTTATATACCAAATTTGAATGTCACCAAGACTTGTTACAGACCGTTAAGGAGGATCAATGGGCGACCTCTGCTGTCACCCATCCTCACGACAGCAATATACATTTAACTAGCTACTGAACCCTGGAGGTGAAATCCAGCCTTGGAAGTCTCCGTCAGGACTCATGGAGTGCCTAACTGGTACTGTATGATCCCCCTGCTGATATGGATAGATATAAATCGCCAGTACAGAAATTATACTGTATATTCTTACAATAATTTGGGTTGGGCAGTTTACAGACATTGGTTCTTTTTTTTTTTTTTTTTTGGCTACTGAGTTAGATCAGCTAAACCTGAGATCAATTTGGGTTGTTGAGTTGTGTGAATTGCATCACTGCTTATCCTAGGGCACTAACCGCCTCGGGGCGTGCAGATTTCAAAACAGAGTTACAAACAGATGTGTCCCCTTTTTTCTTTTTATGTTTCTTTTAAATATTTAATCTAAACCACTGAGTGCATTCCAGAAAATGAGTCACATAGGGAAATAAATCAGGGGCTGGTGTAAATAAGGGCAAGTCGTGACAGCCAAAAGTCAAAGACAGATGAGAGAAAAGGCCAAACTGTTAAGCTTTTTATTTTTTTCAGGTATACAAACTTCTGTGTGATACTAGTCACGTTATGTAACTAATGTACTTCGTGTATACAGTTTTACAAATGCATTAGAGAACTACAGTCAAAGAAAACAATTCCAAAACTGCGATATTCTGTGTAAATATTCCGGTATGCTTTTAAATATTAAATAGATAAATAGAACAGAACAAATCTATGCATCCGTCTTCATCTGTGTGAGAAACAGCCTGTGTTTATATCCAAATAAAATACCAGCTAAACCAGTTCTGATAGAGCAGCCTTTTATCAGGAAAGGCTGCTTACTTACTTAATTTAGCATTTTATAACAATAATAGTACAGCCTGTAATGTGCCAGATATTACTGTTTTTTATGTCTGTAGATGTAAAATAAATACATTGCATCATGCAGTAGTGGTATTTAGGTCTAGCAATGTTCAGATCTGTCGAATCAAAGGCATTAAGTGTTACCCAGGTGGAGACAGCTGTGTTTAGTAGGGCACAGTAGAAGCAGCTGGCTGACCCAATGTCAATTTCTGTCTTTCAAACCGGGGTGGTGATTTCATCACAGCTTTTACAGTACCTAATTATCTTACTGTTTTCATACAGTAATGCCAAATATAATTGATCAAAGCTTTGTATTCCAGTGTTTGTGAAAGGGTAATGTTACAAAACTATAGTACGTTTGTGCTATTTTTCATGAAGAAAATAACCGCTAACCCTTCAAAACTGGCAATGAACTACTTTCCCGCTCATATTAACGTAAAAAGATATTGCTGGTAACATATGAACCTTTCCAACACGTGAAATGTATAAACAAGTACTTCTTGCTGAGATGAGAACTAATACAAATAATGATAGATAGTTGGTTTGAACCAGTTTTATACATTTTTGATGCTTGAAACACATGGACGTATCACCTGTTCAGTAGCAGCATGCAGTGACATCATTCATAACTTGGCAACACATAGTGACATCACAGAGAGTAGCTGAATAGCATGTAACATTTTCAGACATCACCGAGCAACAGTATTTATTCTGGGCCAGACCAGCATTTGACAGAAAGTATTCTTTTGAACACACATCTTCAGTCAAAAAAGAAAATTAACAGACATGGAAAACAAGATCAGTACCTGTTCATTCAAAAGCTTTTTTTTAGAAGACTTTGCAGAGAATGTAGGGAAATGCGAGAAAGGTAAGAGAAAAAAAAGACTATAGTTTTTTTTCTTACGAAATATGATCTATAAATCACACAGTAAAACTGGCTGCTTATTTTAAAATAAATTAAACCAGACAGCAATCAGCTCAGCTTTTGTGTTTTAAAAAATAAATAAATAAATAAATAAATAAATAAAAATAGATTACAATCTGTGGCTGCCAGGTGGCGCCAAGTGCCAAGTAGAAACACCCACATAAACAAAAGATCAATAACCTCTTGAAGGAAATCTGATTCCAGCCATTGTGTTCTGCAAAGTTCGGTGAAGCACAGTGAAATCATAAATAAGAGATAATGTAAATGCCATGATGGTAAAGCATATTCATTCTGTTTTAAAAGCAAGAGAGAAGCATGGTAAACTGCAAAAGCAGGGTGAAAAGGGAACTTGGTAAAATGTATGCAAGGGCCACAGTTAATGGACAAAAAGGTAATAAACATTAAACAATTGTTGTTATATTTGCTGGAGCATTACAGCTGAATGCTATGCTGAAATCATTGTGTGTGGAAGTACACAGCATTGGGCTCTTCACACCTGCACTACAAGCTCTATTGCCAGCAAATCATTTGGCGATAAAATAGCTTGCATATTTCTAGTATCAAGGTTTTGTTTGTATTGTCTAGTTGATAAAACAGAGATTACATTACATAAGCCAAAGAAAATGTATATTTAAAAGCCTGACAATACCATACTTTTAATCTTCTGAATGAAAAGTGCTAATCTTGGCTGGCAATGTTGCACATTTCAACCAAAGCTGAAGCTTCGTGCCACTGAAGATTTGAATTTATCTACTAGTATTCAGTGGCGCTGGAACCATTTTATAGTGAGGGTGCTGAAAGCCATTGAACAAAACTGTAACCCCTGTATATGATGGAAGCCTTGCAAACAACTGTTTTATGAATTTAAATAAAAAGAATTACAACATGCTTGCCATAAAACGTTTAGAGCAAGCAAATCAAAGTAGCTTATAGTGCTCTCACCAAAGTAAATACTGCAATTTAAAAATGTCATGTAGCGCGTCCAGAATGTCACTGTGTACGTGCAAAGAGCAAGTCTCTAATGTTGTGCTACGTACCCAACTTAAAAAAAAAAAAAGTACTGTTTTGCTGTATACACTAGATTATCTTTGCTTGCGTCAAATGCGTTCCAACTACTAAATCAACTCTCGTGAGATATTGTATAAACCGTGTGATTTATACAATATCCCACCACTGTTGTTACAGTCAGCGCTGATTGGTCTGTCATGGTTTGTGTTCAAAAGCAATCTAAAAAGCTCAAACTAGCAGGATTTACCATTGCATCAGCTTCTGATAGCACTGCACCCCTGCTAGTATTGAAATGACTGTTCCTGTTAATTGCTTGGTGATTTTTCTTAAACCACTAGGTCACACTGCCTCCCAGTCCCACAGCTCTAGCCTCTAGGCCACACTGCCTCCCAGTCCCACAGCTCTAGCCTCTAGGCCACACTGCCTACCAGTCCCACAGCTCTAGCCTCTAGGCCACACTGCCTCCCAGTCCCACAGGTCTAGACAGTAGGCCACACTGTCTCCCAGTCCCACAGCTCTAGCCTCTAGGGCACACTGTATCCCAGTCTCCTTGTCTAACTGCTAGCCACTCTGCCTTCCAGCCCCTCTGCACTTTCAGACCTGTCAACTCTCCTGTATTCACCGGGAGTCTCCCGTATTTTGGACCTTTCTCCTGGGACAGATTTTCTCCCGTATTTTGCTCAAAACTCTACTGTTAAACCCCCTTATGTCGGCAAACCTTTAATGTCTGCAAAAGTCATGGCCGGTGTGTGGTTACTGCAATCCCACTCTGTACCCCCCTCCCCCCCCCCCCCGCCGCCACTACTGCTCTACAGGGGAAAGAGTAAAAAAAAGGTGTCGCGGATTGCATCATCCCCCCACTCCCGATTTTTGTATTTTCAGAAGTTGACAGGTATGTACTTTTCACATAACTCCTTGCTTTTATCCCTCATATTTGTAATAGTACATTCATAGGCCAGATCTTTAAGTAAGAGGCCAGGGTATAGTGCTTCCCAGACATTTGCTTTACTCAGATTGTCTCCTGTCCCCCGATATCCCCCCTCCCTCTCAAATTCAACTACCGAGTATGATGCAAACACTGTTTTTGTTTGAGGATCCCACAATCTTTTTGGGAAGGCCTGGTCACCCAGCTGTGTGACATTGTAATTGCACCACTGTAGGACAGAATACATTCCTCCCTTTGTGGTTTTGAACACTTGCTGTTTAAGGTTCCCAAGATTTCTGGCTTGAATACAGTATTTCATGAGTTAGGTTCTCTTGCAGTACAATAGCCCATCATTTAGATATCTGTTTTCTGGTGTTTGCGCTGCCTTGGAGAGAAAGGGCAGCCTGCCCTCTTGTGGGTCGAAGAATGGAGCTGAGGTCAGTTGTCATATTTAGTCTCAGCTGTACAGGCCAAGGAAACGGATTTTGTACTGTGAACAGCAGAGACCTGTTATGTACAGTATTGTATCCCTATGCTGTAATTAATGCCTGCGTGGAAGTACAAGTCCAAATCATATATGGAATAAGTCATTTTTAAATGAATAGGGTTTTTAATTTTAAACCTAAATCAGAGTTAGTCTTGGTTTAGCTACTGGGATGTCTTCACAAGGTTTATCTCAGTTTCTTTGTTGTGTTTTTGTTTTTTTGTTGGCCAATGAATCATTCCCTGTCTTTAGTGTTGGGGTTTCAAAGACCTGCAGTTCCGAAGAAATGCAGAGAATCATAAGAAAATGCATTGGTAGTAATGCATCGATGCAGTGCGATCCCAAATCATACATTAGAGTTCAAAGAAGTTAAGTTATCCCGAGTGGCGCATCCGGTAAAGGCACTCCGTGTGGCGTGCAGGATGCACTCTATGGCCGGTTTGAGTCCAGGCTATTCCACAGTCGACCGTGGACGGGAGCTCCCAGGGGGCAGCGCACAATTGGCCGAGCGTCACCCGGGAGGAGGGAGGGTTAGGTCGGCCAGGGTGTCTTCGGCTCACCGCGCACCAGCGACCCCTGTAGTCTGGTTGGGCGCCTGCGGGCTTTCCTGTAAGCTGCCCGAGAGCTGCGTTGTCCTCCAACGCTGTAGCTTTTGGGTGGCTGCATGGTGAGTCCGCAGTGTGAAAAAAAGCGGTCGGCTGACGGCACATGCTTCGGGGGACAGCGTGTGTTCGTCTTCGCCCTCCCGAGTCAGCGCAGGGGTGGTAGCGGTGAGCTGAGCCTAAAAAATAATTGGCCATTCTAAATTGGGAGAAAATAATAAAAAAATAATTGGCAACAACTAAATTTAAAAAAAAAATTCAAAGAAGTGGATTTGTGTTGACCCAATCTTCATAAGCTTCTAGACATTTTTCAAATATATTCTGGCAGAGGGAGTAATGCTTTTCTCATATGTATAGTTGGGGGTTGTTCGAAAACCTAACCTGATTCGAATTGCATGGGCCTGGGATGCTTCTAAAGCTTAGAAGAACTGATTTAGGGAAACAGCTTTAAACATGTCAGTTGTCTAGGGGAGGCTGGGGGGGGGGGGGGGGGGGTTGTGATTTTAAAGAAAAAAAAAGCAGAAAGATTAGCAAGTTATGACATAATTTGTTTGAAGATTGTTTGGATCACAGCTCCAGTGCCCTTGTGTATATATAAAAAAAAAGAGAAAGAGCAGATCTTTTTTCATGTGCATGCACTGCAAACTTCAATGACAATCTGTGCTCTACTGTACTGTATAACCATATTGCGAGGTTAAAAAAAAAAAAAAAAAAAAAACCCTTTGAGTTTGTAACGGTTGTTTAGTCGGAGGGATGATATTGTAGCGGATCAGCTATCTGCAGGAGTCAGTGTGGCTGCTCTAGGAAATGGTGATGGCGATTGGGGGAGATTTTGTTTCATTGGAAACTGTTCAGAGAGCCACCCCACTAGCAGGAGAGCTCCAGTTTCTCACCGGTAGAGGTTTTAATTATGTCACCCTTGGGGTAGGATAGGGAGTGTCTGCATGAGATACTGTATACATTACTTCATATGTAAAAATGACCCACCACACTGCAAGGATCAACAGTGTTCCTCTGGCAGTGCTGTGCAATTACACTGCATGCTTGTCATTTTATGAACTGCGGATGGGCTATCAGTTTGTTTAAAACAACTTTGCCGATTTCAGATTTAGCGGCTTCAGATTACCAGTAATTGAGTCATCTTTGTGGCCCAAATACAAAGTGGATTTTGAGTTGTTTCAGTGTTGTGCACACATTTCTGGAGTTCGAAGAACATTTTGTTTATGCATGTACAACACTGACCGTAAAGCAAAATGAGATACGTCTGGATGGTCAAGCAGGGGGGAAATATCCTGTTTTGCGATAAATATAAAATGAGCTGATAGAGATAGTAATAAAAAACACTGCCTGTAGTTTTTGTTGTAAAAATCAATTCAGTTTCACCATTTGTCAGATGCCTATCATTACATTGGTAGATGGATAAAAAAAACGAAATCGTGTTTTGTATAGTCTATTGTAGGACATGACACTGGGAGAAACCATTACTCTCCTCAAGAGTCCACAAAGCATACTCTAACTCTAAAAGAGCGCCCCCAAGCAGTCCGCACCATTTTTAACACTGCGGTTTGGTTTTTGCTGGGAGTCGCTGAGGGATCATAAAAAGAGAAAGGATTTCCTTTTTAACAAAATGGCTGGAAATTCCCTAAACTTCCTGCAAATAAATGTTGCCTCTCACTAGCTGGGGATAGATAGTATTTGATACAGTAAATGGTGGTTTAAACAAAGCTGACTGGTAAGAAAAAACAGCAAAGGGTTAGGGTAATTGCAATGTATGGTACAAACTATGTCAATATCGGTAGTATAAGCATCATAAATGTTTATATGGGCCAACATTGCTTTTCAGAATCTGTGGAATTTAGGCAAGCTTGTCAGTATAGACCCTAAACTTGAAACAAAGTAAACCAATTTTACATGCTGTGAACAGACTGGCTTGTGTGGTGATGTCAGGCCAGGAAGGAGTAACACACACAGAGACAGCACTGGGGTATGAAGGTGCTGCGGCGCATTTTATTAATAAATAAAAAGTTTAAACAAAACGGTACAAAACACTTATACAAAACAAAGAGGCACGTTGGCCAAAACAGACAGACTGTAATGATTTAGCTTTTTAGTTTCTCTTTCACTCACATCTCGTTCCACCTCTGAACCCCTTCCCCCGATCAGCCAAAGCTGTGGGTTTATATACATGTGACCGTCTCCAAATTATTAATAAATCAATCAATCAATCTGGAGACGATCACATTCTGTACGGGTTTACAGAATTTTTTTTTTTTCAAAAACAATAACAAAACGTGTTTTATACAAATTAAACAAATAAATAATAACACAACAAATACAAAAATAATACACACAGGGGCGCGGTGTACCCCCTCATACATGCCCATACTGTATTTGGTATTGAGTGTAGTGTTTGTACTGTTTTGATTTATTTATTGATGTATTTAATCATTGCAAACTACGCTTAAAGAAAAGCCTTAAGCACCTTTCACACTGGCATGCTCTACCCGGGTCTGAACCTAATGGGGTCAGGATCCGGTGTTATGTGGGTCAGCTACGCAATTTCACACTGCTTTTGATAAAGCAGGGTCTACCTGGGTAATGGAAGTAAATACACAATGCGCGTATCAATGCCCCGGAAGCAGCTTGTTACGGACGCTTCCATCCAAGCTTCTCTGGATTGAACCGTCGGCCCAAATGTTGATTAGAGCAAATGTTTCTTCATCCCTGCTGCAATCTGGCTCATGGTGTTACAACAAAAATATGACTAAACAGAATTATTATTATTATTATTTATTTCTTAGCAGGCGCCCTTATCCAGGGCGACTTACAATTGTTACAAGATATCACATTATTTTTACATACAATTACCCATTTATACAGTTGGGTTTTTAAAGGAGCAATCTAGGTAAAGTACCTTGCTCAAGGGTATAGCAGCAGTGTCCCCCATTTGGGATTGAACCTACAACCCTCCGGTCAAGAGTCCAGAGCCCTAACCACTACTCCACACTGCTGCCCTTAACAGAAATGTTCCTTGTGGAAGTGAAACCTTAACGCAGGCATGGCTGTTTGTTATTTCGTCGGCTTGTGAATAGCCGTCATGCATTTTGTCTCGCTCAGCCCGGGTCAAAGTGTGTCGACCCACATCCTGAGCCAGAAGCCGGGTCGGGAACCGGGTAGGAGTGACAGTGTGAAAAGGAGCTTTAGTACCACAATCCCATGATGTACAGTGCCGTTAGCTTCATTTGTAGCAGCAGTCTTTAAGAAAGCAGAGGGTTAAGAGAGAAGGCTGACTTTGTGAATGAGCTATGAGCTTGTGGGGTTAATTTGTATTGTTAAAGTGACCTGCACACTGCCCCCAGCTTCCTGGACAAACAGCATCACACTGCTTAGTGTTTCCTGCTGCGGCTTTTTCTTTTTTTTTTTTTTTTTTTTTTTTTATTGCAAAGCCAAGGAGGAACTCCGGTTTTATTAATTTTTTTTTTTTTTGCAGAAGCTCATTTTTCTATTTGTGATCACTGACAATACATTAAGGATACATTTAAAAAGCAGCAGTTAAACTCATCTGTGCAGCAGTCAGAAAATCTGGTGAGTTCTTGAGTGTCGCAAAATGTTTTGTATGTTCTGGAAATTACTGACCAAGGTGGTTTCCTTGCACAGTGTTTTTATATCTGGAATCTAAATCGACCATTAAAAGGAAGACTATTAATAATGTCTTTGTTTTTTGCATGAAAAGTAATGGTGTCTACTTCATTGATTTGAGTTCTGTTAAATCAAGCTTTACAATGCTTTTAACACTTCAGACTGTGCTTTGGAATAGAATTCAGTACACAATCAGTATGTTTTATATATATATATATATATATATATATATATATATATATATATATATATATATATATACTGGTTTGGTTTTAATAGTTAAGTACAATCTGTTGTCATTGGTTTTGATTTAGTTTCAACTACTGGGATCAATGCACCAAGTACAGCAGTATGCTTTTAAAGTACTGAACTGTGGACTAAAATGCATAGTTATGAGAAACGTAGGCATGGTGTCCCATAAAAAGGTCCTAATTAGTCTCAGCGTGATTCTGCCAGCTACACTTTGCTTAGCATCTTCTTCATTCTATTACAGATGTTGAGGTGTGTAACTAATGTAGCTAATTACAAAGAATCTTCTTTGATCCTGTACTGTCCTGGTAGAATTGCTGTGTGTACCGCAGCTTCTCCAGCTGTGGGCAGTCAAGAAGGGGGGACATGAGCAGCTTCTATGAGGGGAAGGGTTGAGTGTTAAGTGATTTAAAAAAAAAAGTTCAACTGTTAATGGATACAAAGAAAAAGATCAGAGCAGCCAGCGGATAAGCTGACTGCATTCAGAACTAATTCAGTGAACTAATAAGGATTTCAGTGAATGGTTTGTTCCCATAGCCTAGGCATTAGGCTGTATTGTACACTGATTATCGCTGCCTGGTTGGGGCTTGAGAGTGTTAGGAGGGGTGCTAGCTAGGAGGGGTGCTGTGTGACTGTACCTGGTCTTGCAATTAAATTTAAATCACACCAATGTGCACTCACAAATAACTATGCTCCTCTGTTAATAGCCAGTAGGTTGGAGTTGTTTATTTGTAGTGCTTTTGGGATACCCTGTTTTTAATTGGTGTTTATGTCCCTAAGATCCTGAAGTGGATGTTAGTCATTTTAAATGCCTGAGTAATCCCCACACTTACATACTGTACTTGAAAAATTAAATGAATGCCAGATTTGACTGAGCTGCAAGCGACATGAAGTTTGGAAAGCAAGCTGGCTTTTTCGTGTGACAGGAAATTGTCAAAAATCTGTTCAATCTGTATGCAACAGGCTGCTTGGTCAGCTTATTCAGGCACAGGGAGAGGGATGTTTTACATGGCGTAGTTAACCCTTTTAGGACAGGTTTGAACGTAGCTGCTGAAAGGATATTATTTAAAGCAAAATGTCAGTGATTTAATGTCAGGTCTAAAGTGTCCTCTGTTAACTTTCATATACTTGAAATGTTAACCAATCCTGTAGATTTATTATATATTTATTATGTATATTATAGTTAATGTGTATCACTGCAGTGACATAATTGTTTGGTTGAACTCTATTCCTGCTTTTTCTGTTGACTCTATTGAAAGTTTTATCTTGGAACACACTTGTCTGGTATGGATTAAGCCTTAGGGCTTGTTTTAGACTATTCTAAGTGCTGTAGATGCAAGTACTGTGACCCACTCATAGAAAAGTTCACTCTTTTTTGTTTCTAAAGCATGTTGGGGGATTACGTAACTGGTAACAGATGTTCCTGTTTGGGAAGTCTCTGATTTCTGCCCTCCACCCTCTCTGTTTCCCCATTGGTCAAAGCAGAGCTACATAGATTTACTTTAAGGCAATGTAAACAGAAACCAAGAAACAAAGTTCAGGCTCCCAAAGGCCGGTGGTTTGTTCTTCACACATTTACTTTATGGTACAGTTAACCCTTTAAACTCCACCAGTAAGTGTTACTGTCCTCTGAGGGAAATCTTCCAGCACTTTCCCAGAGGCCATATATGATTCTTAACCCTGAGAAAACCTGGTATTTCCTGCTTTAAACCTATGGTTTCCAAGGCAACTCTGTGAGCAATCCAATCACTGCTTTTGTTAAATGTGTACTGGTTTTGATTAAAAAGTATTAACCCATCAAAGAGAGAGGCAGAGATAGGTTCCAACCAATCAGAGACAGAGGTAGGTACCAATCCAACTAAAGATGGGCAGAGGCAGGTTCTTACCGACCAACCAACCAGAGAGAGACAGAGGCTGGCACCGACCAACTAGAAAGAGATAGGAGGTGGGCATCAACCAATCAACCAATGAGAGAAGCAGATGTAGGTACCTACCAACTAACCAATCCAGCTTGAGATGGACAGAGGTAGTACCAACCAACAGAGGCAATGATTGGTACGTGCTTATACCTCTCTCATGTTGGTTGATACTTACTTCTGTCTCTTGTTGGTCAGTGCCTGCTTCTCTCTGATTGGTTGGTTTGTGCATGCCTCTTTCTGATTGGTTGGTACCTACCTCTGCCTCTCTGGTTGGTTGGTCAGTGCCTACCTCGCTCAGATTGGTTGGTTGTTACCTCTACCTCTTTCTGGATGGTTGGTTGGTATCTGTCTCTCCCTCCACCTCCACCTTAGGGGCAGCAGTGTGGAGTGGTGGTTAGGGCTCTGGACTCTTGACCGGAGGGTTGTGGGTTCAATCCCAGTTGGGGGACACTGCTGCTGTACCCTTGAGCAAGGTACTTTACCTAGATTGCTCCAGTAAAAAAAAAAAAAACCCAACTGTATAAATGGGTAATTGTATGTAAAAATAATGTGTAAAAAATTATGTAATTGTATGTAATAATAATGTGATATCTTGTAACAATTGTAAGTCGCCCTGGATAAGGGCGTCTGCTAAGAAATAAATAATAATAATAATAATAATAATAATAGTGCATGCCTCTCTGATTGGTTAGTTGGTCGGTGCCTACCTGTCTGGTTGGTAAGTACCTGCCTCTCCCTCTACCTCCCTCTGATTTGGTTGGTTTGTTGGCGCATGTGTCTCCTGCCACCTCTCTCTGATTGGTTGGTCGGTGCTTGCCTCTTTTTGATTGGTTATTTGGTTGGTGCCTACCTCACTCTGATTGGTTGGTTGTTACCAGTATCTCTTTCTGGTTGGTTGGTTAATACCTGCCTCTCCCTCTTCTTCGGGTTGCTTGGTGTCTGCCTCTTTCTGATGGGTTAGGTGGTCGGTGCCTGCATGTCTCTGGTGCTTACCTCTACCGGTTTCTGGTTGGTTGGTACCTGCCGCTCCCTCCGCCTTTGGATTGCATTCTACAGTTTAAGAAATGTTATAGGTGTTATAACAACGTTTAGGGGTTGGAAGATTCATCAAGGGAGGATGAAATGCTTGAGGGAGAAGGGACAAGGGCCTTGCATTGATCAGTACTTTTTATGAAGTCAGTCAAGTGAGTTGAATGAAATCCAGTGACAGGAAGCAAACTACAGTTTTCAGGATATCAGCACCCCTGTCATAGGTGAGAGGAGGACTTGCATAAACACAACTAGTGATGAACCAAATGATCCTTGTGAACCTGGTCAGATGAACCAGCGTAAGAGAGAAAAAAACCTCAACGGGCACAAGCCTGGAGTTAAATGGGCAAGAGCTTCTGAGAAAACAGCGAGGGCCACAGTAAACACAGATCTCTGTTTTGAGTTGGAAGAATTTAGGGATACCATCTATGCATATGGAAGCAAGAGGTTTGGAGTTGAAAAAAGAAAGGAGAAAGTACAAACTATTCCTGTATGGTCTAGATGGCAGCAGGAGATTGAGCGCTTAGTCAGAGAACAGAGGCAGCTGAGGAAGCAATGGAGGAGAGCAGAAGTCAGAAGGAGGCACTCAATCTATTACAAAGGGTCATAAAAGATAAGTCTGCAATGTTGCGCAGAGCTGAGCGCCTACAGAAACGCTGCAAAAAGGAGTGTGCAAGAACTAACTTTTATAAAGACCCATTCAAATTTGCAAAGAAGTTATTCACCAGGGAGAAAAATGGCACACTAAAAGTAAATAAGTCTGAGCTGGAGAGGTAGCTCGAGGAAAAAAGGCATGAGCCTATGTTGATTCCTTCAGATATCACAGCTATCAATCCACCAGAATACTAAATGGTGGACTGCACATGTACAGTAAGTGGAAAGCAAGCGCTTCATCATCTCCAGGGCCTAATGGAGTTCCGTACAGAGTGTACAAGAGTGCCCCTGGTGTTATATGAATCCTGTGGAAACTGATGAAAGTAGCATGGGAAAAACAGGTTGTACCAAGAGCATGGCGCAGAGCAGGTGGGGTCTTTATACCCAAAGAAAAAGATTCTACGAGTATTGGTCAGTTTTGCCCTATTTCCTCGTTACCCGTTACTCATAGATTGTCAGCTTACCAATTGAAGAACTGCTTCATTGAAACTTCAGTACAGAAAGCCATTATTCCAGATTTCCCAGGATGCTTAGAGCACATTGGTGTGATCTGGCAACAAATTCAAATAGCTAAAAAGGAGAGGAAGGAGCTCCATGTGACATTTCTGGATTTAGCTAATGCATATGGTTCAGTACCACATGAGCTTCTTTGGGCAGCATTTGATTTTTTTCAGTATACTGAGGACAATAACAAACTTAGTGAAAGCCTTTGCAATTTTGTTTTTCAACTTCGGAATTCACCACTACATGACAATGTCTAGAAATTGTCAAGGAGCATCTCTATAATTAAAGGTAAAGTAGTGGATAAGAGGTTCTACATTTAACAGTGAGGCAATACCAACAGTGTCTGAGAAGCCTGTGAAAAGTCCTGGGAGATAGTATGCTGGAGACCTAAAGGACACAGTTCGTGTGGGAGAAGTGAGACAACAAGCAGTGCGAGGGTTGAAGAGCATAGACCGCAGCGCTTTACCGGGCGCTTTACTCTGGGGCTTTGTTTGGTCTACTGCCAAGACATCTGTGGCCACTCAGTGTATGAGGTTTCCTTGACAACAGTAGAGAAGCTGGAAGCGTTAATCAGTTCATACGTCAGGAAATGGTTAGGAGTTCCACGCTGCCTCAGCAGAGTGGGACTGTATGGTAAAGGGATACTGCACCTCTAACCGAGGAGTTTAAGTGCGCCAAGGTTCGATTGGAAATTACATTGGTAGTCACATGACGAATGTGTGAGGGAGGCAGCACCTGTGTTGAAAACTGGAAGAAATCGGGCGGCAAAGGAAACTGTGGAAGATGCTAAGGCTGCCCTTCATATCAGTGATATCATGGGGCAAGTACAGAATGGAAAAGGAGGCCTTGGTCTCAGTTCAGCTCCTCCTACATGGCACAAAGCAACCCCAGCTCAACGGAGGAAGCTGGTAGTCAACGAGGTGCAAAAGCAGGAGGAGAGGATGAGGTGTATAAAGGCCATTTCCCAGGCCAAACAGGGAGGATGGATGAGATTGGAGAGTGTGGAACAATGCAAGAGCGGCTGGCAAGATCTATGGACAATGAAACAGAGCAGTATCAGTTTCCTCATCAGGTCAACATATGATGTTCTCCCATCATCACAGAACCTTAATCTATGGGTAGGAGAGGATCCATGGTGTCCTTTGTGTTCATCGCCAGCTACATTAAGACACATTTTGACAGGATGTAAGGTGGGTCTTAGCCAAGGACGGTTTACTTGGCGTCATGACCAGGCACTGCAATGTTTGGCCTTCGCATTGGAAGACGAGCACAGCATGACCAACAGGTTGCTACCAATTCCAGCTATATATGACAAACAAAGAACAACATTCCTCCATCCAGGGGTGCAACCACCAAGAAAAGGTATTAAAACCAAAACTCGTCTAGGACAACTGGAAGCTGCTAGAGACTGGAAAATGCTGGCAGATGTTGGACAACAGCTTATTTTCCCACCTGAGATTTGCCACCACTAACCTTCGACATTGTCTTGTGGTCTGGATCATTACGTCTTGTTCACTTGGTAGATTTAACAGTGCCATGGGAGGATGCTGTGGATGAGGCATTTGAAAGGAATAAACTTCGGTACGCTGAACTGGCTGCTGAAGCGGAACAGCGAGGACGGAGAGTCCAGGTTTACCCAGTCGAGGCATATACTCCACAACCCAGTTTCTCAGAGACATCGGATTCAGTGGTCAAGAGTTGCGACGCATAACGAAGAACTTATCTGAAGCAGCAGAGAGGAGCAGCAACTGGCTCTGGTTGAGACAAAGATTCTGGTTGGGGACCTCAAGCATCGTAGAAAGAAAGCAACGTCGATGTAAAGGAAGTTAAGTAAGCTGGGCTTAGCAGAGTGGGGGACGGAGAGGGGTGGTGCTGGGACGCCAGAATCACTGTCGAGCCCTTTTAAGGTGTCGTGGGCTAGTCGACGAAAAACCAAGGTTGGAAGGTGCCCACTTGAAGACCCCAGAGAAGTACCCTACTTAGATCAGTCTAGACGGTTGTCATGCTGATGCGGTAGGGAGGCCGCACAGTGGTTGATCCCTGGAGCCAGCATTGCAGCCGTTGTGTGTGCTGATAAGCCAGGGAGGCAAAATAGGCTAATCTCTGGAACCAGCATTACACTTCAGCCATCAGCACCAGGCAGAAGGATATCTACATCATCAGATGGAAGGAAACACAGATGGATCACATTAGTTTACAGTAAAAGAATCTGTGTCTTAGTTGGTGCTTATCTTGGCGAGAGCCGAGTCCAATATCACATAATGGTAATCATACCTGGGAATGATAACACAAGATGGCTTGTAGTCAGTTTCACAAAAACATAACATTTGTTTTCAGTTACCGATCCTACAAGAGTTTGTACTGCAGCTGTCCCTTGATTCCGTTTGATTGAAATGCTAAGGCGGACAGTACAGTAAATAGTTGGAAGGAGTCAGAATGCATAGTGTGCAAGGAGGAGGGGGCCATTGTGTGTGCACATCAAACCGTGGGAGAACTGGAAGCTTGAAGCTCTTTGCAAACACCTCGGACAAGGACAGGAATTTGTAAACGTCTCCGCTCTCTTTTTTTTCTACCAAGCATCTGTCTGTTTCACTGTCAGCTCTGGTTATGTGCTACCCCCCCCCCCCCCCTCCCCTTTTTTTATTGGATCTTGCCTTGGACTTTCAAAATGATTTGTGCTGGGTTGGAGGTTGCTGAAGGAAGCAAAGATTCTGGAGAAATTTAATTATGTGATTAAGCAATAGTGTAATGGTGTTTGTGTGCCTCAAGGAAACTCAATTGATCCTAATTGCTGTGTGAAACAGAGCTATGGGACAGAGAACATGGTGACTGGGATATAGATGATGCAGATAGTCAACAGTAGACAAAACCTCCAGTAAGTTCGGGACATGGGCTCGCCTGTATCCACCTTATATCAAATGTACCATCATTTATTGGAATCATGAATGACTGGCACATAAGATACTCAACAGTCCAGTTGTGGAGTAATGGCAGACCAGCTATTGTAAGTCATGTCATTCTGTTTTAAGTATGGTGTGACATCATTATCATATCTGTGGTCCAGAACTATCTCTACAAGCAGGGATCTTCAGAGCAAACGAGACAAAGGGACTTCAACACTGAAACATTTAATACATTAATTAGCTGGTGCCCATGATTTCAAAGAAATAAACCCAGGACTGGTGTCTCTGATGTTATTCCTTATACTGCTGCTGGCTTTGAGCAGGGAATCTGCCTTCCTTCCTTCTCCTGATGTCACACACAGATATGTCTGACCTCTAACCTCTGATGAGTTCAGCATTGCCCAGAGGGCTTTCTCCCTTTTCCAATTGGAAAATGTTGAGCAAATGAACTTTATACACAACTGCATTCAGTCCAGTTGTGTATAAAGTTCTCTCACTTCTCTCAGGTTAATCTATTCCCTTTTATTTAATTTCAAATTATTTAGAATAAATGTTTTTCATATAGTAAGCCATGATAATTCATTAATCCAGCAAAAAATACAAAATCAAACAGAATTATTAGCAGGACATTAATGTTTACCGGTTGCTCATACTTTTACTTACAAATATAAAAAATGTAATTTAACTCCACTGCTCCCTGTTCTGAGATAGTGTGGCCCTGATTTAACAGCAAACTAGTACCGATATGGCATTGTAATTGATTACGTTTTTAATTGGTTCGTGCCAGTGGTATGGCAAGTACTGTGGTCCTATTCTACCAGTGCCAGTAACTTTGTAGCTACCCTTGTGCCACTACTATTGTCTCGTAAAACATACAAACAAAATGTAGTCTTGCTGTATGACCACTGAAGATCATTGGGTAAGGCAAACAAAATATAGAAATCAATGAAGTTGAGATTTTTAGATATCGTACTGTACTTCACTTCTATTGTATTAGAGCAACATGACAGCAGTTGAATACCCTAGTGTGGAATCCATATTCACTGTGGATTTGCAAGGCTGGCCTCTGGGAAGGGACCGTGTGGGATGGGATCTTTGGGATCCAGGATCTCCGAGGAAGTGAAGCCGGAATCTATCAATGGAAGGGGCACAATAGGTACAGATGACAGGCTCAAATTAAACATATCATAAATGGTGGTATGGCTGAAGAATCAATGTGCTCTAGAGAACTCATTTATAGAATAGTCATTATTGTAGCTTTTAGGTGGTGTTTATAGGTTCTGTTTTATTGCAAATGTTGCATTTGGTGTTCCTTTTAACCAGTAAGCAATTGAAAATGTGACTAACTGGTCTTTTTTTCTACAATGGGAGACATGTAAACCACTCTGCAAGTATAGGAGGTGATTAAAAACTTTGGCCTTAATTTTTCAGAAGATGCGATTGGCCAAGAGGCAATTACACTATTCCTTCATAAGAATATGATTGGAGATGTGTAATTTGTGTTTTTTTATTTAAATAAATACAACAAAACTGCAAAAACATGATTCATATTCGTATATAAACAGGAATTATATCATTGCTTCTCTGCCACTCATTGCCGGTAGATAAGATTCAAACAAACATTCTGGTGCTGCAGTGGTAAAGGGACCCCTGAGAAGAGCCATTTTATTTGGATGGCAAGAGGGTGATGCATTAGCAGGAAGTGCAAACCCTACAGAGCAGGAAGTGCATCATCCTCAAAGTAATCTCTGTGGTTGCTACAAGACACACCCCTGGGGTGTGAGCGAAAACTATAGCTACATCCTGAGCCTGGTTTCAGATCTGCACACAGGCACAAACACACAACTGCAACGTCTTTTGCTCCTTCACAGCCAGACTTAAGGTAAATGTCCTGCTTTCTTTATTCAATTTGAAGTCTGTTAAGGGAGTGGTGGTTTTGCAATACCTACATTGAGAGGAACTTGTTAGGGAATTAATCACACACATGTGCAGACGTGTGTGTGTGAAGGGAGTTCCTTTGATTACTTTGATTTAAACAGAGTGATTTTTAATCACTTATACTTTTAAATGCTTGCAAGTCCAGAGACTCCATACATATAATAATGTTTATATTTAGCATTTCTAAAAAATATTTGGAATTGTTATTTCTGCAGTTGATAACTTGCTCCATAATGCCTTTTATTGGCAACAAAATAATGGCGGCAAATTCATAGGGATTTCAAAGCTTAAAAGAAGTAACATTTTTTTTATTTTTGCAATTTTTCTAGTCCTGAAGATAAGTTGTTACAAATTCATATTGAATTCAAGTAAAACAATATAAGAATATAAGTATATCCGGGAATGCATTGGAATTCATAGGCATTTGTGGGCATTATTTAAAAGTGTAATGACCTTGTTAATACATCTTGCATACGTTTTTACAAGGTATATATGTAATTTACAGATGACCCCAGAGTACAGTAATCCTAGCATTGTCTACACAGATAGATGATAGATAGAACAAAACAAAAAAAAAGCTGCACTCTTCTGTTTTGCTTATAGAGTTATAACAGCTTCATGTCTTTTGTAGACGAGGTAGGTTCAGGAACCAAATATGTGTCCGATAATGGCAGTACCCATATACTGACACAGTGTTCATCTTGTACTACAATAACATGTGTCAGGTTGGGATGTTGGCAATATCGGAATAATTTTGGCGAATACAAAAAAGATAATCTTATAAGTACTAAAGTACGTGTAATGATCATAGTTTAGTACAGACTTGCTCCTGTTCCTAAGCAACAGCCGTTGAAACAGTTGAAAAACAAAAGCATTTTCAAATAGATAGTTCGACATGCGAGCGCACACACACACACACACACACTTTCTCAGCTGTTAAAAATATGCAATTGCAGAACTGCTTTTACAGCAACATCACTTGAAGCAATTGTACATGCATTGCAGCCTTGGTCCTTCCCGTATTTATATACACGATGGGTATAAAGTCTGTATGGGGCTTTTTACCAGCAACACCACATTGGGGAGGACATTTACTGCAGAGCTTTTTGTACAAAATGATGTGACTTCTCAAGCCAATTCAAAGTTTCCATTGCCAGTGTTGTAGAGACCACTGGTCCATGTCACAAATAGACCATCAGAAATCTACCTACTTAAGCCGACTTTCCAGTTGATAGTTATAAAAGTGAAAACGCAAACATGGCCATAGTCTCCCATATATGTTAGGACATATCCAGTGTGTATTCCATCTAGAGTCAGGGAATACTTACACTAACATTTAAGAGCCTGTATTACAATCTATACCAAAAACACATCCTTACTTAAGCAAGTTCATTAATTAGTTATTTAGTGAGTTAGTTTTGTTGTCAGCAGGGACAATCCTTCATAGGGGTCTGATTGCAATTCAACTCATGTGTGAATCAGACTAGTCTCAAAGAGAGAGCGAGAGAGAGAGAGAGAGAGAGAGAGAGAGAAGGCTGGGTCAGACTATTCCTGTAGCTTAGTGGAAGCGGCTTGCCAATCTGCATGTGAATGGCTTGTGCCATTACACACACACACACACACACAGACAGACAAACAAGAGAGAGAGAGAGAGAGAGAGAGAGAGAGAGAGAGAGAGAGAGAGAGAGACAGAGAGAGAGAGAGAGAGAGAAAGAGAGAGAGAGAGAGACTGAGCAGAATCTATCAACTAGCAATCTGTTCCTCCAGACAGAAAACTCTTAAACGGATCAAAAAATTAGGAAGCATTAAAAAAAACAAAAAAACAGCAGTTTGAACCTTGGTACTGGTAGAGAACACACTAGAAACTGCATTGGATTACCTCTGGATTCCACGAGAGGGTGGACAGTTTGTGAATGAGAGAAGGTAGGCTGTGCTTTATGGTCTGTTTCGTATAAAAGGTTTCTGTGTGTGTGTGTGTGTGTGTTTAACAATAGGGTAAAGCAGAAAGGCCCATTTTGGACGCAGCTGGTTTTGAGAATTTTATTTGTATTTTTATGGGGGTTGAATAGCTGTTAAGGAGGTATTTAGGAAACAGTTTTGATGTACTGTATTTTGTAACTTGGGTATTTTGTGCCTTTTGTATGGATGTTAAAGCAGCAAGCACTCGTGACTTTTGGACACTTTTTTTCAGTTTTTGAAAATCCAGTTTGCAGGTGTTTAATGTTTTTGACATAGATGTCTAGACGACAAGAACCAAGCAATAATAATAACGCTGTACAATTTTTACATATGTTAAAAAAAAAAAGTCCATTCCAAATAAGATTTAAGACGAGGTAAGTCCATACATTCAGATGACCTAGGGCCACTCCTGTTGAGAAAATTACACCCCCCCCAAAAAAAAAAAAGTGATGCAATGATCGAATGAGGACTTTGCTATTTTCAAATGTCAATAACAGTATGCTTTTTTATTTTTTATATATAATCTCTCTCTCGCTCTCTCTCCAGATTGATACCTCATACCATATTTACAACCAGCAAGCACATATTTACTGTATCTTAATACTTGCACAGTTGCTGTTAATTAGAAACTGACACTACCACAAGGCTTCTGTTTTACGTGCCTTTAATTAGTATTATTTTTAATACCAGTACTGTTAATATGCATCTGGTGATGGTTATTTGAATATAAAAATAAATAAAGAAAATAAATAAACAGCTTTATTGGTCATCCTGTGATTTTTAGTTTGCCACATGGTCCTTTTACTTGTGTTATGATTTATTTATTTTTGTTTAAATGTAGTCTATTTTCCTCTTTTTAATAGTGCCGATTTCAACAGATCCCACACTCCCCCTTCATATATGCCCTTCCCCTTTAATTATATAAAAAAATTAAAAAAAACACATGCAGTAGAAGAGAAAGTAGATTTGTGAAGTAATGTGGGTCACATTGACTCGCAGACCACAAGATCACAACTGGCATTTCTGTGACCACAACGGCTACAAGATCAGTTGAACTCGAGTTGCTATTTTAAAAGCACACCCGCTACAAATACACACGTGCCACTTATTTCATTGTGGTTAATGGTCAAGGCAGGTCCTCTGACATTCTCACTGTAAGCCGGGTAAACAGGAAGTGTTGGTCAAAGCAGACCCTTGAATAGTTAAAACAGTGCTTGCCTTGAATGAGATGTACAGCGATGTAAAGATAATGCTCTGTGTGTGTGTTCGCGTGCGTGCGTAAGTGAAGCCATGACGATTGTGGAGGAAACACATACTGTTTAAAGGGCTCCACTGTTGAGTCCTTTGGGCCTTGATAAACCTGGACCGATATGTGCGAAATGCTCCACTGCTTATTTTGCTTTATACTTTTGTTTTAAAATATGTCATTCTTTCCAGCCGCCCTTGCCAGAATGACTAACTGACAAACATGACAATGTAAACTAAATTACAACACAGCATAATAATAGTACAAAAACAAAAAAACAAACCACTACTACACTTCACCCTCCTCGCACTTACACTATCTCACTGATTACCTGACAAAATTCTATGTAATGTTTTTTTTGGGGGGTGAGGGTATTGGACCTATGGTCTCTGTGTCTCGTGAACCCCACAGCGCTCAGTTTTGTACTCGTATCATTTCCTAATTTCCAATGGAAATAGAAAAACTAATTCTGCCCACCTATGCGATTTGGAAACGAGATACTCAGTGCATGGTTCTATTCTGGCAAAATTGTATAAAGGTTCAATCTACAGGTGGCATCAATACAAAATATTCATCGAGTCAGGAGCAGGCAGCCTTGCTCACTCACGAAATGTGTCTCTACAGGGCTTATGTGGCCTGTTTCTGTTTAGCCCACCTCTGTCTTATGCATGCAAATGACAGTTGCAACAACCCGTCCTAATTTGATTGTCCAATGCAGGACAGTGGGTGAAATGGTCTTAATAGGCTAAATATTTATTGAATTAATTCATTACCATATCCCTTCTCTAGTAAATGTGTGTTTCATGTCTGAATACAATGTCATGCAGTATGCATTGAAATTGAGGTTAAATCTAATATTTTTTTGTATTGTAACTACATTTCCAGAAGTAGTGTGAAGCCAACATATAGCACAGGAACTCAATGCTGGTATTTTGATTTAAAAGTTTTTGATATGCCTGAACCCATCAAAACACAGCACACAAAACCCCTGATAATACCCAAGCAATAGCATAGTACTACTGTACATTGAATAACTATATAATCAAACTATGATGAAGGTTTCATGATAAAGTAGATAAGTTAAAGGATAGCTCATGAAAGAATTTAAATTTAAAAAGTTACACTGACTCCCTAACAGTTATATAAGAGATGTTTTACAAAGTCTTTTTTTTTTTTTTGTATTGTAAGCAAGTATTGATGTTGTTATTGTGCTGTCTGTTTTCCAGTAACAGGATTTGTACCTAAAGTAGACTTTGCATCTGTAAAGTAAATCAAGGATGCTGTGCTGCTGCTCTGGAACCAGTTCATTCATTTTCCTTCTCTCTTCCTTGGCCTTCCTCTCGCCCACCATTCTTTGCTTTCAACACCTTCAACATTCAACATTTGTTTTTTTTGTGGTGCAGTAAAATTTAATGTCTTGACATTTCTGTTGCTAAGTCTTTCTGACCCTATTTCTCAGTGCTGCAATTAGGATTGTATCACTCCTTGCTTTAGAATGGACTTTTTTTTTAAGTTTATGCAGCAGACAGATTAACTAACTATATTCGGTTCCCCAAACTAGTGTTTGAGTAACCCAAGCCACAAATCTATCGCACTGTACCCTCAGAGGGTCTGTCTCTCAAACTGTACTAGAAAAGCCCTTTCTCTTCTTGTCTCTTCTTTTGAGTCTTTCTATACCCCTCCCCCTCCCTCTGCTGTCTGCTCCAGCTCAGCTCTCCCCTGCTGCTCGGCTGGGGTCAGTTTTTACAGAAAAGGCCAGAACTAAGAAAAGCTATCCATCTTATTAGAAGACAGTCTGGCCTCCAGACAAAGGCAAGCTTTTAATCTCTGAGGGGAAAAAAATGGACTACAGTTCTTTTTATGAATCTCAACGCTTGCATAGCAGTTGGTGATGGTAGTAGTAGTCGTAATAATAGAGTTAGTGGGAGATGGTAAGGTCTTAGCTTTGTGTCTGGTATTTCATAAAGACTTCTGTTTATGTGATTAATTTATATTGGTTTTTCTCAACAGAAATGTAGAATATTTATGTAAACATTTTTTTTTTCTGCTGTGTTTTCTGTTTTTGGCTTACTATCTGCAGGCACATCCCAAATTAAGTTAAACTACAGTAAATTATATATATATATAATAAGTTATGACCTTTACAATAAGTACAGAAGTGTGACCTTTACAATAAGTACAGAAGTATCAAATTAACCTATGCAAGATATCTACATTTAAAAAAATCACTGTGCCCAAAGTGCATAGTCTGCAACGTACAGTATTTCTGACGATTGTAGTCATACTGTAGACTACTTGCACTGTAAAAAAAATAATAATAAAAATAAAATTTTTAAAAAAATCCACTTCTTAACAGTCAAACTACAATGCTGTCTGTAACAAACTTAAATTAAACAGTGGTTGCATTTAAAATATCACTCTTCAGCTATCAAATCTGGTACATTTTCACTATTTATTATTTACAAAATAACAAACAGCCATGCCTGCGTTAAGGTTTCACTTCCGCAAGGAACATTTCTGTTAAGGGCAGCAGTGTGGAGTAGTGGTTAGGGCTCTGGACTCTTGACCGGAGGGTTGTGGGTTCAATCCCCAGTGGGAAACACTGCTGTTGTACCCTTGAGCAAGGTAGTTTACCTAGATTGCTCCAGTAAAAAACCCAACTGTATAAATGGGTAATTGTATGTAAAAATAATGTGATATCTGTATAATGTGAAATAATGTATAATGTGATATCTTGTAACAATTGTATGTCGCCCTGGATAAGGGCGTCTGCTAAGAAATAAATAATAATAATAATAATAATAATATTTCCATTAAAACCTAAACTTTGACACCTCCATCCTATCGCACTTGAATCATGTGTGATTTTTCTAACCTACAGTACTAAAACCCATGTCACAGCAGAAAGTACTTTAGTAACAACAGTGTTTTTTTTGTACAGTACCTTAGCATTGTTTCCCTCTTGCTGCAATATAGCCAGACATTTCTACATTGACATCAAAAATGTTTTACAATTTTAAGTTTACCATGGTTAACCATGGTTTATAATGATTTGCCAGTACTATACTTGTGATATGGATTTGTAGCCCAGGGGTACCACGCTACTGCTATGATGTATTTGCTATGCCAAAATATGACATTTTTACTGTTGCTCTTATGCTACAATTTTCACGGGTGTATATGTTCAGATACTTTTAGAAGGGGTTGGAGATCCACGCTGGGTATCGTAATAAGCGTGATGGTTGAGCAGGTCAGAGGAAGAGTTTTGAAAGACTTTGTCTCACTTTGTCCTGCAGGCCTCATGGCCTCCTTTCGCCCTAGTTACCTAATTCTCTCTCTCTGTCACTGTCTGCCTGACAGCACTCTGCAGCTGGCAAGGGGACAGGAACACATTAAGCCAATGTGAAAAAGCTGCTCCTTTTTCACCTTTTGCAAATGTCATTCTTGTGTGATGGCAAATTGATAGGTCTCACCGATTTTAATGACATTTGCAGTGCATGGGGAATGAAGACCTGCATTGATCATCAGCACAGTGCAGCAGCAGCCGGGTTTCACTTCTCCCCCCCCCCAAAAAAAACACATGGTGTTTGTGTACTACCTTCTATAGGAAATACCTGCGGAATGTATAATTTCACCATGTGCAAGACAATATTTGTGTATGGGCCCCTGCACACAATGGGTGATTTTAGAACAATTTTCAATCAGGCAGTCTTTTGTGCAGCTTTGAAGTAAGCTGGGGTTAAGATGGTATGATGCAAGGTAGCTAATCCCGGTTAAGCATCATCTGAGGCTAGATGACTGCCAGACAGAGGAGCACTTCTGTTTCAGATGAGAAAGGATCTCAGACCTGATGTCTACCGATTTCAGGATCCCATGACCTCCAATATGAAATGTGGCCCAGTAAGTTATTTGGTTTGGTATCATCTCCTCTACTCTCCTCCCTATCCTACCCATGACCACTATTCTCCAGAAAACTACATATCCATATTTCACTTTTTAACCTGTTTTATATTATTAGGTTTAATTTACCTTACCGGGTAACTTCTTCCATATGTTTCTCAATTGAACCCAACCGAAAAAAGGTTGGATTCCTGTGGGTGGTCTCACTGTTTATGGGTTCTCTTTCAGGGAAAAGTGTCAGGAGTTTCCAGGAAAGGAAGGCACTTCTTGACGTTACTTCCATTAGGCCAGGGAGGGAGGGACAGATGCTGACCAGTGTGTGGGGGTCTGACAGCTTGTCTCCCCATATGTGTTAGATTAAGCCTCTATTTATAAGAGTTTGAGGCAAGTTCAGTCCACAGCATCCCTGCCTTATGCGTCTGCTTGATTTATGACTTAATTTTTTCATTACCCAATTAAAGAAAGGACAAAAAAAACACATGTATGAACTGCCAGGTCTAGTTTCTACATGTATACACGGACATTCATCTGTGGTAGCTTTAAAACCCTTTTAAACTGCTGGTAATTGACACAGTTATTAATCACAGCTTGGTCACATAAATGCAGCAATTGGCTCGTGTGAAGAATTTTCACATTTGTATAACATTGTTGCTTTTGTTAGGGTCAGACAAGACAAGGTCAAACAAGGTCATGTGGTTGAAGGGGATGTTGTAAATTTCTGTTAATAAAACTGCATGTGTGTACTGCACATTAAAACAGTAGGTACGTGTTAGGCTGTGTATTTAACGAAACCCTATTAAGGTGAGATCAGGTACCAAAATTGGAATTTATTGAATTAAAACACTAGTTATTATATATATATATATTTTTTGTTCCCTAATACTGACCTTTACAATGCATTTATGTGAAACTTTGTGTATAGTCATTACATTTTATCAATGGGGCTATTGTGGGTCATCGTAATACGATTTAAGGTCTGGTTATTCAGATACAGTGATGGAGCCACTAGCTGGCTCGGATGGATTGCCATGTCCAGTCAATCCTCTTTTACTCCTAAATACGTCTTGTGCTGTCCCCAATACAGGTCTTTGAACTACATCCCACATATAGAAGGCTGAGGTGGATATTAATCTAGTAAAACCCCACACCTCTGACTGCAGACACATCAATACAGAAACACACAAATGAACATATTGTCACACACTCCTAACTTCACTGAAGGATATGGTAATCCATGGGGAATGACCATGTTTCCAGAACATTTTAAAACACTGTGCTTGTAATGTCAAATCTGGGACACCTCCGATGGCCCTATACTGTAGTCCGTATTCTAGCAAGTGTCCCTAATTTCTTGTCAAGCCCTTGTCGGTACAGTACCCAAAAACCTATACATGCAAAAAGCACATATCCATCAAAGAAAATTTTAAACATTTTTTTAAGCTTTGTGACATCTTGTCGCAAAACAAAATCAGTTTTATCATCTTATTTTAAAGTTTCAACAAGAAAGCTTTTCTTCCTGAATCTTGAGAAACTGGGATCGTCACAGCATTCCATCCTTTGTTTATTCCAACATTGCTCCCCATTGAGTATCACAAAATGAGCAACAACAAATTATTGTTTCAGAACTTTCTGTATGAAATGTTTAAAAGCAGAGGCGAGCACTTGTATGAATAGTGGAACTTCTGTTAGTCAGCTATTCTGCAGGGGACAGGCTAGATGACTCATTGAGTATGCATCAGAGTTTTGTTTTTTTCTATTTAAGGAAAAAAATACAATTAAGCAAAAACACAAACTGGGAATACGGAACAGCTTGGTAATATGCAAGGTATTGTTACCATTACGTGCCAACAATAACCCCAGTGGATTATATTTCATCGTTTTTTTGTGGAGATGCTGCAGTTAGCTCGTAGAATATTAAGCCAAGTAGGTCTGAGTTAACTAACACTCTTATAACACAGATGAAAGCATAAGCTGAAGTGTTCATCTACTGGAATGTTATAGTTTTACCACAATATTTATTATGAGGATTTGTTTTGGATGTTTTTAGAAGATTGATGGCGGGTATTTGTCCTGATGCAGCTACCCTGCCTGACTGGCCCTCTTCTCCCTCTTTCTGTTTCTGTAGCGGAAAAGTCCATGGCAGAGCCGCAATCAAAACCGGATCCTGACCCCAAGACCGAGGCGACTGTGACAGGCCTGGATCTCTTCGGCTATGTGGGTATAGAGTCTGTGCTTGACCAGATGAGACGCAAGGCCGTGAAGACCGGGTTCGAGTTCAACATCATGGTTGTAGGCAAGTAGCAAAAGCGTCTTGTGACGAGGATGGGATCATGTAACACAGTAAAATAAAAAGGTCCTTATGTAGCCTTTAAGTGACCGCTAAACATCCTACACGGTTCATTGCAAAAGGTCAGGGGTTTTGACTAGGGTCCAAATTTCCACCCACAGCTTCCCCCAACTAGCTTGAGGTTGGGTCTTTTTATTTATTTTTATTTTTTTTCAACAATACCTTAGGACTACATTCTAGGAGCCAGCATCGCAGCCGTTGTGTGTGCTGATGCGCCAGGGAGGCAAAATAAGCTGATCCCTGGAGCCAGCATTACACTTCAGCCATTAACACCAGACTGAAGGATATCTACATCATCATATGGAAGGAAACGTAAATGGATGGAGACGCATATGGATCACATTAGTTTACTGTAAAGCTACGTCTTAGTTGGTGCTTATCTTGGCGAGAGCCGAGTTCAAATCAGCATGAAGTTTTAACATCTACTCTCGTGTAATGGAAATCATTTTTTATAAAATGCTTTACCTCCCCTGGCCCAGCATGGAGACCGAACTGCTTTGGATGCAAACATAAAGGACATCTCCCCCACCCCTTATAAATATTTCTAAAAATAAATAATTTCAGCATGCTTTTGCAATCGGACAACTTGCTCAAAAAACCCAGTAAAGTGTCATTGGCATCAGGAAATGGTAACTTGACTACATCTCCTTATACCAACAGCGGCAGCAGATCAGAGGTTAGTGTTGGCCTGCAGTTGGAGAATGTGGCAAGTTCTCTGTAGTGTTAGGCTGCAGTGCAGAATGTAACACGTTTTAGCAAAATCGCTAAGAGCTGTAGCAAGTAGCTTGACAGGTAACACTGGACCACAGTGCAAAACGGTATGAAGTTCAAGCATTGCATTAGTTACAAAGCGACTGGTATTGTTTTTTCAGTAGTTAAAGAATGGATTAATGTTAGGGAGGTAGCAGATTAGAGCAGTTTAGATGGTATAGCTCTGGACAGGGGTGTGAAAAGATATTGTTTTGTAGTAGCTTAACGATTTTTTAAGTTTTGGGCTCAATCTGGGTAACCTGCTGGAAAATAAACTCGGAGATGCATCTTAGCAACCTAATCTACCTCAACCTGAGACCCTCCCACCTTTCCAGTCTGGGGATCGCTCTGGAATTGGGCGGTGGTTTGGGGAAGCATGTTTGGCTCTATTTATTTATTTATTAGCAGAAGCCTTTATCCATGGTGACTTACAGTTGTTACAAAGTGTCACATTACAAAGTATCACCTTATAGATAATAGCAGTTATAAAATACAATAAAATGAGTAGTAAGAGCAAATTCAAATGAGAAAATAAAAAATAGTAAATAATTATGTTTCAGAACAATTACGACTGTAAATATTTTGTTATAAGAGTAAATGCCATTAAGAGTAAGTACAATAAATGAATAAGAACAATTTCAAATAGCAATTCGAAAAAGGTTGAAGCGCTAGTCTAGAAGGTTGTTATGCCTCTGTCTGAGCTAAGGAGACAAAATCCCTTTCACTGCACAATGAGGAAACTCTTCAGGACATCTGCCTGTCAGAGCACCCCACCCCCCTCTAAACCAACCAATCCCATTGCTCAAATCACTCTTCTATTGTGTTCTCACAATCCACCATCTGCTCTCAATGTGGTGTTAATTAAATGGGAGAGGGGCTATTGGCTATGAGTTTTCAGTCATGTCTATTTAACCATGGATTTTCATGAAAATGGCAAATTGGCTCACCCCCTGTCCAAGACAACAGCCCCCCTCAAGCCTGAGGAAACTTGAATAGTAAGACACTGGACTGACAATATTTTTAGGTCAGCTTTTGTTAATGTTCAACTGTGGAGTTCTTTCCAAAATGTGAAAGTGTGTCTCACTAGCCACCCACCAATAACCGTTTATTGGGTGTTTGCCCAGGGGCGCCATTAAGGAGAGGGGAGGAACAATGCACATCAATGCAGACCTGTCAACTCTCCCTTACTTGCCAGGACTCTCCCGTGTTTTGCTCAAAACGCTACTGATAAAACCCTTTGTCAGCAAACCTTTAATTTTTGCAAAAGGCATGTACTGTATGTGGTTACTGCAATCCCGGCTGTACTTAGCGGGGTTTGGGACCCAGGGGAGCCCTGTGGCAGGCATGCATTTGGTATGTGAGGCAAGTTCACATAGTTGACCATCTACGATGCGATACGCCCTCCTCGTCCGGTTTTAAAAAAATAATAAATAAATAAATAAATATTAAATAAAATGTTATATATATATATATATATATATATATATATATATATATATATATATATATATATATATATATATATATATATAAATATGCAAATTTCTAGATTCTTGGACTACAACATATTCTCACATAATCCTAAGCAATGTTGAAAAAATACATACTTTCTGTAAAACTATGCAGGACTAATTTTAACGATGGGAAATGGGAGCAAGAATGATGTTTGTGGTAAGCACGAGAGATCTAAAAAAATGACAAAAAGCCAGTGACGCTCAGAAACCAAGCGCGTCATAACTTATTTCATTGCCAAAGGAAAAACGGATCAAGAAAGTTACATATGCAGAGACCTTTACATGCTGTGACTAGTTCAGCAAATCTGTAATAGACATGTTCCCAGACTCACACGCTGCAAAGTATTCTGTAGGAAAGCCTAAAAACAAAACAAAAAAAAAACAAATAGTGAAAGAGCGTTTCTATTACAATTTCAGCATCAGCATTGCATTAGAAATTCAGATTGATTGGTAATATGTGTTCATATACACAGCAATAGTGTGTTCATTGAAAATAGAAGACAGTTGACAATTGAATGTTACTGACAGTTACTGTTTTTCTCGCCACAGTATATTAACTCTACTTGTAGACAATCTATTAAGTATTAACTAAAGTTTTCCTCATGTTTTGTTCAGTTTTTGAAAGAAAAAATACAGAACTAAAAAGAAAAAAATAGGTCTTAAACAATCTGATTATTTACATTTTTGCAACCTTGTTTTATTTTTGTTTTAGAAAAATATATTTACAAAACTTCCACTTGAGAGCATTATTTGTAAATCTAATATAAAATGTATTTGAAGCCTAATAAACTTGAGCCTCGTCTGACATGTCCTCTCATTTAACTTTTTAAACCAGGCAACACACATCTCTATAGCAGTGGTTCTCTGGAGTACTGCGACCCCCTTCTAATACAAATTACTTGCGGCCCCACTGCCCTGTGTTACTGCAGAATAGTTAGTATTGATAAGTAAAACATGCATTACAAGGCAATATCAACAAAAATAATATAGGAATTGCTTATTTTTACAGTATACAAAAAATTACATTACCTACCTAATGGGAGGGGTGAGCTTGCATGGATGAACACAGGTGCTTCAGTTTGGGACAAGATAAGAAGTTTACAAAAATAATCATTGCAGGGGGAAGTAGATTTTATTTTATAAAACAAAATGATTTATCTCTACTAAGAATAGTGCTCAATGTATCAAACTGTGTGACTGATATCTGTGTTCAGACTCCAACATTGATACATGAAGGCTGTGGGATCAGAAATGTCTTGCTATATTATCTCCTGTGTGTTTTGAACTTATATATAAGCTTAAAAATAAGGCTTTAGTTGGTACTGGGTCTGCATGCCACAGGTGCACTGCATTGCTTAGCTTTTAAAAGTTGCCTGCTTGTTCTGAAATCTGAAATGGCACCCCTGTGTTTGCCTCCCATCCATATACCAACAAACCCAACCTCATTACAAGCAGTTTGAACATGTACTGTACTTTTGATTTAATCCCCAGAGCTATTGGCCTACTTATGAGCTTAACTCTGTTCATTTTCACAATCTTGGATCCTTATTCCTTATTTAAACACAGCCGTCTGTTGCTCATAAAAAACATATCTACCATAGGGTTAACCATACAGCCATATTCCCCACTTCATAACACCTGTCATTTTCCCTGTCTTTGATTGAGAGCCCAAATCGGAGGCTCTTCTATCATTTTTCCAATAATAGTTTCTGACATATGCAAAATATTATTTAACATCTTTCAGGTGCAGGTGTAAGCTAGTTACAATTAAATAGTCTTAGCTGCGTGTTTTCTGCATCATAGTGCAATGCATTTGTGATCTGGGTTTCCAGTACAAGGGATTAGATGAACATTATGTTCAGTGTCAGGGAACTACGTACAACCACACTATCAAAAGTGTTTCAGGGTTATTCAGGCACTCCCAAACAGTGTTAGCCTGGACCTGTGTACAGTAATACAGTAGTTTAATCCTCACAAATGACAATGTTTCTGTCCAAGTACCTACAACAAATATACTAAACAAGTCAAAACATTACTAAAAAAGTGATGGATTCTGTACAAATGCAATCCATATATTATTTTTCATGCCACGAAGTTAAGGAAAAGTAAAAGAACAGTGCTAGAGTTTTAAATTGCTTGTTGCCAATGTCAAAACAATATTCAAAAAACACCCCTTAATCTATACAGCACTAGAGGGGTACAAGAAGACAACCAGTATGGAGTACACTCGGGGTGTACGTCTCTCATTTCAGCAGAAAATGCACCACACCGCCATTTTATATAAAGCAAAGAAAAGCATGCAAAACCCATCTCATGCAAAAGGCCGCTTTAATAGCCTTTTGTCATGTATAACTTCCTGTAAAACAGGACAGCAAGCACAGGCATTTTGACAACGTTGACAGAAGGGTGCTTTGGAGGGAACAGGTTGCATGCATTGTGAAGAACAACTGAACTCATTTATACAAAAGAGGAAAGGATTACTTCAAGTTAACCTGGTCTTTTGTATCTATATTAGTCCCTGCAAATAAATATGTTAATCAGTTAAGATAAAGAAATACATATGTGAATAAACTAATACCAGAAACCTTAAACAGGCTAAGCTATCCCCATTTTTTCAAACTGTAACCACACACACACACACACACAAAAGAAATGATATGGTAAAATACAAATCCTTCATATTACTGACCTGTACACCAACATGCTACAAATGAATATGTGCGCATATTCTTTTCAGTATTTATAACTATACGTTATCATGTCCTTCATAAGTTATCTAACTTTACAATAAATCGGCAATAGCATGTCTTAATGTTCACACCCTGCGTTCTTCAATAACATTTATCAGGATAGCTATAATCAAACTGCTGTATCGTTTCTCCATTAGCTTTCATCCAAAAACTCCTATTATTGGATGCACTGCAAAGCTTGTCTACACCACACACAAAAAAAATGCAACTCTGTGATAATTCATTTTCTGTGCCCCTAAAAAGCATTAAAGTATTGCACTCTAATATAGCATGAATATAGCTATAGAACATCACTGCAATACACCTGAGTAGTTGAAACATACAGCATGTCAATATTGTGCACAAATTGCAGCACATAAATAATTGTTCTGTGTGTCAAGACCTTCAATTTGGACTCCACAGCACATCAAGTGCTGAAGTCCCCCTTCTCTGTTTGAAAGGCAAGTTGTCCTAATAAATTGCCAGCTGGTCATTCCTAATTCTGTTATTTAAGTGCATTCTGGGCTAGTGCCAGAAAATGCACTGTCAGCATCATTGGTATTGAATCAAAGGGAGCTTTGTAAATGCATGCTTTGTTATTGATCGAAGATTTTTTTTTCTCATTTTTTTTTTTTCTTAGACACAGAGTACAGAGAAACACTGAGCTCTTCTGATGCCAAAGGCCACCCTTCCTAATCATTGAACACTTTTTTTTTTCCAAGTTAGCCCCTTAGGAAGTTCTGTCTATCTTCTGAAACATGCTTCTTAGAACGAACAAGATAAAAAAATCATCAATTTCCCTGACACACTTGATTTGACTAAGCATTCATCTTTTAGGAAAGAGGTCAGCACCTTCTAATCACGGGTCATATAGGCCCCAAAGCTACTCTCTTCCTCTTGCCATATCTGCTCTATGTGTGATCTGTCATTTAAATTGACAGTCAGTATGACCATTCCCTTCAATTCCTTTACCCCGTTGTTATATTCCCCATACAGACTCACGTTCTGTTTTAAACCACTTTCCTTTTTCTTAAACTAATCTCAAATGGGTCCCCCTATCCAGATCTCATGTTTGTTTATCTTGAAGCCTGTTTTTTCCATACTTAGTAGAAATTTAGCACCAGAGTTGAGGATCAATCCCTATAGAGATGTGCTTTATAGGATGTGCTCTATATGGTCTTTGTTAGAGCTGACAAATTCCTAGAAGTCCCGTTGAGCAAAACTGCCTTTAAATGGTGTATCTTTGTCCCATTGCCACCACAATAACAGTAGTAGTAAAAGTTGACAAACCGTTTGTGTTAGAATGTGGCAACTCTTTAATCCCAACATACCACGCCTTGTGGTGTGAATTATGGCAAAGTTGTTGTGGATTAGACCTTCTATAGTCACATTTTCTAAAAGCAGATACTGTCCATGTTTTAGATTTGTATCTAGTTCCTAAGACATGGCTGTTTTTTGATAAAATATTTTTGTTGCTCCCAAGTTTAACCCTTTACTGCCCTGTGTATGTTGCCCATACGTATTTATTGTCTATTTTGTCAGTCAAATATATTGGACACTGAGCAGAAAAGGGTTAATTCTGCTATATCAGTTGCTTTACATCCCTTCTCTGATATAGCTGACCTGTTGGGAGGTCAGAAGACCCTGTCATGGAGGCGGGGCCTGTGGTCCATCATGTCAGCAGCTCCCTGACCTCTGAGGGTCAGAGGTTATCAGGAACTGCTGAGAATTCTATTGAGACAGTAAGCAGCTCCAAGGAATAAGCCTGTACAAGTTTCATCCTTGCCGAATTTTATGGTTGCCCCTTTTTCAGGAAAACAAACAGATAAAAAGCAACCATGTGTTGGTGTATCTGAAGGTCTTAAAGCACTTCAGCCAGCCTATTTGAGAGACGTCCATGAATGAGATTGAGGCGGTTAATACTGCTTTTTAATACTAAATTAAACAAACTTTTAGTTACAACAAAATGTGTTAACATAATGTATTGTGTTAATGTAAAAGTTGGACTAGAATTGCTCCACATTTGTGTTGTGAATTGTTTGAATGCCGTTCCTCCATTATAAAGCCAAATATACTATAGGCCAAAAATACTTTGCCAGTAAGGATTAACCATGAGAAATAAATTTAAAAAAAAAACACATCTGTAAAGGAGTGGTAAAAAAAAAACAGGAAAGACTGCACACGTTCCTCTGGTAGCATTTACAATAAATATCCCTGATCCGCTTATCAGTCTAAAACAAACAGAGATCCTGACAGATGCATAGCATTAATAATGGTGGTAACTTGGAAAGTCAGACATGCTTGTTTGGTCACATTACAGTAGCAGGGGGTGGTGCTCTCTCTGTGTGGTATGGGTTTCCTGAGGGACCGTGAAAATTACAACATGGCACACAGCAGTGAAGCCCCACTGTGGATGTGCAGCAGAACTCTGGGTTGGGATGTGAAGTGCATTTTTAAAACTGTGGCTGCTGGGCTACAGTTCTATATTCTAAGGTGATGTTCTAGCGATGAAGCATAAGAAAAAAAAAATTAATAAGGCTTTTTTTGTGTTACTACTAAGTGAGAACATCTATTAGGCATATAATTTGTCACCAGGTGTATATACTACAATACGGCAGTCATAGTTACTGAGACACCTAACAACTGTTTACCCCTGGCCTAATGCAGTGTGCTGTTGCAAGCCTTTTTTTCTGATAACATGCATAAACTGAATTAGTCACATACTGAATTCTAGTTTATAAAGGGAACTGGACAGCCATACATTTGTGATTTTCAGATAATCGCTTGCAAACTTAGTCAAAACCAAGTTTCAGTTCAAAAAAACATTTGAGTTGCAAACTGAACTTCCTCTTCCAATTAGTTGAACAGTTGTGTTGCTGTGTTCACAGCAAGTCGCACTGAATCCAGAAGATGTATATGCAAACATGTGATTTCTCTAGTCCCAGAGCTTTAGTATTAGATATGTACTCAAGAGAAGTAATAATTAAAGCTTAGTATGCAAGGTACAACAAGAAGTGTACATGCTTATTCAGTCATTATCCACCACGTGGTAAATTTGGATAAACTAAATCCAATGTGAAATTAGGTCAAAATACCTTTTTTATCCTTTTTATTACAACAATAGCAAAAAATGTTGTTTAACTGCGCCTACAGTACTGCACCCAAGTTATCAAGTGCTAGTGCTGGCAACAGGAAACAAGAGCTAGAACAAGGCACTGCACTGAGAGGCACTAGGATCAAAAGTGTTTTCAATTGGAGGGAGTGAGGGTCACTGTACTCTGAGGGAGTGCACTCTAGGTCTGGCTGTCCTACTTCAGCGGTCGCATGGTGTGTGTGTGTGTGTGTGTGCGCGTGTGTGTGTGTGTGTGTGTGTGTGTGTGTGTGTGTGTGTGTGTGTGTGTATGTGGCACAGCATAGCTGCCGTTGCCACTCCTGCTGCTCTTTGTCAGAATGTAGTGCCTTCAAGGTTCTGAAATCCTCATGAGATAATATCTCTGCCCTCATTCTCACTGCAGTGTGGAAATAATTATAATAACTAAGGATTAGTGTGCTAACGAAGTGGTTCTTCCGCTCTCTGATATTAGACATGAGCAACACTTCCTGTGTGTTCCCTGCCAAGATAATATCACAGGGAGGAAAGCCTACGAGAGTGGTCTGTTTGGACTTTTTTTTTTTTTCTTCAAATCCTTTTCCTTTAGGAACTTTTTTTGGAATTTCTACAACAAACAAACAAACCTTGATTACAGTAACCTTTTTAGTACTAGAAAAAAAAAAAAATTGTTCCTTTTTTAGATGTTAGAAACTGTAGTTTGTCAGTATGTGTCAGTAATACGCTGATGACTCATTCAGCACAAAAAAATGGTAATCTCTGTCCAAAAACTCCACAAACATTAAACTCATGCATTGTCAGTGCCGTTTCTCCTTTTTATTGAAACAATTTACTCATTTATTTTTGTAATCTTATCACCACATTTAATTTTTCGAGTTGAGTTGCTTTCCGTATTTTCTTCTTTTACTCAAAGCTGAGGAGTTCAGTCAACATAAATATATATATATATATATATATATATATATATATATATATATAACATATATATGCCGACGGTAGGTGTCCCCTGTATTTAATTTTCCACTTGAAAAGCTTCCTCTCTTGGTTCTTTGCTACATGTGTTTCCTAGCCTCAGTCCTACTGTTCGTCATCACTGGTCTTTTAGTCTTGTAAAAAGAGGTAGCTATATATAAGGGGCACTAAAGAAGCTTTGTAAAAAGATAAACATTTAGACAAGTATTTGCCAGTGCTTTGTTTTGTACATTTTTAGTTTTAATACTCCAGAATATTTTAAGAAAAGTTGTGGAGAAACTAGGCTATTCTTTGACACACTTTGCACACAGTGTAAAAACAACAATTAAAAACTACAACCATGTTCATGCAAGTGACTTGCAATACTTTATCCCCATATTCAGCTTCATTGCTAAACTGTCTGCATTTCGCATCATACACAGATGTGAAACAGAAGTTCACAATTACAAGCTTCAATTTAAAGTACTACTGGTTTTCTTTTGATGTTGCCTTTCGTGTGGTTTAGCCACAGGTTAAACACAGACCCATATACATGGGGGGTGGTAAAGCACAATCTTGCGGAAGTCAAGATTTGCATGATTCAGATTGGTAAACACCTGCAGGTTATATTGGTACTCGTGAGAATGGTTGAGCAGTTGGGATACATATTTCCTTTGAAAATTACTGTAAATTTAATTTGCATGTTTTGACAATATCTAGCAACAGTGTTAATGTTTAATAGATGAACCACATTTATTTTGTTGCTATTTATATATTTTATACACAAGATAAACATTCTAGTAGCGCTGTTATTAGTTCACTGCATTACATATGCAAGACGTTATTTCCTTTTCCTGTTTTGGTTTGGGAAGAAGAGAGTTAAGATGGCAATGTACCTGTAAAGATGGACTGCTGCAAGATCCGGGGACTGCATAATAAGAAAAGCCAACTTCTGGTAAAACAAAATCCTTTGCACAGATAAGCAACATGCACTGGTGTCCTTATCAATTACCCACGCTACACTATTTTGAATTAAGTTTGGTCTGTTTAGTACAATTTCACCAGTTGAAGTCAAATATGGTGAACTTTTTTTTTTTAATATTATAAGTGCTAACACTCACAATGATGAAGTGTGTATTGTGTTTTTTTTTTTTTTTTTTTACCACAATTGGAGTGTCAATTTTTTAAGCTTAACAGATCGTTCTCAAATAACAACGTGGTGAACTCTGGAGCTTTATATTAATATGAGCCCCATGTCAAGGTTTTCAAAATAGTGGCGCTCAAAAAGTGCATGTTGCAATATTGTTTCTAAGCTCAAAACGTGTTATGAAACAAGGACATGCAACAATGCTGAAGACTTACTTGAAATACTAGTGTAACTTGAATACTTTACATGGAATCCCTTTAACTAGGAATACATATATAAAACATACTGTACACACACACACACACACACACAAGGGTTGTAGTCAACAGACAAGTTTAGACGAATAATGACTAGCATTATTACTGCAGGGTGAAACCGAAGTAAACATGTGTCAACTTCCTCTGTTCCAAAAAGACAAGAGGGTAAGTAGTGAATGCCACCACATAATTTAAGTTACAGGCTATGACTTGGCAGCTCACACATCATACTACCCAAACAAGCTATGCACCAATTATCTCTCTAGATTACTAGTGCGAGTACAAGCAAGGAACAACTTGCAAATGTTTTTGGTGTAAATTAAAATTGACGCTCTGCTTTTTAAAATAAATCCATCACTGCTCTTGGGAGATTGATGCAGATTCAGCCATTACATATTTACAAATCTTTGGCGGCATTTCCATGCAGTTTAGAAATTCCAAATTCTCTCTCCATTGTCATGAGAATGTGACATGGCACGCACATTCCTCACGCTGTAAGACGTGCGTGGCCAAACATGGCATGGCTTTAAAGGGTGGGTAAACTCATCCTCTCACGCTATAGACACACAAAAGACTTCAGCAGTGAAGATCCCAACTTTCTACTATAGCCAAAGTCTGTGATATCTGCTGGAAGTAGGAAAACTTGTATATATTGTAGCAAATAATGTAAGGACAGTACACAGCCCTTTTTTATATGGAATGTTTATTTTACTGTTTATGTATTTGTTTCCAGTACTTTTTTATTAGTCTTTTGGGTGGCCAAGAAAGCTGCCTGACATTTGTAGACGCGCAAGGCCAAATTGGAACTCTGACAGAAACACTTAATATTAATTAGGTTATTTGCATTTCGAAGGAGATATTCTCTCCCTGAAAGAAAATTACATGGAAACCCATGTTAACCAAAAGGTACTACCAAAATAGCAGGAGAGAAAGGTGAGACTTTTTTTTTTTTCCCATGGAAACCTGGCTTTTTGGTGGACAGCCCTGAATTACTTATGGAAGTGAAGGTCCCCTGGGGCAGGCTGTGAGGAGAGCCAGGGATGTTGGGTTGACTTGTAGCAGTCAGGGCAGACATTTTGCTTTTCCTCTCTTACTGTATGAAAGACTACTTTCCTTAAATACCTTGATTGTTGGTGGAGGACTGCTAGGAAAAACATGTAATGATACATTTAATGTAATGATACAGCATCCGTTAGCCTTTGAGATTGCCCCCCTTTCTAATCACTTTGAGCTGGACATACAGAACAGACAGCTTGTAAAAGACAATGTTCATATTACTTGCTTGTCTCCAAAAGGCACCATTATATATTTGATCACCAAAAAACCCATTTAAAATACACACCACTTTAACTTCACTTGTCTGTGTCTGTAAATCACAACAGATTTGCAGGACCCAGTGAATTATTTTTCATACGTTTTAAACCAAATACATTGAAATCAAATCACAAAACCTCCAGGCATCTCTGCTTTCCAAGTTTTGCAAAATAGCAATAGTATGGACCACGGTTTTAAAGTGTTCTCTGTGTTGTATAACAATGATAACTGATACAGAGGAACACACAAGAGGATGTAGAAATGGGTACTGGGGGAGAGTACCTGCTGTGTCATTTGAGATCTCTTTGATAGGAGAGGTACATGTGGAGAAAATTCTGCACTCACACTTCCATGTCTCTTTCTGTTCCTGTTCTTTTAAATCACAGCAGGCTTCCCTTTTAACGTCAATCCCAAGTACAGCAATGAGTAATCCGACCTTTTGCCTTACAATCCCTGAAAGTGCCCTTCATTCAGAACATCCCAGAAATACACAAAATCAAAAATGCAAATTTAAAGATCAACCAGAACAAGCTTACCCTGGTATTAAAGGAAGTCAGCCTTCCAGAGAAGGCTAGACATTACTAGTACCTAGACATTACTAAGAGTTGGTGTAGGGGGGGGGGGGGGGGCCAAAAGGGCAAGCAAACTTTGAACAAACACCTGGAAATGCTTCAGCATTGGTCTTAACCATGACTTGTATATTTTTTCTCTCCGTAGGTCAGAGTGGCTTGGGCAAGTCGACCCTGGTGAACACGCTTTTCAAATCCAAAGTGAGCCGGAAATCCTGCAGTCCCTCCTTTGAGGAGGGCATCTCCAAGACAGTGAACCTACAGTCCGTCAGTCATGGTGAGTCTTCAGCATGCTTAGACACACAGTACTCCAATCTCCTTAACTGCAATGCTGATCCTATCAAACACAAGAAAATTAAAATTAAGTCCAGCAGTAGTTCAATTGAAGCATATCAGGGGCCATAAACATCCGGCATCTTATCTATTTATCTGTTAGTGGTTTTTGAGCAGTCTTGTTCAAGGTGTAGTAGATCTAAAAGCTGGTTTTGAAGGGTCGCTCCATCACGCCTGTGGTCTGCACCAGTACCTACTTATAGTTCCCTACTGCAACTATATATATATATATATATATATATATATATATATATCAAAACAATGTTTTAAAATAAATGCTGCGATATGGACAAGATGGCATACAGCAAAGGTAAAGCAATGTGTTTCTTGTAACACTAACTTTCTCGTTTGTCATCTCAACGGTATTGAGTTGCAACTACTTTGTATACAGATTATATCTTGTAAATTTACTGAACAAGGGGATGTTCAACATGTACAGTATACATTGTATTAAGGAGTAGGTACAGACTAGCACCTCTATCTCAACTATAAAGGAGATCCACAACAGGGAACAGGTGGATTACGACAGAAAAAAGGTTTAAAAAACCATGAAACTTTCAAAAGACTTTAAACCACGCACTCCAATACCCAGTGCTCTTGTATACAAAATCACAGCAATCATCATGTTGTGTTCCAGCATGAAAAAACACAATGGCTGTGATGACATGCTTTACCCCAAACAAAATCGAGAGATTGCCTGTTTGAACGGATAGATATACTCCAGCACAACACCCCTCTCTCCCTCTCTCTGTGGAGAGCATGCATTTTGACAGATTGTTGAGATGGGGCTTATCGTGTAGCCGACTGCCAAAGGACAAGATAAATCAACAAGATTATCGCAGGATTGTCTTATCAAGGCTGTTGGCGGTGGTCCTAACTGGAAAAGACCCAATAGGAAATAAAAAGCACAGGCCCTCGACTCGGAGGTAATATATAGACAGGGTAAATCTCGACAGCCAATTGTATGTGCCTTTTTTAAAATTGTTTTGAAAAAAAATAAAAAATAGGTCACAAAAATTGTTAGATAATTAGTTGCAAAGCTTTTGCACACAGACATTAATATATTACATATATGTAGTCTGCTGAATTTCCTGGTTCTAAGATGCCTTTCAGCCTTTATCCGATTACAGGTATTCCCTCAGGGTCAATATAGCTGAAACTCCCCTAAGTATGAGCTCTACTGTATTACTTTTAATGAACCCACCATGGGGTTGCAGGTACACAGACAGGCAGAGTTGTGTAGCCCGCAGACACCTGGATTGACTGTCATGTAAACATGCTGGTGCAGAGTGAAAGCTCTGTAGCGTGTTCCTCCAAGTGGGAAGCCTCGCAGTCACCTGCTGTACGTCAGCGCACAGGGGTGATACATGTCCTGCATGCAGATAAGGGGGGGCCGACACCTTATTGCAATCTTTTAAAGGCGCTGCTATGGACAATTAGAAGAGAATGTCAAAAAACACAATAGGTTTGAACTAGACGTTATTATAGAAATGAGCTGGCAAAGATTGTTAACCCAAGAGGGTCAGCGAAGAAACAAGCGGGGTGTGGAGCGGGCGCTCTTTCAGCTAAAAGTGTTATCGTTCTTCAATACAGTTTACTATGGAAACCTAGCCAAAAAAAATAATAAATGAACAGTAACTGTTCCAGCCTTCCTCTTCTACTCAGGGTCTAGGCACCACACAAAATGCCCCTGGGAGAAACCGAGAAAGAACAGAGTTGTTGAAACTTGACAGCAGTCAGCATTTGACAGCTTAAAAGAGAAGGACGCATTGTACCAATCAAAAATATCTCACCCCGTTTTAACAGAAAGCACATAGCAGTGTGTAATTCATCACTCGCCAAGTTCAGTTTGAAAGGCCACAGGCCCTGACATGTGCTTTTTCACGTTTCTACAGTTTCAGCAGCAAAAATATCTTTAGAAGCAGGCAGAGAGGCCTAGCTCAAATACAGTAGCTAACTGTACCTCCCCATTGCTTTGAGATGCTGCAGTTTTTGTCCTAGGTTAAAAAGACATAGAAGCCATTAAAAACAACCAGCGGATTGATTTGAGTTTATATCACATCAATGTTGATTACTTTCTACCTTCTGCATCAAATAATCTGTTTTTTAAATGTGGGCAAATTACCCTTAACAGCCAGTGTTTGAGATTTGTAGTTTATAAGTAAAGGTAAACATGGTTAGCCAAATCCAAAATGTTTTAAATAGTTTAAAGTGAAACCATTGTCCACCAGCAATTAGGTGCCAAAAATGTACCTTGCATCGATACCTTGGTATAACTAAACTATAATCTAAATTGACATTGACACAGTAGAAGTAGATACATTATGCAGTTATTTTTCAAGATCACTAAATGAAGCACCTTAAAACATTGTTGCTTTTCTGTCCTAATCTTCTGATCCTCGTATTGTACAACCCCCAATCGTTGCTTCCGTGTTTGTCAGCCACGAGGGTTAAACATAACCAGACACACATCTGCTTTCACAATGTCTGACTTCTTGGTTTGTGTTCTCTACATTAACCCTTCAGTATGCATTCTGAAACTAAATGGCCAAAAGAATATAGTTTGTATTTAAATAAATGTATGTATACATGCATATACACACACAAGCACACTAGTTTTTGCTACCAGTAAAATTGATACAAATGAGAGCATCATCATACTGGGATTGAAGGGACATCTATTTAAATGTTGCTAGCAGGTGTAACATTCAGGGAGAGTCCGCAAGCTTATTCAATACATGTATGTTCAGCACAGGGCACGAGTCTGTAATAGTTTAGAGATTTACTTTGAAGCACATTTGCCCTTCCTGTTTGTGTGTGTCCAGAACTCACAACCATCCCATTTTAAATGTGGTGTGTCATAAATAATTAGGGGGAGGAAGTGTGTCTGGTATTGAGATTCCCTATCTGAGCAGATACACCGTGTCAGTTTTTATGAGACAGGATTTATGTGCCACAGTAAAAAACGTTACCTTGAAAAAGAGTCCTCACTAGTGGCAGGGCAGAGATTTGGTGTTGCAAGGTGATTGGAGATAGGAAAGAATTCTGTGAAGCAAGGAGAGATTAATTTTGCATACGAATACAGTATGATACACAGGGAAGATTTACTTATTGAATTGGTGCAGGTTTTGGGTAAATGTAGGCCAATAGAGTATTGTTTCTAATGCAGTGCACAGAAGGGTACATTTAATTATGGAAGAAAATTAATTCAGAATCTGTATCCACTGATAGAACAGTCATTGAAAGTGCCGTGCATGATATCTATTGGTCTTTACCTCCGCCCCCTGCTTTTGTACAGCCTGTCTGATCTGCTGTAAATGAAGGAAGTGTTAAAAAATATATATATATATATACAAAAAAAATAAAAAATACAAAAACATCAGTGACTCTGAGCAAGCTTGAGTCCTGGAAAACAACAAACAGCTGGCCTGCAGAGGGCTGACGGCAAAATCAATCTGTTTAGATGATTATATTTGTGTGCTGTGAAAGTTCAGACACTGGCAGCACTGGCGACAACAGCCCTCTGTGTAACTCCAAGCCCGTCAGAGCCTAGCGCCATGCAAAGTGATGAATGTGCAGGGTGCCTGAACTGTCTTGAATTGTATTATTTTAAACTCTGATTTATGTTGGATTACTTTAGATATAGTTGCATGTTTTTCAAAGCTAGTGGTCCTTTCTACTCATTGTGAATTCCACAGTTAGCTTCTGGAATATCAAATCACTTAACTCATATTTTAAATGAATACTCCTATCTATTCTACAAGGTTGCTTAGGCAAACCCTTTTTTGGTACCGAGTCTGTGGAAGACAGATTAAGTCGGTTGCATAGCTCAGGGTAAAAAGGTTGCCAGCAGAAAAGTAATAAGCACATCAAAAATTAAGGTTTAAGAAAAAAAAGAAATCAAATGTACAACAAGAAAGAAATGTGTTACACAAATATATGTAATACCAAATATGGAAAAGTAACTGTAAACATGATCAAGTGTGAGGCTTCCTCTTTCAGCTCATGAGTGAAGGGACTTAACCTTTTGAGGTCCATGCAACTAGAAAAGTACAAACAAGTAAAATTGAAGGGTAGTGTATGAAATTATTAAGACTGTCAACACTCAGTCCAACAGAGTCCACTGTCCCCAGCTAAAATGCATGCATGAACCCTGCTTTAACATCAAAATAGAAAAGTACCTAAATACCTAAAGGTACATGGCTGCCCTCCAGTGGCCTTTCTAAAAACCTGAAGGATAGATGCAGCTTTATATGACCTTCATAGACACTTTGAACTGATCCATGACAAGTTATTCCATTTGTGCCTGTTCAGTGTGTAATACGACGTGTGCTTTGCATTTCAGTTATTGAAGAGAAAGGAGTAAAAATGAAGCTGACCGTGATCGACACTCCAGGGTTCGGAGACCAGATAAACAATCTGAACTGGTAAGGCTTGTAACCTTGGTAACTGCATTGCCGCTGGATAAAACTTCACACCATGCAGGCCTTTTACTAACAAGTCAAGTCCTTGCTGTGCTCTACAAGAGCAGATACATGCACATTATGCTGTTAATCACTTGCTGCATGTAAGAAAAGTCAGCAGGCACTGTCAAGTCCTTTATTCACAATGGTTTTCCTAATGTGTCTTGGGTACAATCCACTCAGGCTTGCATGCAGAGTTCTAGATGCTTATTGTCTGTTTCAAACTTTAGGCAGCAATAAGAATCCTACTGGCAGCAGTGTGGAGTAGTGGTTAGGGCTCTGGACTCTTGACCAGAGGGTCGTGGGTTCAATCCCCAGTGGGGGACACTGCTGTTGTACCCTTGAGCAAGGTACTTTACCTAGATTGCTCCAGTAAAAACCCAACTGTATAAATGGGTAATTGTATGTAAAAATATAGTGATATCTGTATAATGTGAAATAATGTATAATGTGATATCTTGTAACAATTGTAAGTCGCCCTGGATAAGGGCGTCTGCTAAGAAATAAATAATAATAATAATAAGTCCATCTGGCTGTATTAGTTAAGATAGTGTTAGGGTTTATATTACTGGCTTTACGGTAATCAAGTGGCAGCTAAAACTAAATGTGTCATGTACAGTAAACTGCATAGCTTGGTCTTGCAACAACTGGCAAACTGTGTAATCAAATCTGCCAGTGCCTCAGGAGAGAGAGAGGTTCTCTCATACATTTTCTTTTGATTTGCAGTTGGGAGCCAATTATGAAATACATCAACGAGCAGTATGAGAAATATCTGAAGGAGGAGATCAACATTAACAGGAAACGCAAAATCCCAGACACCAGAGTCCACTGCTGCATCTACTTTGTGCCCCCTACTGGCCATTGGTATGTCTTACACACTCTTTATTATAATTATTATTATTATTATTATTATTATTATTATTATTATTATTATTGTTTGTTCATTTAGCAGACGCCTTCATCCAAGGCGACTTAGAGACTAGGGTGTGTGAACTATGCATCAGCTGCAGAGTCACTTACAACAACGTCTCACCCGAAAGACAGAGCACAAGGCGGTTAAGTGACTTGCTCAAGGTCACACAATGAATCCGTGAGTGAGCCAGGATTTGAACCAGGGACCTCCTCGTTACAAGCCCTTTTCTTTAACCACCCGACCACACAGCTTTTTTAACAACTTTTTGTTGTACATGTAGAGTAGTAGTCCAAGGGCAGATAGTATTGCAAATGGCAAGAGGTTTTTCAGCCAACCACGTAGTAAAATCGTATGTAATCAAAACAATAACACAAAAGCCTGACATACTGTTGTCAGCCCAGGCTATAGCAAAAAGTGTGTGCAAATGTACTTTTGTTTGTAGCATAGGGCACAGCAATCCCTATACAGGTGGTATGACAAATGAGTGCAACCATGCTGTGAAGGGAACAGTTGTTTAGACAGTTATTCAGTCTATTAGAAATACTAAAATACAAATTTAGCTGGAGTGCAGTATTGACTTGCTCACTTCTCTCATACCAAAACTTCACAAACAGGTGCCCCCTGTCACAAAGACTCAAGTAAAAAACATGTGAAACCATTTCTCCCCACACAGAGACGTCTGAACTTCAAAGCATATTCAATTGCATGACGACGTTGGGGTGTGATGTCAAATATTGACTTCTCAGCGTGACAGTCAGTCAGAGGTACATTTTAGGATGTCGGTCAGTAAAGTAAGACCCTTCCCATTGTCATTATGTTTAGAAGCTGCTTTGGGCCTTTAAGCCTTGATATAGACAAACAGCTGGAAACTAAATAAAGTAGAGTAGAGGAATCCAGGTAGTATGAGAGAGTCCTGAACACACACAGAAACTGAATCTGTAGCTCAAATAAACCACAAGAAGCTTTTTAGTCTCTGAATTTCATGTGTGGTTGAGGACATTGCTTTTGTCAGTTTCCATGGTGAATCTGTGTTGGGCAAAGGTCAGGTATGCATTCCTTCAATACATAGAGCCCAGGAAACCTACAGTGGGAGTGTGTCACAGCCCTAAAGGTGGAGAAGTATCTCCGATAGGATCTGTTCGCCGCACAGCCTTGAGCAGTCCCGAGCCCTCTGATCCTGTGCTCCCTCTCTGTACACTTGCCTTCAGGACACTCTGAATCTGGGTTAATCCTTTTGTTAAACATAAACATCAACAAGGTGCCATTGCTACTGACAAGGAGATGAGGGAGATTTAGAGTTAAGTGAAGGTAGTCATCAGCACACACACACTAATGCTAAGTAATTAGCAATAAGATACCCATAATAAGGCAAATCACCCTACGCAAATTGCTAGAACAGTTAAATACACTGGCCTCCAACATGTATTGGGAAGATCAAGTACCTGTAAAAGTATAGCGAATTTAGTTTGGCTGTATTATTGAAGGTAGAAGCCCCAGCAAAGATCCTGTGTGGACACAGTGGTTAGACAACTAAACTGCAAAGTAATTGTGCTTTAGCAAGTTGCAAAATGTAAAACTGTTGCTTAGATAGCACAAGTAGGAAATGATACAAGTCCTCTCTTGCACCAAATCAGCAGGCTTGGAATGGGCTTCATAATTCTGCACATTCTTTTGACCACTTCTGAACTCCAGCCACTGGAAGTCAGAAGCAATTTGTTTTTAAACTCAGGTGTCAGATTTAGTACATGCACTCAGGCCTCCAGCTCCTCTGACCTGAGCTGTAATGTTTCAAAATCAATAAGAGGAATGGTTCGGAGCTGCAGGCGGACGTCGAGAAGGGTGGACAGGGGTCTAGGGAAGGTGTCTGGTGATAAAGATAAAGAAAAGATGTATAGAAATATTAAGAATACGGATACCTATAAGAGTAAAATCAAATACAAGATACAGGAAGTAGTTATAATTAAGAGCAGTAGTAGAATACGGCAAAGTATGGACTAGTTCTATATACAAATGCACTACAGAAGTCGCTCCCAAAGGAAAAAAGGGTTTGCTTCACCATCAGACCATGCCCTTTAATTGCATCTTTGCTTGCTTGCTTGCTCTTTTCTGCACTAGTTTACGCCCCCTGGACCTGGAGTTCATGAAGCGATTGGGTAAAGTAGTGAGCGTCGTCCCAGTGATCGCCAAATCTGACACCCTCACCCTGGATGAGAGACAGCGGTTCAAAGAGCGGGTATGTAACACAGACAAAGATTTACATACAAAGGAGTATTGTATTGGCGCAACAGTGCCACTTTTTACTGTACCTAGAGGTCTCCAAATACCAATTGGGGCTAGGCAGCCTTGACCCTGCCAGTGCAGGTCTCTGTTCCAACCTGTGTCCTTAATTATTAAATTGAACCAATTAAACCTCAGCCCATTACCTCAAGTACCTAATCCTTAAAATTATACTCCTTAAACTTGCAACAGAATGGCCCTCTAGGACCGGAGTTGTCTAGGTATTAACTTGATTGGCCTTTGATCTCTATTGAGACGTCTGCAGTCACAAAACCTTGTATCCTTCTCTTCTGATAGTCAGGGGGAGATGTGCTGGGCACACAGATGAGCCCTAAGGGTGGTCTTAGGCTGACCTATTCCCGCTACTCCTCTGCCATGCCTTGGAAAAGACCCCACTGTGACCTCTTCCATACAGGAATAATCCTTCCCATTAAAAGCTGCCTTCCAGCCGCCACTCTGCTGTTTCCAAATTCTGCATGTTAAATAACCTAGAAAATCGTCATCAAGGGAAAAAGTTCATGTGATTCTCTCTGATTTTTAATAGTCAAAGCACCCCTTAAACTTTAACGAGAAGTGGTTACCATGACCGGCTAATTATAATTTACAAATGCTTTGTGAGTTATTCAGCTGGGATCAGAAGTAACACACACAATCCTACATGCCCTTCTAAGTGAAATCTAATCTTGGTACACTGCAGTTTTGTGGGCCTCCCCTGTGTGTTGGTGCATTTGCAGGAAAGTGTATGTGCCCCCTCCCATTCAAAAGAAAACACACAAATGGCACATTTTATACATTAAAAAAAATATCATTAAGCCAGTAGAAAAGAACTGTTGTATCTGGATAGACTTAACATTATGTTTGCCTTTGTGCACCATTTTACTTGGATACGTGCTTTTCTGTTGAAAGTGGTGATTTTGAGGTCGCCAAAACAGATGTTTTCAAAATAAAAAAATAAAAAAAACACTCTTCTTTCTGCGAACCCCCAACACTTTCTTCTCATTAAAACAGCTGTAACAGCAACAGCTCCAACAGCACAAATTCCAAACAAATCACTCATCGCACATACAAACCTTTTTTTTTTCTTTACACTTGTGGATGGTGAAGAAAGGGGAAATTGGTAATCAGAGCTTTTGAGACTTTGGCTGTCTCCTCCTGAGCTAAAAGACTTCCCTTTCAACCTTCTCGCAGATTCGACAGGACCTGTGGACCAATGGCATCAAAGTGTACCCACAGAAGGAGTACGATGAGGATACAGAAGATAGAATATTGAACGACAAAATCCGGGTAAGCATTTACAATACGGTTCTTCAAAGAGGTTTGGTCTATTGGATCAGAAGGCTATAATACTGACACAAGTTGGCTACCACTGCAGAGAGTTAGATAAAGAAACCTAATATATTCTGTGACAAGTGTCTTTTTCAATTCAATGTTGAAAACATGTTTGGGTTCGCATCCCACAGTAGGTGGACTCAACCCCTGATTGATAACGTGTTATTGAGGTTCTTAATGGTCCTATACTTATTTGTAGTGATGTTAATTCTGAATGGGCTATCTGTTATTAGTTGTGCTATTGATTGCTGCTCTCGTTTTCCTTTCTTGGAGTGTTTGGGTAGCGTGCAAGACTGATATGCATGCATGCAGTTTGAAATCGTGGTCGTGTTGGGCAGGGCGCAAGGAGACTGGAGTGTATCAGCAAAGCTGATGGTTACTGATTTGCCAGGGCATGAGTTGTAATCAGTAGATTAATCCGTGCACATTTTTAATAAAGGTAACGCTATTATAATGACTGTCTTGCATAGTAATACTAAAATCAATAGAATCTAAAAAAAAATTATAAAAAAATGTGGTCTTTTTAAAAGCATTTATTATTAGTAGTATTATTATTTTAGTAAATGTAACACATTTTCACAGAACAACCATTCTTTCGGGCCACTGTCAGTCACATAACTGAAAACACAAGACAGCTGAGCTGCGTTTCCAACAGCGGTTGTTTAATCTAGCATTACAGCTACGTACTTGGCTTCCTTCCTGTACTTCTGAATCTAGCAGAACCTGAGGCACCGAAGAGATTAAGCTGTTCAGAATCTTGTTACAGGTACCCGAGAATACTGTGGCTATTGACAAGTGATTGCTTAACATGCTATCATAGTCAGAAATCAGAGAAAGTAATTCCACATAATTACCTCTATTTGAGGAATTGGTGCCTTCATCGTGCCCTCTGAATGCCAGTTCTTGCTTGCCAAAGTAAACAACAGAATCAATCAAGCGTTTAAGAACCTCACGTTTTTTCTTACTTGCTCATTGTGATGTATTGTATCCCTGCGCTTCTGCTCATCGAGTTGAACATTAATCCGGGTTTGGCCAAAAGTTTTGAGTGTAACAGCGACTCGCAAGTGACTTTGGGAACACTCATGTTTTTGTGCTGACTTCGATAGACATCCTAGATTGCTGTAGCCAGTGCTGTTCAACATTGCCTTTTCTGTACTGAACAAAATACAGTTCCAGCATTATACTTTTTTTAATTGACAGCTACTGGTCATAATTTCAATTTTGGTAGTGGCGGGTATATGACTTCCCTTCCTGTGTGAGTTCAGGTATTTGTGGCGTTTCCCTCCATTTTTTCTGTGAGAGTTCTTGAAAATTGATTCATAACTAAATTGACTACAGTGTCTCTGTTGTCTTTTATGATTTTTTATTTAATTTTTTTAATTTGTAAAAAGCAATTCAAAATATTACTTAGAAGTTCTCAAATATAATTCTCAATAACGGTCTCTATAATAAGCAATATCGTGTGAAATTCAGCTATTCTTACACCTTACACTAGCATGTTTATGTCCCGTCTCTAATGATTGGACAGCTATAAAACCAGGGCAGATCTTTGACGTTCCCATTGGTTAAACTCCCAGTTATGCCCTGCCTCTGCTCACTCATGATTGGACACCTGTATAACAAGCAGCAGATTGACTCCCATTGGTGAAACGTGTGATTGGACTGCCGCAGAGAAAATGCAGATTGTCTATTGGTTGATTTTATTTTATATACAAAAATAAAATTCTGCATGATTTCTATTGTAATTTTTTTTTTTATCTGCGATCAACTCTTTAGTTGATTAATCAGTGCTATTAATCGGAGCAGCCCTAATTTATTTTTTATATATATATATATATATATATATATATATATATATATATATATATATATATATATATGTACATTTTCTACAATAAAATTTGATGTCATCTAGTCAGCGTGCAACTCGATTGAATATAATCCACCATAAAACCACCAGAACAGCACAAAGAGGACAAGAAGAAGCAGCAAAAGTTCTAGTCAAACAAAACAGACTACAGTTGAAAAGAAAAGACTGCACGACCACGATGAAAATGACAAACACAAAACCACCTAAGAAACCAATGGCCGGTACATATTTCACAGAACTAGAGACCAGATGAAAGAGATAGCTAGAAACAAACTCTAATACACAAAACTCAGCGAGAGAATTGAAATGTGCACTTGCCACAGACACTATGCAACCTGCCCACGGATCAACATTATCACAAGCCATCACACGTACAAACTAACAGGTAAGTTAGACTTTCAAAACACCAACATTACTTATTGTAAAAAATGTACAGCTCAGTACACTGGTGAAATTCAGTAGCCCTCAGATTTGCTCAACAGATACGATTGCAAGCACTGGGAGTACAGATGCACTCCAGTCTCCCTGCACTCTGCCCAACACGACCACGATTTCAAACTGCATGCATGCATATCAGTCTTGCACACTACCCAAACACTCCAAGAAAGTAAAATGAGAGCAGCAATTAATAGCACAACTAATAACAGATAGCCCATTAAGAATTAACAAGGTAACAGCATTACACCAGAAAACGTTTCCCATTTAAGATCTCGCGCAATCTGATTCTCCTCCACTGCTCAGAATTTTTCATTTTTATTCACACCTTTCAAAGTTCCACCTTCCCAAGAATAGATGTTTGTCATTGAATTTGTCAAGGTTCTTTTAGTATTTCTAAATTAAGCACTGTTGAGTGTTTAATAGCTCTGGTTGAAAGCGATTCCATCATAGCTGATAAGCCTTTTATTGGCTATCTGCTATATATTCAAAGGGTAAATCGTGAGATTAGCGACTGATAAAACGGTCACCATAATTCATAAAACCACAGCAAAAGAATGTCTGAAATGTACTGCAACAGTGCTTGGAAGGGATAATAAAGGCATTGATCTAACTGAACTGCTGTTACCCTCCCCAGGAAAAGATCCCCTTTGCAGTGGTGGGCACAGACAAAGAGCACCAAGTGAATGGAAAAAACGTCCTGGGTAGAAAAACCAAGTGGGGAGTCATTGAAGGTAAGAGTTGCAGAACTAGTGTCAAACTCTAGCCTGCAGCTTCAACGAACCTGTAATGGGTTCTCCAGATCCCACTACGTCACTCTTCACTGCCAAGCACACTTCTGTGTGTATTAAAAAAAAAAAAAGGGATGCACTTTAACCTCAGTCCCTTGGTTGTCCACTCTAAACCTCAGCAATTGCTGGTTATCCCATCACATCTTAAAGTGCAGGATAGTGTTTATTTTGGCAAGAGACTGACTATTGTAGTTCAGTATGTAGCCACCTACCGCAGAGGGACGGGGATTCAGGACTCAATACAGTTACTGGATCACATGCAACCACACCGAGCATGCAAACAAGAAACAAATACAGTGTTTCGGAGTGAGTGGCTCTGAATTAGCCATAATAATCCTGGACACACACACACACACACACACACGCACCAGTTGTTGGTCAGTTTGTCACACATCAGCAGCTGCTACATGAGGGGCTCAGTGGTGTTTCAGTGTACAGTAGAGGGCCTTTGATTCTTCCATCTTGTATTGAGCTTTTTCTTTTCCCCTGTCGAGGTACGCTACTAAATCTCTGCACTAAAAGGCAATGAGAAACAAGTTGTTGATGAATAGTTCAGGGTCACTTGTAGGGTTAAATCAGAACCAACCACAGTCAATCAGCTCTTTCAAGGCAGGAGTTTGAGGCTCTCTAGTGCTTCTGTCCCTTTAGTGCTGTGCAGCAGATATAAACACCACAGTTCTGCAGGTTAATCAGACACAGCTGTTCGGGGGCGTCTGGCAGCTGTGATCCAAAGCAGATGAAGGATAAACCCGAAGTCTGTCCCCTTGTGATATTAAGAGAGCGATTCATCTCCTGCTATTCCAGCTGGATACAGATTCAGGCGAGGCTGCACAGTGATAGAGAAATACAGTTATTTTGCTTGGCACGCACACACTCGCACATCAGTTGCCACTATCGATGGAAAGCGACAGCATATGTTTCGGTGTGAAATTACTTAACAGGGTGGTTATATTGAATTACTAACTCCAAAAGCAAACTGTCTCTGTGCAAAGATTCAATGTAAAAATGTCAAACGTTGCCTCTTATTCATGCTCCAAAATAGTCTTACAGTGGCAGAGCTTCGACCTTGTGCACCCAAGAACTAGCATTGTCATTTGAAATCTAGACAAAAGACTTGCTATTATGACAGGTTGTTAGAACTTACCACCAGGTCTGCTGCCCAATCTCTCAACCTTACACACTGCAGCCCAACAGCCTACCCACTGAGCTGCTGCGACCCAGATACACTCTGCCTTACTGATGCAGCACTCAGCTACAGTACAGATTACTCTTCTGTAGGGAAAGTAAGCAAGAAGCTAAAACATATTCGCTTTTTATACTCTAACTAGTGAGCTACTCAAACGCAACACTTTCAACATGGTAATCCACTGCGGCTGCTTATAGAGAGCTGGTCCTAAAAAAAAAAAAAAAAAAGAGATTGTTTTCAAATTGAATGTGTTAGGAGAGAGAGTGGTATGGAATCACTGTAGTAATTTGGTATACAATAGTCTTGAACAACATTGTGAAATATTGCCACCTAGTGGTTTTGTGTAGCCATTTAAAAACAAATCTTAAAAAGCCCAAGATCCGTTTCCATTAAAGATTGGGTTTCTCAAGAAAACTAAATTGGCACAGCAAGTTTTGCATTATATCAGTCTGTCTGTCACTGCGCATTGAGTGCTGTAAACAAACATCAAAATGGCACCGGCAATGTAAGCCAAGGGTCTGGGGAATTCAAAAGACAGAAATAAATGTTCTGAACAGGCTGGTTATTTCAGATTTCATGTTTCTCATAACAGAAAGTCCATTCCCAGCACTTGATGTGGGCTTGCAGTAGATATGTCCCGCCAACATACTGGGAAATAACATGTTTTGCTTTTATCCCTCTTGGCTGAGTGCACACGCTGTCAAAATTGATTAATAGGCTCCCTGTGAACTATTTGTGGTACAATCATACATGGTTATTAATTCAGTGTAGTAATTAATTGTCTCAACATTATGCTTCTTTTTGCAGTTGAAAATGTTGCACACTGCGAGTTTGCCAACCTGAGAGATCTGCTCATCAGGTAAGGAACTTTTTATCAATTACATTATATGGTCTTACTTTAAGAATGGAAATAAGCATTGCATAGCAGCTTGAGCTTCTTCTGTGATCCGAATTACACACCTGAGCAAGAAGAGGGTACCCATAGATTGGAAAAGGAAAGCAATCTTGTTAATGTATAAAACAAGGTGTATGTAGGATAAACAGTGGCCACTAGATGGTGCTGTAGGGAGGGGGCTGAAGCAAACTACTACAGAGAACAATTTAATAATATATGTGAATTCCAACATTTAAAACAGTCAGTCAAACCTTTATTCAGATAACAAGACACTGACAAAGAGGTCTCACCAAAGCATTTGCCTTATTGTATAGTCAAGTGTAAATGTATTTTACAAAAGGGATAAAATAAGCAAACAGTGATGCTTTGAGTTCCCCTGCTGACTTAAAGGTCAAAAGCTGTGCATCCCTTTCTTTGCTAGGTATTAATAACAACCTTCCACATCTCTGGGTTAAATGAGACTTCAGCAATGAGATCACCTTAAACCCTGTGCCCCATGGCTGACACACTTGAATGGGTGGCAAACTCTTTGGATAATCCATTTCTCTACCCTTTTTCTTCACCTCAGGTCCCACCTGCAGGATTTGAAAGATGTCACACACAACATCCATTATGAGACCTACCGGGTTCGGAGATTAAACGAAAGCAACTTGAATGGCATTGGACTTTCAACACCTCTGGCCTCAGTGAATGGCACAGCGGTGAGAAAGGAGTCAGAGAGCAACCTTTAAGAGGAGGGAAACCAAAACAAAGTCTTCAGATAACGGTTTTGGCTGTCCTACCCCCATTCTTCCTTCCCCCCTCCTCCTCCAGTGTACAGCATTGTACGCCAATAAAAAAAAGAGAGCTCTAGGGTTACCAAGAAATTATACTGGAACCAGGCAGGTTTTTTTTTTCCGGTTTGGGGTGATGAAGTGGCATGCTGCCATGGCTACTCTGGGGTGGGGCTTGACAACAGAAAGTGGGCCAAATCTATGTTGGAGGGTGGGTGGGGAATTGTACTCCGTTAGAGCTTTGGGCTGCCTTAAGTCTTATATTTGAGCCCATCTGTACTGTGCAAATGCCAAGCGTTCAGTCAGTTAATCAAATCCACAGGCTTTGAACAGCGCTCAGCAAGGACTTTGAGAATGAAAGAGAAACATGCATTGATCAAGTGTGCTCATAACCCACCTTAAACGCTTTGAATTTTTGCTCTTGATTTGATCATTTTTTGCCTCAGTGAGATATTACTATTGCCAAGCAGCATGCTGAGTGAGGTTACAATTGTAAAAAAAAAAGAAACTGTTGGCCATAAAGCTAAATGTAAAATTCCCCAATTGCTGTAAAAAAAAAAGACTAACAATACTGACTTAACAAGCCCTGCTTAGAAAATCACCCACTATGATTCTCCTCATATATCTTGCTTGTTTGGCAGTCGTGACATCCATTAAAATATTCAAGTTCTATTTGTCCTTGGAGAAGGGGGCTTATCAAAAGGGGTTTACAGACCTGTATGAAAATATGAAAATGTATATTTGCTTTCATTACACTCAGGCTGCAGTAACTTTATAATGGATAGCTCTTGAACAGCAGTGCCATCTAGTGCCCCTCGCTGGAACTGAGTCTTGCTATTCCGTTGTATTCCGTAATCGGAATACAACGGAATAGCTGTGGAGATTAGTGGAGCCCGCGGTATTAATCCCTCAACTATTGTACATATTAATTTCTGTAATGGTTCTGAATGTTTTGTACTGTATTAACAGTAATTTTAATTTTTTGCTATGTTTCATTTTAATATGACGGTTCATTTGTGATTAAACACACCGTACTCTGTATATACTCTTAGCTCTGCTGCTTGCTCTCTGCACAGCTATGCAACCCACCAGTTGCCTTTTAAAAAGCAGGTTACCTGAACAGTGCTTGCTCCACACATACAAGTAAGCTTTAGGATAATACTGGTGAAGTCTCAGTGTTTTAAAGCCAGTACTTAAGAATGGAAGTATTACAGTGAACTGCAACAGTAATAATACAGATCCTGATATTAAATGTACAGTGAAGCTAATGCAGCATATATATATATATATATATATATATATATATATATATATATATATATATATATATATATATATATATAATTTCTTTCTTTTTAAAGATTCCCTTTGCATTTTAGGTTTTGCAATGACCCAAGCCTTGCCTATCCTTTCTTGAGCTACTAATACTAAAAGCCGGAGTGGTTCAAATTGCCATGTAGTTTTGTAATGCACCCTTGTTTTTGTGAAAGATGCCTTCAATAGTCTCTGCATTCAGGGATCCAACCGCTAGCACTGTGAGAATGCATAGGATTTTCTAAAGCAGTATTATCACACCAGAGCAGTGCCACTCTGTAAGTCCACTCTACCACCAGGACTGTATCACATCCCGGTTACAAACAGAAACCCCATTTGTGCTGCAATACCAAACAGTAATACTAGTGAAAATGTTACTAAAACTATTGAAATAACTTGTTTTAACTAAAATGATTACAGGTACTTTTCATGGATAGAACTATTTTTTAGGCATTTTCTATGTTATCCACAATTTGAGAGAGACCAAACTTCTTAAAGCTTTTAGTGGACTATGTTGAAGAAACTATAGTTACCGGTACTGGTCTCCACAAAGTGAAATATTTCAATTTTCTTGCATCATCTTGTGGCAAAATGATTAAAAGCAAACGAGAAATCATGGATTAACAGGAGAGAATAATAAAGCACACCTAAGGAAAGAAAACAAATTATTATTAAATCAGTCAGTAAATTCAGAATGCTTTTGGTTAATAAGGGTCGTGGGGTTGCCAGTTGTAGTGTCGCTGTTATACTCGGTAATATCACAGCTTCTTGTTTGGATCTCCCTTAGTAGAATGGACTGCAAAGTTTTAATGTAAATGTTTATGGATTTTATTAAAAGTCACAGAAAAGCGCTAGTTGTTTTTGATTGTTTATTACTGTGTGATTTGCTCTTTGTTCTGCTGAAACTGAAAGAGCAGGGAAAAAAAAAAAACCTGGAGCATCTCCAATTGGTCTATGGGTAAAATAAATCTGATCTGTAAATAGGGTTGATTTACAGACTAGGAAAACTGAAAAACTTTGAAATATTTGAAGCATAGTACATGTGACACATACAGTATTATATATGTGGTTTGGTAAATGCCCACAGAACAGCCCTTTGTGAAACTTAGATTTCCCCCTCTTAAAGAGAGCCCAGAATCCAATGCAAAAATGCTATAAAAACAAAATCCACAGCATGCATTTCCAGAACTCACTAGTGGGAACCCCAGGGCATATTTTATACATGTATATAATGGAAGATACAGTAGTATTAGAAATGTCCTTCGGATGAGAGGTAAAACCAATGTCCTATTTTAAGTGACTCTGCAGCAGCTGGTGTTGTTGCATAGTTCACCACCTAGTCTGTAAGTCACTTTGGATAAAAGTGACTGCTGAATGACATACATACACACACACACACACACACACACACACTATGGAGCTTCGTTAACAAACGGAAGTAATACTTGTGAGCTTATACACCAGCATACCTTCAGTGTTAGGTTTGAATGATTTCCAGTGTAACAATACTTAGCTTCAGCCACCAGATGGCACTGACAAAATAATGACAAAAACAAAGTTAAAAACCAATGGACATTTAGTGATGTTTTTTTATTCAGAATTTTAAGCCCCAGTGGAGCAGATATAGATCATCTTCAATGTTAAATGATTCCTTCTCAACATAAATGTGTTTTGGTCATTTGAGTTTGTGTAGAACGGGGGGTTTACGCCAATCAAGCCAATAAGTCTTATTTTTTGTGTTAAATCTTGGGCAGGTATTCAGTTTGAGGTCAGATTCTGTGTGCATCTATATAGCATAAAGAGCATTCATTCATACAGTTACATTCAGACACACCCCAACATTTCAAACAAATATCGGTAGGAAATATAGTTTTGTTGAAAGTATTGGACTTGCTTGAATAGAATTAAGTATACTATTAATACTTACATATGTGTACATTTGTTTTGTTTTCTTACTTTGTGCTGTGCAATACACAGAGAAAGGTTCCCCCTGTACCTCTAGAAATGTGAACGGTTATTTCATAAAATAACTAAACCGTGATGTGACTGCTTGCAAACTCACATCTGGTGCATTGGGTAGCCATACTTCTAATCGAATTGTTCAGTAGCAATTGGATGTCACCTGCAAGTTACCTCCTAATCAGAGTTAACATGCAAAGTGCCATAGGCCCATTAAGCAAGTGTGGAACCTTAATGGAATGCAAGGTAGGCCTATAGGCCAACGTAAAACAACTTTACTTTTTTTCTTCATTTAGAGATAGGTGAACACACAGAATCAAATCATGTTTAATACATCCTTTTTAAATTTAGCAGAAAAATACAACTTGAAAAACAGCTTATCAATGCAGTTAATAACTGTGTTTTAAATGAGAGATATGATCTGATTTTGCAGGAGTGTGTATTTTCTCTGCCTGCTTTTCTACCGAATATTCTGGGAAATGCGCCCAGATGATTAACGGGAAGGTCAGAAGAAGCTCTCGACAAAAATTCATCTGCATCGCTGACAAAAAAAACCTGAGGTATGATTGATGACAGTGGGTGTAATATAGGATTGGACAATAAAATAAACCAAACACCCACCTGCGGCTGCCAACAGCAAAAGTCTGGTTCTTGCGAATAGTGTTCACGTCCCACCTCCGCCTGCGAGAAGCCCGTTTGTGGGAACCGAGGTTAGCCACATTTGTGTCAGAATTGGACGTAGGTACCCCGGCATGCACTTGGAAACCTGTAGCCTGGTCAGCAAGTCCGAGGTTAGGCTTGAGGCTGGCAGGTGAGAATGTAGCGTGCACGGGGGTCGGGGGTGATTAGGTGACGTAATCTAAAACATAAAGACATAAGCCTGATACCAGCTCCTGCAAGGGAGCTGGCTCTTTTGTACAGCGAGTTGATCAGTAACTCGTATTCTCAACATGAACTTTAGCATTATATCTTTAAACATTAAACTTGACATCTTTCTATGAGTGCTATTATTTTCTATAACAGATAAGCAAGTGTTGTTTTCACAGTGGTGTTAAGAGTGTCTTTTGTTCAGAAACATCTTCAGCTGGCATTAGAGCCTGTGTTACTTTCTAACCTGGCTGAAGTCATTGCTGTAACTCCATGCCTATGAAGCCAAGCAACATTGCATCGCAGGGTGGGTAAGACAGCAGATCTGTCAGTTTTTCACAGGGGCTGATGATAGTTGCTCCATTGACAGGTGCTTCCGTATCCCTGAGTTCACAGAGGATAGTATCACAGGAACAGTATCAGAATGGTAAGTCAATGGGCTATTATATATAACTACCAACCACCAACATCCCTGAAGAAAGTAGAGGCAGTAATCCTGGGCATGTATAAACCCATACAAATGAAAACTCATTTGCAGACTGGTGAAGTGCTGCCCCCTGCAGTGAGAGTGGTGAGTAAAGGTATTTGATATAAAATAACTGAATTGTGGACCATCTGATTTGTGGTTAAATAAAAGCACTAAATATGAATAAGAGAACTGTGGAATATCTAATAGTTCTATGTAAACCCTTAAGTTTTATTGTAAACCCATAGTTCAGTTCTTTGTTATATATGATGGAATGGGGGGGGGGGGCGACGGAGGCGACGACACTCGAGGCATAGTTAAAGTGAAGTATGACTCTTGGCAGATTTGCCTCATCATTCAGACCAAGTCAATCCAGCAGCACTTTACTGCAAGTGCCTCTTCATGGTGCTGGGAAAGTCTCAAGCTCTTGTTATAAATAATTATTAACAGCAATGGTAGGCTAAGGGTTTATTCACAGCTCAGAGATTCAAGTCCCTGTTCCAAGTGATCCCTTGAACAAACCAGAAGCGTGCCTTACAGTGTGTGACCTCCACATTCATATAAAATACTATTACCGACGCCATAACTACAGCACCACGAAAAGGCATTTCCTATTTAACAATCACTGGGGGAGAAAGAAAAGACACAGAACCTTAAGTCTGGGTGGTCTCTGGTTTGATCCCATTAACTGCCACATCAAGGCTTAATTACCAAGGCTTCATAGTTGTGTTACCTCTCATTTACAAAACCCAATGGGGAAACACCAATTGGGAGGCAGTCATCCTTTAAAACTCCCTTCCAATCACAGTGTCTCTAATGAATCATGTGATTAGGTGACTTCCACCATATTGAGCAACCAGTATTTCAGAAGTATGGCCAATAGTACTGCATTCATGGGAAGACTCAATGAACTAAAAGAGAATACTTAAGCTGCTCCTTCCGAAAAAAGAAAAAAAAAACTTGGTTATAATTATTATTTTATTCATTCTCTCCAAAAAATTAGCCATGCTCTCAATGCAGCAGCTTTCTGTCATTTTAATTCATAAATACTGAAAACTAAGAAATGATTAAAACAGGGAGACACAGAGAGGGGAAAGAAACATGACAACAATGGCTTTTTTTGTACAACTTTTACTAAATCGGTGCAGACTGCAACCAAACCATTTCAAAACGACAACGCTTGTTTCACAAGGCACTGCAGCCATGAGATAAAATGATAAATAAAAAGATTCAAAAGAAAATGTCATTATTTACAGGAGGAATATTAAAATTCATGACTTTTGTCACATCTAAATAAAAAATAAATAAATAAGAAAATAATAATAAAAAAAAAACACATCAGTGTGCGGTTTCAGGACCTACTTTTGTTCCTAAGCTATAGAAAATGATGTTGTTTAAAGAGGCATTCATACCGATTTGAGTTCTGTTCCAAAACCAGAAACTTATGCTGGTGTGTACCATAAAACATTTCCCCAGTAAAGAAGTTTGAATAACATACTACATCTACCTTATTTTGGGCATCATCACAACAGACATTAACACACCAAGAGACAGTAATGTGGTGCCACCAGCCTTTCTAAGCCACTGTTTCTTTGCTGTGTGTCTCACTCCCTGTGAACCCACAGTAATGTCATTGACTTATTCTATTGGTTAGCAGTTATTACATTAATCCCACAAATACATTTAAACATTTTCCAACATTCACATCATCGCAACAAACAGGGTCACCAGGACCACATGTCCCCACGTTCACTAGGATGCAGGACTACAAGTACCAGAGTGCATTGCAGAATGAGTTCATAAAACGGCCCGGTGAGCCAGGAGCCATATGGTCACCCAATTTAGTGTAGTATTTGCAAGCAGGGTGCAAATAACAGTGGTAGTATCAACTTAATTATGTTACTTTTTCATCCAACATTAGGCAAATATGTCACACACACACACAAAATACTTTGACAAGTTTCAGGGGATGTAGTAATAATAATGTGATGATGGTTTGTGCATGCATCTCCCTTACCAAAAGGCATTAACAGTACTGCTATGTTACTGCAGCCGTTCCTCTGCTGTACTACCACTAGTAGCAATAGCCAAGTTTAAGTTACTTTAAGAAAAGGGGGGGTCAAATAAAAATGTAATTACTGGGTTAGTGGCAGCACTGCTTAGATAGTACATAGTACTTTTGGGTAAGGGTTATGCTTGTAATGCTGCCCTGTTTTACAGGTTAACCCACACCTGAGAAAAACACATACTTCTCCTATCTATCTCACGATCCAGAAGAGTGGTCTACTTTTCTACACTAGGATGCAGTTTTCCAGTACAAACCACACAACAGTTGAATACAGTATCCTCTAACAAACCAATACATGCCAAAAATGACACACACACACACAAAGAAAGTGCAGAACAGTTCCAAGTGGGTTATGGCTTTCTTCAGGCATTAGCTGCTAATAAAGATGCTTTTCACTACATCAATCAATTTGTTTTAAATTGGGGAAACCATAAGCTACACAGGAACTCCACAGCCGGGTTTATTTTTAACCAGTACGCATGCCACTATTAATATCATTATCAATTTTACTATATATATTTATATACTTTATCTTTCTGTAATAAATATTAACAAGTTCCTGTGAATTTCCAGTGCAAAAAAATAAAAATTAAAAAAAATTATACTAGATTAACTTTTTTCTTTGTTTGTTATTTTTTCAGTTGATCAGCCACAGCAAAACCATGTTATTATTAAAAACACACTGCTGTAAAGAAACTTAACAATGCAGCAGCTGCATCAGTGATTCTGATTAATGTTTAGGGCTGCAATGGTTGGCGAGTGGCCATATGGATAAGGTGCAAGCACAGATGCCCTCCTGATGAAAAAACACATTTCTAATCGATTCTTACACTTTCCCAATAGGGCGTTTTATTCAGAATACTACAGTACCATGCTCATAGTTACTTTAGTTAAGTCCCTATATTTGCTATCCTATGAATCTTGGTAGAATTAAGACTACAGAACAGCTACATTATTTTACATTTCTAGTAAAAGTAAAACACAACTGCACAGAAGTACAAAAGAGGAATTCAGAGTCAAATGGGACCATTTAATATTGCAACAATCAGAACGTCATAAACTGTAGCCTTTGAATAACTGAAAAGTGTATAAATCAGATTAGGAATGTTCAGATTCTTGCTTTATAAATATCATTGGTGAGTAATCACTTGTGTCAGGTGAACTCAATATCCCAGAAGCCAGTGGTACTTCATCTATAACTTCTAGGCAACTGGCCTTTGGAATAATTACATTAGTCTTCCAAATTCCTGGGAATTAGAACTACCAACTTTACTGTAGGGAAGGCTTATGTTCCTACAGCTACAACTATCTTTGGGAAATGTAAGCATTAAAACTGGACTGTCAACTAAGCTTCCTGAAAAGTAATAGAGCACAAAAGGTCAAATTACAGAAAAACACTGTAAACAGACACAAAGAAGGTACGTCAAAGGTAAAAGTTATTCAAGTATTAAAAAACAGTTCACTTTGGAGATGAACAACTTTCATTTGGTACCACTGTTTGTGCCCATATTTCCACAAGTAATAACTAATTGCTTTAAAGAAATTGCAAACCAAAAAAAGAAAATACTGTATGCTTGTACCTGTATTTATAACAGTGGTTCCCTAGAGAATCACCTGTCCTGCAGCTCCACAGAAGCTTTTATACATGGCCCAGTACTGGCTATGTGCTTCGGAAGCACTATGTAGTTGATAGTGTCAATATCCTATGGAAACGTCACAGTGTGAAAGCTGGGCTGTTTTATTATTATTAATTACCTAGCTTATACATTGTCATGAATAAAGTAAATCAATTAATCAACCAATACATAAATAAAATGGATGAATAAAGAAATATATACAAGAGAGACAGACAAATAAATTACTTTCATGATATTCCCTTTTATCATGGGTTAAGAATGGCGAGGCAGTGGGGCTACAATGACAATGGGTCAGTGCTACACGGTTTCCTAGTGTATTTGCTCTGCCCATTACAGAACAGCCAGTTTATACATTCAAGTCATATTGGGTAGGGGCCAAACAAGATAGGCCTTGTTACATACAATTATAGCACTGCTTTCTGACAGCCACATATGTTGTGTGCTGAAAGCGATGCAGAACAGTGATCTGCTATGGCTGTTTGCTTTTGCCATTTTAATCCAGCTCCTACCCTTGAAGGCTGCAGTAACATTAGTGCAGTGAAGAAATAGTGGTGTCTGGCCTCATAATACTCACTACTGTGTAGGTTCAGGGAGGTTTGGTGTATGGATTTAGGGGTAGATGTATTAAAGTGTTGCGGCTGTCGTAAATGAGTTGTTAACGAGTCGTAAGTCTAGGATGAAATGTACTAAACAAGCGCAATGCTGCAAGCGACCTTTCAGGGAATGTTTTGCGGCAGCAGGTTTTCCTTGCGGTTCAGCCTGCAATGAATATGGAATTATGGGCATTCCTGCATAAATTTGCAAAAAGGGGGTGATGACAGTGCAAATGAGGGTTCTCAAATATTATGAGATGTACTAAACATGCCGGCAATTGCGACACAATTGCATCAATTTGTTAAAAACTTTTGAAAGCATGTTTTAATAGTCTGTCAATATACACCCTGACTTTGTCACTTCAAATAATGTATTTTAGCTGTTTGTATATGCTACAGAAAAACACAAAAAGACACTGTACACATTAGCCACCCCTCTCAAACACACACCTTGAAACCGAAACGGCTCCAGGCTTGGTGAGGAAGGTCTGGGTAGACGTACAGTATTATCTAGGGCTTTGTGGTGTAACAAGCCTCCTGGTGGATCTTTAACATGTTTTTAAACAATGTACATTCAACAGCAATGTACAATTCAACACATATCAAAAATAAATAGTCATGTTTCAATTAATTTACTCAGCTTTACTTCATGTGCAGTTCAAACTTATAAATGGGACTACTTTTTTGTTCCCTCTTGTGGTGTAAGGATATTGAATGAAAAAAAAAAAAAGGTTTTGCCCAAAAAATGATTTCTGGTTTTTCTTTTTCAAATCCACTGTTTGACCTGGATTATAAATGCAGTAAGGTCATTCAGGGTGTCCTTATACATCCAATACACGTTCTTCGAGGCATTTGAGAGGACCTTAGGTCACACTTGTATTCATAATTTATGACATGCACAAAAGATAAATATTTTGTACTGTCCTTTTTATTTCTAAATGAAAATAAAATTAATGATAGCACATTAGGAATAATTGTTAAATGCATCATTTGAAATGAGTCCCTTTTTCTGTATTCCGAAACAAAAATTTCTAAATGAAATGAAATAGAATGAAACCACACTTGTCACAAGACAAGACACTTGCAACATTGACACGCCAACTTTCTTTGCCACAGCAGCCTAAGAAACCACAGGAGACTCCAGGTTTTTCAAGAGTTCAACCTGGTTTATGCAAGCCAAAGCGTAATCACTGCACTGCATTACGTGACCCATCTTGCTCTGAAAAGCGATCTCTGATCGTAAATAATTCAACAAAGCGATGTCCCAATTAAACAACATACATAGCATTGGGAAGAACCGTCTCCCAGAGTTCTGTCCCATTTAAGCAAAAATCCAGATTCAGTGCCCCGATTAAGTGGCACTGACTAATATATATATATATATATATATATATATATAAAGAATATTTCTTGTATTTTGTAAATCAGTTTGAGATTCAGTTGGAGATTTTACATTTACATTTTTTGTATACTCCTGTAAAAATAAATAACAGTGAAACAAATAAATACCATAAAAAAAAGCATCTCAGAAGCTGACCTATCAATTCAGTTATCACTTAGAAATTTGCCCACATACGACTCTGTGCAATTCTGATGCAAACAGCTGTCCAAGTTGCTAGAAAGTGGCTGATGGGATGCAAAGTGAGTGAACAAAACATCCAACCTCTTCCCTTAACCTTCATGGTCCACACCACTATCCACACCAGTGAGGAAGGCTCTGTAATATAAAGTACAGGGGTCCTTTCTCACTGTGTAACAGAAAAGTCTATGTGATCTAAATTAAACCCTGTTTAATCTCCCAGGGGTTATTCACTGAATGACCCCTAATCAACATTGTTCTAAATACAATAAAAATGCAGCTAACAACATTGAACGATGACAGTATTTTAATCTGTGTTAAAACTGACCCTCCAAAACCAATTTTACTTTTCACTTCATCTGCAAACAAGACCACTCTGTAGTTCTTGGAATGTTTTAACCTCCCATAATTTTACACTTTCACAGACTCCCCCGGTTACCAACTGCTGTGGCTACAGGTGAGCACTTCTTCAATTATTCACATACAGACGTGCTCAAATTTGTTGGTACCCCTCCACAAAAAACGAAGAATGCACAATTTTCTCTGAAATAACTTGAAACTGACAAAAGTAATTGGCATCCACCATTGTTTATTCCATATTTAATAGAAATCAGACTTTGCTTTTGATTTTTTATTCAACATAATTTTGTAAATAAGAAAACAAATGAAAATGGCATGGACAAAAATGATGGGACCGCTAACCTAATATTTTGTTGCACAACCTTTAGAGGCAATCACTGCAATCAAACGTTTTCTGTAGCTCTCAATGAGACTTCTGCACCTGTTAACAGGTAGTTTGGCCCACTCTTCCTGAGCAAACTTCTCCAGCTGTCTCAGGTTTGATGGGTGCCTTCTCCAGACTGCAAGTTTCAGCTCTTTCCATAGATGTTCGATAGGATTCAGATCAGGACTCATAGAAGGCCACTTCAGAATAGTCCAATGTTTTGTTCTTATCCATTCTTGGGTGCTTTTAGCTGTGTGTTTTGGGTCATTATCCTGTTGGAGGACCCATGACCTGCGACTGAGACAGAGCTTTCTGACACTGGGCAGTACGTTTCACTCCAGAATGCCTTGATAGTCTTGAGATTTCATTGTGCCCTGCACAGATTCAAGGCACCCTGTGCCAGGCGCAGCAAAGCAGCCCCAAAACATAACCGAGCCTCCTCCATGTTTCACTGTAGGTATGGTGTTCTTTTCTTTGAAAGCTTCATTTTTTGTCTGTGAACATAGAGCTGATGTGACTTGCCAAAAAGCTCCAGTTTTGACTCATCTGTCCAAAGGACATTCTCCCAGAAGGATTGTGGCTTGTCAATATGCATTTTAGCAAATTCCAGTCTGGCTTTTTTATGTTTTTCTTTCAAAAGTGGAGTCCTCCTGGGTCTTCTTCCATGGAGCCCACTTTTGCTCAACAAGCGACGGATGGTGCGATCAGAAACTGACGTACCTTCACCTTGGAGTTCAGCTTGTATCTCTTTGGCAGTTATCCTTGGTTCTTTTTCTACCATTCGCACTATCCTTCTGTTCACTCTGGGGTCGATTTTCCTCTTGCAGCCACGCCCAGTGAGTTTGGCTACAGTTCCTTGGACCTTAAACTTCTTAATATTTGCAACTGTTGTCACAGGAACATCAAGCTGCTTGGAGATGGTCTTGTAGCATTTACCTTTACCATGCTTGTCTATTATTTTCTTTCTGATCTCCTCAGACAACTCTCTCCTTTGCTTTCTCTGGTCCATGTTCAGTGTGGTGCACACAATGATACCAAACAGCACAGTGACTACTTTTCTCCATTTAAAAAGGCTGAATGACTGATTACAAGATTGGAGACATGTGTGATACTAATTAAAGAAACTAATTCGTTTGAAATATCACTATAATCCAATTATTTATTATCTTTTCTAAGGGGTACCAACAAATGTGTCCAGGCCATTTTAGAATATCTTTGTAGAATAAGCAATAATTCATCTCTTTTCACAGCTTCTTTGCTTTATTCTATGACATACCAAAGGCATGCAAGTATACATGATAAAATAGCTTTTAATTTCATCACTTTTCAGGAGGAATGAAGCATTATTTCAATGAGCTGTAAGGGTACCAACAAATTTGAGCACGTCTGTAGTTAATGACAACCCTGTACTCAAAGGTAGAGGCCTTTGAAATTGTTCATGTCAGATCTCAGAAGATAAACAAGGTTGGGTAAGGACCTTCAAGGAAACTTAGGTCCCAGAGCTCAACCACTGCCCCAGCATGGAGTTAGTATAGGGGCCAATGTTGAGTAAGAAGTGAAACCAAGATTCTGTCTCTGTGGACATATAAAATCATATGTCAAACCTCAAATGACAAAGTGAAGCAGGAGAGCACTGCAACTCAGCATCTTTTTACCAAATCCCTCTCAAAACACTGATAAAAAATATTAAACACAGATTTAAAAGCCAAAATCACAGTACCGCCTTTGAAGGTGGGGCTTAGAACTTGACATCTCCTTGTGTCTCCAGATTGGCCAAGAGGAAGAAGCACCACCTTACTAAAATACAGGCTTGCCCACTATCTCAAAAGCATTTCAGTTCCTAAGCGATGCCGTTAGTAGGTTACCAAGCAGCATTGACAGAGATGGCTATTGCTATTGGTGTTACACGGTTATGGATCTGAATGTGGAAAATGCTTTCCTGTTGGTGTGTGAGGGAACCGTGTCCATTTTATTTTGTCAGAAACACTTGTCTCAAAACCATCAAATCAAATCAATTTGCTACAAATCAGAAGAGACCAGGTGGGATTTGATGCAGAGTTACACCGTCACCTAGGAATCTGTAACCTCGAAAACCATTTAACCTCACACAATTAAATCAATATAAATAGAAAGGAAGGCCAAGCTGGGCATATTGTCCATTGTATATACATTACTGTCTCTTTGAACACCTCAACTACCCCTTGATCCCTCCAACCTCTCAACCCCACCCCTGATAATAAAACACATAAGGAATCTCCATCCACAACTTCTCGCATTCAAACAACATTACTGGTTCGCAATGCTACTAATGGGGATGTACTTCATATCACACAGGGTTACATTTCTGCCTTTGCAGGAGAAGTTGAAAACTCATGATTGCTTACCACAAACTTCAATTTCCTTAATAAAAAATCATTTTAAAATGAATAATAAAAAAGCATGACAACAAGCGGGTAAACGTGCAGTTCAGACAGAAAATGTAATTTTTTTTTTTCTTTACAGACAGACAGATGGAGAAGCCAACTTCAAGATCTCAATGGACCAAAGGTAGCCGGAGTGCATATGACCAACTCCAATGCTTTATGCCGTAAACACTCTGAAAGAATCCTAGTCACGCCTCTTCCTGTCTCTCTCACTCTTCCACTTTGCCAATTTCCATTGGACGCCTAGTACAAAGACGCAAGATGACTGGAGGAACCTGTACACGCACCCTTTGTAAAAACACTGAATGACGTCACATCAAAGCTACAATTCTTTTTTTTTTATATATATATATTCATTTTTCTCTTTCATCTGTTAAGTTTTTTCCCTTTTTTGTCAAGCCTTTCATTCTCTCTGTATTTCTTTTGTTCTTTCTTGCTTTCTCATTTTGTTTTGTTTTATTTTTCTCCAAGTTCTGCATGAAGTAGGTTGGTCAGCTCTCGGTTTTGATTGGAGGAGAAGGTTTGGTGCTCTGGCCAATCGCCCGCGTCCTCTCACTACTCAATGACCATGCACCGGGGCAGGTGCTGCGAATAGTACTTGAAGAGCTCTGGAGTGGCCCCTGGGCAGTTGGTCAGTTCCAGTTCTTCCAGTTCCTGAAGCTGAATAAGGCCGGACAGCCCTGTAGTGGTCAGCAATGGACAGCCTAAGAAGAAAAACAACAGCGACTTTAACAGCAAACTTACACAATTCCATTGAAGCATTAATGTATTACATTTTAAAAAATCGTACTTACACATGTAGGAAGGTTATTAGTAACTTATTTTTCTATACAAAAAATCCCCTTTTTAATGGTGTGTGGATTAGAAGACTAAAACATCCTATTGCTGCAAATACTTGTTCAAGGTGGTTGACAGCGGGAACTGTGGCTGTTGATCTTCAGTCCATCTGATCGGTAAGTGGGTTGCAGAGGTGAAGTGAAATTGGAATTGGGTAGAACATTTTTTTGAATAAATACATTTAATTAATCTGTACCTGCTACGGACAGGAGTCGTAAACTTCTCATTCCAAAGAGGTGTTGTAAACCGAAATCTTGTACCTTTAAAATAAAACATGTGTTATCTATTTTTGTCATGCAGCATTATTTATTTTTTTACTCATTCATGAGAGCGAAACAGGAAAAAACATTAACCAATTTGATCAGAATGTGATTAAATTCAAGTTTGGTTTTTTCACCCCTTAAGCATATGCAATTCAGATTTGACTTTCCCTATAACACAGTAAGTTGCCCCCAGCTGGAAACATGTGAAGGCACACAATAACATCTTCAAAGGGAAGCGATTTTCAGAAATGCAACACTGCTGGTAACTCATACCAAACCTGGCTGCGTGAAGTCTCCTGAAAAGGCATATTGACGTACCTGGCAACACCATCTCAGGTAGAGGCTGCGAAGGGATGACATGGTGGAGAGGTACCCGAGTCCTGTATCTGTGATCCGAACACACCTGGGGCGGGCAAGAGCAGAACGGCAGAGGTGAGGGCAAGGGCACAGTATAGGACTGCCCACAGAACGACAGCTGATGGCATTTAACAGAGAGACACAGACCAGTATACACTAAGAGCTAGGCAGACATATGGACATTTTAGCCAAGACAGAGACAGACCAATTGTTGGCAACAGACAACAGATAAACATAAAACTTTATGTATAGAACAGGGGGAACAAAAACTGCAGTGTGTAGCACACACTTTGTTTTGGCATGTTTGTTAGGTATTTTGTGTTGTATAAGAACTCCCTGGTACTCGGTAAGGCTCTTTGAGCCAAAAGGCTTGGACAGGTCTGTCCTAAGAGACCTCATCTGTATTAACCGATGGGCACACATCCCTACCTGTCCAGTACGAGCTCCTCAAGCTTGTGCAGGTCACAGGCGATGTACTCAAGCGCCATGTCCGTGATTCGGGGGCACCAGGACAGGTCCAGGCTGCGCAGCTTGCGAAGGTTCTCCGCCACCAGCTCCACGCCGTCATCGGTTATTTTGGAGCAACCGGACAGGCTGAGGGCGGTGAGGTTGGGCAGGCTGTGCACCATGTTGACCACGCCGTGGTTGGTGATCTCCCAGCAGGAGTGCAGGCGCAGCGTGTGGGTGGTGTAGCCCTGCTTGGCAGTGAAGTAGGCCATGGCCGTGTCCGTCACGTGGTAGGCCTGCAGGCTCAGCTCCGACAGGTTGGGCAGGAGCTGCGAGATGGCGGCGATGGCATCGTCCGCCACGTTGATGCAGTCGCTAACGCTCAGGGAGGTGAGCCGCGCGTTCAGGCTGGACCACAGCCCCGCTTCTGTGAAGTCATTGCAGCCGGACAGCTCCAGGTGCATTAGACCCTGCATCTGCTCTAGCATCACCTGAGCAGGAGGGAAGGGAGCAGGGAAACGGGAGAGGCAGGAAAGAAGGGAGTACCAAGAGTTTTGACTGCGTTCAGTAAATTTCTCTGATAAATCACAACAGTCACACCCGAGTGATTGAGCTTTTGAGGGCTATTGTACATATTGAAAAAATGCTTGTGTGTTATTGCTCAAAGGGCAGTTGTTAAACCATGGGTCCATTACTGGACCTTGAAATATTCTGTATGTTTTGTACAAGGTCTATTACCACTCATGCAGTAATTTCAACATCAACCCAAAAAGTAAGAAAAAAAAAAAAATCTTGAATGTTTTCTACAAATGAAATGAAATCACACAATCATACCAAACTAAACAGTCAAATGAATTAGTTCATTAAATCGAATGTTGGGGAGCCCTTATTATCATCCACACCACCCGGGGACCTTACACAGCAAGCAGGGTTTAGGAGACTCTGTGGCGCTTAGACAGTCTGGCCCCAAGCCCCTCAGAGCTTCTCACATGTGGAGCACAGTTTCAAAATCGATCCTGTACTTGACTGGATGCCAGTGGAAAGATAGCCAAGACTGGATAGGGTAATATACAGGGATATACCGGCTAGATTTAACATATTTACAGAACACTAAACAAAAGCAGCAGGTATGTTAGAAAAGAGTGGGCCACAAAATACATACTTCATCTGTTAGACATAAACAGTAGCAGTACTAGTACTCTTACACAATTTTTGTTATAAATGAACAATGAGAAAAAAAATCTTGCATGACTGTCAAGTAAGTTTACATGTCTTAAATATTTACTACAGTGCATTCCTACTTAGAAGTTCCATACTAGTTAATAAACCATAATACTACATTTTTGACAGCGACTACTGTCTTCAGCGTTTCTGTATCAGTTGTACAGCAAGGCCCCAGGCTAAAAGCAGGGATAATTGTGCAGTTCAGGATTTTGTTCATTGACAGCATTTTCTTGGGAAGCTTTATCAAACCCATAACCCTTGACCACTAAATTCAAAACATCAAACATTTATATGATTAAATAAAAACGTGAGCATTTAATTAACCTCAATCACACTGACATTTTCTACAAAATTGCGAATGGATTTTGAAAATCATAATTAGAAAAGTCGCCTACAGCGATGTCAACCATTATTATTCTCCAAGTGCATTTCTCGGTGTATTTTCTTCCCCTGCCTGCTTGAGGTTTTCACTATGCTCATGCGCACTTTGTTCAAAAAGCATAAGGTTCATTTTGGGTATTTGGGTTCATTTTATACCACTACATGAAAGGTGGAGAAACAACAAAGATCACTTTCCAAAAGTAGCCCGCTGGCCAGAATCATTTTAAGCATCCCATCAACGTGAATCTCCAGCGAGCGGGTTTTCAGCAAGGCTGGGCAGACTGTAAACAAGCTGCATTCCTCTAAGTGCAAAGAATGTGCATGCTATCCTGTTCCTTAACCAAAACGAAATATAAGAAATGGACACCAAGACACAGGACTGTGTTTTGTAAATAAGTTAAAATAATGTTGCTGTTGCCAAGAGAAAATTAAGGTAAGACACTTTTTTAAAGGAGTTATGCATAGCCTGATGTAATTTAACTGATATACAGTAATATTTTTCAATAATTTAGTAGCTATTCAGTATATTGTATATTCTGTATTATCAGTAGCTCTATATGCATTACTTCTGTTAGTTTTGGAGACTTTAAAGGCATCAATGGGCAGCAGTGCTTTGACATTTCACAAGGGCTTGTGATGTATCATTAGATTTCCCTGCATTAAAAAGGAAATAAATATCTCTGCTTTAAGTCTATTCAACAATAGAAGCCATTCAGCATGTAAAGTGTTGAGGACTTAATTATAATTGGTAAGATTAATTAATTATACCACTGCCAGACGAGTTCTTACTTTCCCTTACACCACCTCATTCAGCACTGCAACTGTAAAAGGCACTGTACAAAATTATTGAGATATCGTTGTTCTTGTCTTTCAAAAAAGACTCATTTCCACAAGATCTAGTTATTCAAGAAAACAACCACAACAAAATAACCTACAGAGACAGGACTATAGATATGCCATTAAGAAGGAACTCTCTTAAAAAAAGAAACTACAGGATTCCAATGCTGGGTAACCCAATACAGATGTTGGGTGGGGGGTGGGGTGGATGCATAATCGAACGGAACAAAGAGCATGTGAAACACAACAGCACAGTGACTCCGCCTGGCTCCTCCACAAGGTTAGGTGCCCCTCGGTTTAAAAAAACACAACAAAAAGACAGGAAACAAAAGACACCTTGCTTCTGTTAAGCGTGTGTTTTTTTTTGTTTTTTTTTTTTAAACAGCCACTGTTAAGAGCCGAGAAGTAGTTCAGCATTGCGCAACTGTCTTAAACCAAACTGTCTTAATTCTGGCTATTGTACTGTATAGTATAAGCCAGCCTCAAGAGCCAGCACTGTCTATCAGATTGGTTTATCATTCATTGCTTGGTAGGAGGATTCATTAGCATTACCTGAGATTAATACACCACTGAGATTGTGAGTGGAGCGAGCCAATTGTATATGGAGCGGGGGAGCGGAGAGGGGTAGTTGATGGACCGGAGTGCGGATCGGACATTTCCGGCCCGCTCTTTCACAGCACCGAGAACAACTGAGCACGGTTTTATTTTTCTTAAATACATGTTCGGCCATGGAGTTAGCACAAAAGTTAGAAAAAATTCAGATGCTGTCACTGTACAGTATTTCCATCATGCCTGTGCATGGTAACCATTCATTTTCCAGTTTCAAACCAAAATTAGGCACTTTTATGTTTGCAGATTTGAGAATTGCATTTTTAAAAAAAAGCTTTTTCCCCCATTTATATTCAATGTATTCCCATTATGCGGAGGAATTATCCCATTATGCCTGGACTATGATCCATTTATTGTGTATTCATTGACTCCTACAATTCTCACATCTATATTTTTGCCTTGGATGCAGTGAGAAATTTTTTACAGGGCATTCCAATCCTTTCTTCAGCCTTTTTCAACTAAACAAGACTATGAAAACAATTCAGAGTTTCCTACTGCATCATGCAGAGGCTTAGTGGTAGGAAGCCAAGTATCTCTCATTTTACATGATTGGTTGGTTTGGTTGCGCCAACTACTGATGCATAAGTTCAAACTTGGCTTAGTTATAACGTAAAGTCTTTAATAACTTTGCTTTTACACATAACCTTAGTTGAGGCTTTTAACTTTATGTTTTCAAGCTAGAACAGTCTAGAATCTGCTACTACAGTGCTTAGATAGTACAAGTGTTTAGCTTCTAGACTGACAACAGGGTTCATGACGCGTGGTGTACCTGCAGCCAAATGTGCCTAGTGTAATTTAAACAGGCTGGAACAAAAGGCAGCCTGTCAAGAACTACTGTAGGTGTAGAGAAGACTAAACTGTAGAAGGATTGAGTACATGACGTTACAGAATAACATTTTAGTAGAAAGATAAATATACATAGGTCTTCTGTGGATTCATTTGTTTGCTTTACTGTCGCACACAAAAAGGATTACTAAAACACAACAATAAAATCTTGTAATCCAAGATGGCAGGTATAAATAAGTAATACATGCCTGTTATGTCCAAGGAACAGGATGTCAACTGTGAGGCTCTGTTCCTTGCGCATGGTAAACACAGTATTAATAGCTGATCATAGCTGATCACAGCTGCTCCCAAACCTGGTTTTAATACCAGGCTCTCTGCAACTAAACTGGAACTGGTCCAAGGCCCTCTGAGATCACATCTGCTATCCCTGCTCAGCCAGAAAACAGTTCCATTGAGCCAGCACAGAACCCAGCGATGGAAATAAGACTCCAATTGCTTAGCAGTTTGATCCATTCCTGGGTTAACTATGAGTTTAATAAGACAGGCCTGGGGCTCGTTTCTATACATACGAATGCATATCTGGCAGATACAAAGTCGAAAGGTGAAGTATGAATGAAGTTGCGTCTCCATATAATGCCACTCACACAACTTGTTCGTAAAACCTTTCAGATTTTAAATTGGCAAACAAATTTTTTTATCGCATAAATACAAAAGGTGAATCTCTCCTGATTCTCACTGAGGGCCTGATTTTCAAAAGGTGCAAAATTATTTTTAATACCTGATTTATGTAACTAAATCAAGTTATTTATATTTTAAGGGTTCAACACAGGTGGATACATGAAACAGCTTTCAACTTTCAACCCTTTGAAAGCCATGTTTAGTGACCCAAATCAAGTTTTGGCCTAGTTCTTATTTTGGCCCTTTTAAAAATCAAGTTGATGCTGTGTATCTAAGACAGAGACAGAGACAGAGATAGAGAGAAAGAGAGAGAGAGAGAGAGAGAGAGAGAGAGAGAGAGAGAGAGAGAGAGAGAGAGAGAGACAGGACATTGGCTCACACAAATTATAGTAAGAGACGTGTGCGTAACATCTTTGACAAGCTGTCTAATAAGGATATAATAGCCAAGTACTGTTAAAAGAGGGAAGACATCCATCAACTCTCCACTTCACTTGAACCATATGTGAGCAGACAAACAAGGAGACATGGTGCCCCGTCTACAGAAGCTCACGTCACGTTTCCTTGCCAGCAGTTCCTTGCCAGCAGTTCCTTCCAAGCAGTTCCTTCCAAAACGTATTGGGTGATACGGGACGGCAATGAGCATGGCATCAGTATGCCACTCCATTGAGAAAGTAACTACTGCCCTTACAAACCACACTGAATACATGACATGGTCCATACGGGAATTAGTCAAAAAAGGTTTTTATTCCATCTGTGGTTTTCCCAATGTGATTGGAGCTGTGGATGGCACACATGTTCAAATAAAAGCACTGAGTGTTGACGAATATCATTATGTGTACCACTCAATGAACGTGCAGATTCTATGCAACAATAATCTCATGTCGTTGCAAAATGCCAGGGCTCTACCCACGATGTAATCATCTGGACAAACTGTGCTGTTAAAGACATTGGAGAGGAAGGTGGCTTTCGGGATGGCTGGCTGTTGGGGACAGCGGCTATCCCCTTTCTGACTTTTTTTAAAAACTTTAAGATACTTTATTACTCATTCAAATTAAAATACAATAAGGTGAAACACAACAAAATTAAGATTCTTGTTGACTCCGGGGATCATCCGAAACCTCCACAGCGTATCAGCATTAAAATCCTAAAAAATAATATGTGTACCTTACTATTTTTATAATTAAGCAATTCGATTTCCAATATCTTTCAGAGAACATTTTCCCCATTTTGCCTATTCCATTTACTTTCCCATATAGAATGAGTGAGGCATTTCCAACCCTACCTTTCATATTTCAATTCAAAAACAAGTTTGATTCAAATGGAATATCAAAACGCGTAAGAAGTGTTCCAAATTGGAGGTGATAACTTGTCGTAAGACTTTTGTATTTGCACTTACGAATTTGCGATATAGAAACAAGCCCCTGATCTAGTTACCTATACACTGTAGCTAACCAAGCTCGTAGTAAAACCTGGAATGGGTGAACACCTTTGCAATAGGAGTGGTATTGTCATCTCTGGAACCATAGGCCCAGTCCGGAATTCAGTGTAGATATTTACCGGTTTGTACATGTGGCAAGGCTGCCTGTGTTTGTGTTTATGCCACTGCCAAATTGTCACCAATGGCAAAGCGGTGCAATACAATAGCAATGCAATACAATGGTATGAGCCTGATCAATGGTATGAGCCTGATGAGTGGTGCCATAGTGGTATCACATACCAGTGTGTGCCTGTATCAGGCAGGTATTTTGGCATCTCTAGGCATAGGTTTGCTAAGCAAAGCCTTTAAGTTGTTTGAGATATTTTGGTTGTCTTCACCATTTTTTTGCATCTACCATGATGGGTTAAAAATAATAATAAAACAAAATACACAAAACCTTACCTCTAAGCCAGCGTCGGTTATGGTTGACCGTTTCAGACTGACGGACCTGACTCCCTTCTTGGAGAGTGGGTAGTTGTCAATGAACTCGCAAATGTCCAAGTCCGAGACCCCCACCAGGCAGAAGGAGTGGAACCCGCGCAGGGCGAAGGCTTGCAGGTTGACAAACTGCTTCTCGACGCCGGGCAGGAGGCTGTAGAGCTCCTTGGCATGCAGGATGGGCGTCACCCCTTCCCAGAACTTGGGCTGGTAGAGAACCTTCCTCCAGGTCTTACACACCTGGGCCAGGATGCACTTCTCCACCGTGGTGAAGTACCAGAGCAGCCGGTTGAGAACCTTCTCATCCAGCACCAGCTGTCGCTCCAGAGAGGGCTTGGAAAGCTTCCTGCGAGGGGGCTCATCAGAGGTGGGGGAGCCATCGTCTGGGTCACCCGCCAGGAGGGATGCAGCGGTGGGCAGGGGCTCCATGTGGCACGGCAGGCTGGCCGGAAGCAGGATGGTGGGCACAGAGGAGGACTGGCACAGGCGGTTTTTGATCGCTGGGGTCCCTTTTGTGATGCTGGCCAAGCCAAGACCATTGGGCTGGGCAGGAAGCTTGACCAAGCCGTTCCTCGGCACACAAGGTGACTTGAGGTCGTTGGGAGTGGTCATCTTCAACATTTACTAACGGAAAGAGAGGGAAGGTTAGTTAAACCTGTGTGTACCCAATCCGGATTATGACAAATGGTATGTTATTTTACAAAACAAAATGCCAAGTTTCATATTAAAACGATAAAACTGATCTTTCAACTGGAATGCTGCTTGTAAAAGCAAAACTAAGTATAACAATACCTTGTACAAGTTCTCATTACAAACACTCCCAAGTGAAAGTTAATCGTGGAAATTAATCGTTCACAACATCCAACTGACCTTTTGGAATTTAAACTTGCTATTTAATTCAGTAATGGATTCAGAAAACAACTGAGCAATTAATTAATAAACACATTCATATAATGCTTTTTCATACAAAAAGGATTTGAAAGCAAGTGACTGCAGCATTCCCACAGTGGTAGCTATAAATACAGAAATATTACAAAATCAAGTTTGGTTTTTTTTGGACCCCTCTGTTTCTATTACCCAGTGGCCTGCTGGTCACGTGTACCAAACTGAACGCCAGATTGTAACATCCCAGTCAATTTTAATGTGTGAACAATTGTCGCCACCAGGGACGGACAATATGTCACAAATCAATGTGAGAAGCCTTAGAGAACAGGAGTCTTTTGATAATGCTTGCAGCCACCGTAATCAAAAGGGCAACTGAGGTATCTGTTTATCTTTCATTCTCAATGCACGGATCACAAGCTGATTGACTGACAGGGAGGGTAAGATAGCTTGCAAGCAAGACACCTATTGCTTAGATGTTATACTTTGTTCCAACAGTGTCTCAATAGGTCAAAGTTCTCCAGTATCACTGTGTACTTGTACTGAATGCGTATAGTCTTCAATTGGAAGTTTGTTGTGCACAATAACAAGTGCCCAAGAAAGTTATGCATCTTACCTTTTTTCTTCTTTTGTTTTTGTTTTAATTGGTTGACCAGGAATGTATTTTTATTCCATGGAATGTATACATATAAATCTCATATATATATACATATACATATATATATATATATATATATATATATATATATATATATATATATATATATACATATATATATATATATATATATATATATATATATATATATACATATATATATATATATATATATATATATATATATATATATATATATATATATATATATATATATAACAGAATTAGCTTTTTAATAATTTTTTTTCAAAACAGAAAGCATGAATTACTATTAGGAACAACCCTGCAATTCTGGTTTATAAATAATAATATATCAGACTAGAGGCTTATTTTACCAAGAACAAATAGCCAAGAACCCCAACCAGCTGAACTAGAGGGTCACCTTCTCTTATAAGCCAATAAACCCGAGAAAGGAGCCTGTTTAGAACGTGAAAAGACAGGCACCCGGAAAAAGCAGCCAACAATGATCAATGATCAGCCAACAAACAAAATTATTCCAACAATAAAATGCATTCCAAATATGTCTGAAATACAATTAATTTGATTTTCTGAGATTTCATATACAAATATCAAGTATTTTAATATGGCGGCTGTGTACTTCATATTCAATTTACTGATCAGTTGAATTATCTAAACCGTCACAACTGAAACGTATTGTCATTTTTGCGATCTTGTTAGGGATACAAGCAATACGGCAGCATTATGCAACTGTAGTTCTGTCCACTTTAGGAACCGTGTGTATTTATTAAAGATGTGCTAACAATAAAACGACGTACAGTGATAATGATACGAAACAATACATGTACTTAAATATACAGTAGCTGATCGGGAGAATCGCTATACAAATTGTGTACAGCGGTTTTACTGAAAGGAATTTGTTGACAGTCCCTCCCCGGCCTAACATTGGTTACAGTGATCTATCTTTGTGCGTGTTTTGAATAAAACAGCTAGCATACATTACTGTTGCATAATATAGATACATCCACGTTAAAGACCATTAATGAAATACCTGTATAGACAATCTGATTTAAGAATATACAATAGATCAGTTTCAGAGGCACGTTGTAAGCAAAATTACTAGCTAGCTCATTTTACAAGCAAATACTCAAGACTGCTGCATTCCTTCGGGTTTATTTTACACCCAACATAACATAACACTGACAAATTACAAGATTATAATTAAAACGATAAAAATAAAAATATACCCTTATATGTCAATCAAAAATCAAAACAAATTAATAGATAAACAGATACAGTAAAACAATACATTTTAACCGTTCACTGTGTTACGTGTTCAACAAACGGGGTTTACTAATTATTAGCTTTCAGATACATAGGTTTATTATTATTATTATTATTA